>NC_134351.1:46292782-46615405 GCF_964195595.1 Calonectris borealis | reverse complement strand
TACTGGGAAGAAAGTTAACTCTGTCCCAGCCAAAACCAGGACAATATCCACCCCTTATTCTATACCATCTACATCATGCCCAGGTCTCACATTTTCCAATACATGCCAATTAGTCATCACCACTTTTCCTGCCTTCTGATATATACACACACAGAGATATCATTCCCTAAGTCCGTGGGCCATCCCTCTGAAATGTCTGATGATCTCTTTCTATGACCAGGTGACCCGCCTAGTGGATGAGGGAAAGGCTGTGGATGTGGTCTACCTGGACTTCAGTAAAGCCTTTGACACTGTCTCCCACAGCATTCTCCTAGAGAAGCTGGCGGCTCACGGCCTAGACAGGTACACTCTTCACTGGGTAAAAAACTGGCTGGACGGCCGAGCCCAGAGAGTTGTGGTCAACGGAGTTAAATCCAGTTGGCGGCCGGTCACGAGCGGTGTTCCCCAGGGCTCAGTACTGGGGCCGGTCTTGTTCAATATCTTTATCAACGATCTGGATGAGGGGATCGAGTGCTACCTCAGTAAGTTTGCAGATGACACCAAGTTGGGCAGGAGTGTTGATCTGCTCGAGGATAGGAAGGCTCTGCAGAGGGACCTGGACAGGCTGGATCGATGGGCTGAGGCCAACTGTATGAGGTTCAACAAGGCCAAGTGCCAGGTCCTGCACTTTGGCCACAACAACCCCAGGCAACGCTACAGGCTTGGGGAAGAGTGGCTGGAAAGCTGCCCAGAGGAAAAGGACCTGGGGGTGCTGGTTGACAGCCGGCTGAACATGAGCCGGCAGTGTGCCCAGGTGGCCAAGAAGGCCAACGGCATCCTGGCCTGTATCAGAAATAGTGTGGCCAGCAGGAGCAGGGAGGTGATTGTGCCCCTGTACTTGGCCCTGGTGAGGCCGCACCTCGAATCCTGTGTTCCGTTTTGGGCCCCTCACTACAAGAAAGACATGGAGGTGCTGGAGCGTGTCCAGAGAAGGGCAACAAAGCTGGTGAAGGGCCTGGAGCACAAGTCCTATGAGGAGCGGCTGAGGGAACTGGGACTGTTTAGCCTGGAGAAGAGGAGGCTGAGGGGAGACCTCATCGCACTCTACAACTACCTGGAAGGGAGGTTGTAGTGAGGTGGGTGTTGGTCTCTTCTCCCAAGTAACTAGCGATAGGGCGAGAGGACATGGCCTCAAGTTGTGCCAAGGGAGGTTTAGACAGGACATTAGGAGAAATTTCTTTACTGAAAGAGTGGTCAGGCCTTGGAACAGGCTGCCCAGGGAAGTGGCTGAGTCACCATCCCTGGAAGTATTTAAAAGACGTGTAGATGAGGCCCTTAGGGACATGGTGTAGTGGGCATGGTGGTGTTGGGTTGACGATTGGACTCGATGATCTTAGAGGTCTTTTCCAACCTTAATGATTCTATGATTTAGTCCATGACTTGGGGCTCCATCTGTCATAACAGTCTTTCAGGGCAGGAGAGATGGTGTGTGGTGTTGGACTGTTGCATGATGAGGCCGGTTCTGGGCACTCGTACGGTTCTATCATTGTTGCACTTTCCTTGGTTTCATCAGAGTTCATTCTACATTAATCTGGGTGATTCTTACTGTAATACTGTTAATATGGCATATGGTAACCATAGAAGTGATAACATACAGTATTACATAGTAACTAACATCATACAATTCAGTTCATTGGCTATTTTCACCCAAAATCAAATCCCCTTGAGGTACACACCGGACTTCCCCATCCTTTCACATTACCCACCAAGTGCACCCAGGTCCTTGCGCAAAAGCAAACCCACGGATGGGTTTTCCCTTGCCAGAGGCAGGATTAACCCAGACTGTCTTCCCCAGCATATTTCTTATGTGCACGACAGGGACTTTATCCCCCTCTACAGTACGTAAGGGTTTGGATTGGGCAGGGCCAGCTCGAGTGACAGATCCCCTAGTGTTGATTAACCAGGTGGCTTTTGCTAAATGTTTGTCCCAATGCTTGAATGTCCCACCACCCATTGCCCTCAGTGTTGTCTTTAGCAGTCCATTGTATTGTTCGATTTTCCCAGAGGCTGGTGCATGGTAGGGGATGTGATAGACCCACTCAATGCCATGCTCTTTGGCCCAGGTGTCTATGAGGGTGTTTCGGAAATGAGTCCCGTTGTCTGACTCAATTCTTTCTGGGGTGCCATGTCGCCATAGGACTTGCTTTTCAAGGCCCAGGATGGTGTTCCGGGCAGTGGCATGGGGCACAGGGTATGTTTCCAGCCATCCGGTGGCTGCTTCCACCATGGTGAGCACATAGCGCTTGCCTTGGGTGGTTTGTGGGAGTGTGATATAATCAGTCACGAGCCCATCTGTATGTTGCATCTTTTCTTGATGGCCTGAGGCATCATGGGCCCACTGGTCTATAAATAATTCATACTTATGTTGCCAGTCCAGATCCACCTGAGCCACTTCAATCTTAGCAGCCTGGTCCACCTGCTGGTTGTTTTGGTGTTCTTCAGTGGCCTGACTCTTGAGTAAGTGAGCATCTACGTGACGTACTTTTACAACCAGGTTCTCTACCCGGGCAGCAATATCTTGCCACAATGCGGCAGCCCAGATGGGTTTACCTCTGCGCTGCCAGTTGTTCTGCTTCCACTGCTGCAACCACCCCCACAGGGCATTTGCCACCATCCATGAGTCAGTATAGAGAGAAAGTACTGGCCATTTTTCTCGTTCAGCAATATCCAAAGCCAGCTGGATGGCTTTCACCTCTGCAAACTGCAAACTGACTCGATTCACCTTCTCCTTCAGCAGTTTCTGCGACTTGTCGTATAGGACTCCATACAGCAGCTTTCCACTTCCGATGCTTTCCCACGAGGCGACAGGACCCATCAGTGAACAGGGCATATTGCTTCTCATTTTCTGGTAGTTTGTTATACAGTGGGGCCTCTTCAGCACGTGTCACCTCCTCCTCTGGGGATATTCCAAAATCTTTGCCTTCTGGCCAGTTTGTGATCACTTCCAAGATTCCTGGGCGACTGGGGTTTCCTATTCGGGCCCGTTGTGTGATCAGTGCGACCCACTTACTCCACGTAGCATCAGTTGCATGATGTGTAGAGGGGACCCTCCCTTTGAACATCCAGCCCAGCACCGGCAGTCGGGGTGCCAGGAGGAGCTGTGCTTCCGTACCAACCACTTCCGAAGCAGCTTGAACCCCTTCATATGCTGCCAATATCTCCTCCTCAGTTGGAGTGTAACAGGCCTCGGATCCTCTGTATCCCCGACTCCAGAACCCTAAGGGTCGACCTCGAGTCTCCCCTGGTGCTTTCTGCCAGTGGCTCCAGGTAGGGACATTCTCCCCGGCTGCGGTGTAGAGCACATTCTTTACATCTTGTCCTGCCCGGACTGGCCCAAGGGCTACTGCATGAACTATCTCCTGTTTAATTGTTCAAAGGCATGTCGTTGCTCAGGGCCCCATTTGAAGTCGTTCTTCTTCCTGGTCACGTGATAGAGAGGGCTTACGATTTGACTGTAATTTGGAATATACATTCTCCAAAAACCCACAACACCTAAGAAAGCTTGTTTCCTTCTTGCTAACTGGTGGAGACATGGCTTTTATTTTTTTGGTCACATCCATTGGGATCTGACGACGTCCATCTTGCCATTTTATTCCTAACAACTCGATCTCCTGTGCTGGTTCCTTGACCTTACTGTGTTTTATGGCAAAACCGGCCTTCAGAAGGGTTTGGACTATTCTCTCCCCTTTCTCAAAAACTTCTTCTGCTGTGTTGCCCCATACAGTGATGTCATCAATGTATTGCAGGTGTTCTGGAGCCTCACCCTGTTCCAGTGCGGTGTGGATCAGTCCATGGCAAATGGTAGGGCTGTGTTTCCACCCCTGGGGCAGTCGGTTCCAGGTGTACTGGACACCCCTCCAAGTGAAAGTAAACTGTGGCCTGCACTCTGCCGCCAAAGGGATTGAGAAGAACGCATTAGCGATATTATTTGTGGCGTACCACTTGGCTGCCTTTGACTCCAGTTCGTATTGAACTTCTAGCATGTCTGGTATGGCAGCAGTGGCGGCGTGACTTCGTTCAGGCTACGATAGTCTACTTTTGTAGAGCGCAATGAGATCTCCTCTCAGCCTCCTCCTCTCCAGACTAAACAACCCCAGTTCCCTCAGCTGCTCCTCATAAGACGCGTGCTCCAGGCCCTTCACCAGCTTCGTTGCCCTTCTCTGGACACCCTCCGGCACCTCAATGTCTCCACTCTCCATTGGAATTTTCGCACTGCCCATATGGGGCTGTTAAAGGGTGAGCGAGTCTTGCTGATCACTCCTTGGCTCTCCAGTCCACAAATCAGCTTATGGATGGGAAGCAGGGAGTCTCGGTTGGTGCGGTATTGCCGCCAGTGCACCGTTGTGGTAGTTATTGGTACCTGCTGTTCTTCGACCCTCAGCAACCCCACAACAGAAGGGTCCTCCGAGAGACCAGGCAAGGTGGACAGCTGTTTAATTTCCTCCGTCTCCAGGGCAGCTATACCAAAAGCCCACCGGTACCCTTTTGGGTCCTTGAAATACCCTCTCCTGAGGTAGTCTATGCCAAGGATGCACGGAGCCTCTGGGCCAGTCACAATGGGGTGCTTCTTCCAATCATTCCCGGTTAGGCTCACTTCGGCCTCCAATACAGTTAACTCTTGGATCCCCCTGTCACTCCAGAAATACAAATGGGTTCTGCCCCTTTATAGCCTGATGGCATCAGGGTACACTGTGCACCGGTGTCCACTAGAGCCTTATACTCCTGTGGGTCTGATGTGCCAGGCCATCGAATCCACACAGTCCAGTAAACCCGGTTGTCCCTTTCCTCCACCTGGCTGGAGGCAGGGCCCCTCTAGTCCTGGTCATCATATTCGCTATCCACTTCTTGTAAGTATGAGTCAGAAGTCCCTTTGTTAAGGTTGGAAGTGGAATCAGCCCTTCTACTCTGTCTGGGGAACTGCTCACTGGAGCAGCAGTTTTCCTGGGAGAACCCCCTTTTGTGGTTGTTTTCCCTTGCAACTCATGTACCCGTGCCTGTAGGGCCGAGGTAGTTTTTCCATCCCACTTCCTCATGTCCTCTTCGTGGTCATGCAGGTAAAACCACAGGGTGCCCCGGGGTGTGTACCCATGATGTCTCCTCTCTTGAGCAGAGGGACGCTTATTCCTAATGGCTGAGACACTGGCCCGTGCAGGTGGAGAATAGGACATATCCTCTTTGAGTTGCTGGACCTCCCGAGACAGTTTCTCCACAGCAGAGACGCAGGCCCGTAGGGAGGAAGAGAGACTTTCTTCATATTGCCGGAGTTGGCCAGCCAGTTCATCCACTGTTTGTTCCTCTCTGTCTTTCCAGGTCATTATTGCCAATGAGTTTATATATGGCATATAACATATAACAATGGCATATAACATATAACAATGGCATATAACATATAACAATGGCATATAACATCTTCCCTGAAGGGATACCTTTCCTTCACACCTGACAGGAGTCGCCTCCAGAGGCTGAGGACTTGTGCCCCTTGTCCAATTGCTTTGTCAATGCCCCCTTCCCTAGAAAGGGATCCCAGCTGCTTGGCTTCCCTACCCTCTAATTCCAGGCTACTGGCCCCGTTATCCCAGCATTGGAGCAGCCAGGTGACAATGTGCTCGCCTGGGCAAGGACTGAAGTCTTTTCGCATATCTCGCAGCTCACCCAGGGATAGGGATCGGGTGGTTACCATCTCATTTGCGGGTTCTGCCTCTTCCTCCTCCTATTGTCCTGATGGCCCTGGTTCATTTTCATCCCTTACTAAATGAGCTGATTTTCTTGTGCATTTTCTTTTTTGTATAGGGGCGACTGATACCAGTATGGGTTGGTTCTCTGTCGCAGGGGGCGGAGTAGCTGCTGTGCCTGCCGTGGGGGGTGGGGTAGCCACAGGGCCTGTTTCTTTGTCATTAGCTGCAGAGACCTTCTCTTCCCCTTGGGGGTTCTGAGTGGTGTTGAACAGGGCTCGGCAGGCGTGGGCCAGGCCCCAGCACATTGTAGTCGTTTGTGTCTCCCTAGAATGGCCAGGGTGACAGCATACTTCTTCCAAATATTCTACTAATTGTTCAGGATTCTGCACTTGTTCAGGGGTAAAGTTCCAGAACACTGGGGGTGCCCATTGCCCTAGGCATTTGCCCATGCTATCCCACTCGCCCTGCCACTCATAACTATCCAGCCTTGGGGCAGATCTCTGGATGACATTTTTAAATTGCTTACTAACCTTGGATAAAACCAAAACAATATTCCCAAGGAGCACCAATAGATGTATCTTAACTACCCAGGGATGTTCAAGGTACTGAGAAGTTATTTTAACAAAGGAGACAACATCATAGAGGAAGGTAGCGAGGGTGCCATTCTCTATTTCCTCCATGAAAAATCTCTCAGAGGAAGAGGTGTAATTGCTAATGGTCTCCATGAGGTGGTACCCGAAATACAGTAACGGCTTCATTACAAATCCCAAATACCAAATAACCCCCAATGCCAGTGTTTTAGTAACAAATCTCCCAGGCAAAACATCATTAATCACTGCAGAGCACAGCAGACTACAAAACCCAACTCCAATTTTTAACAGGTACAGTAAAAACAAGAGCATGGTGCAGAACAAATTAATATGTTAACAGATATAAATTCCTTAATATGCTCTAAATAATCTGTTGTTATCTCAACCCTTTGCTGCCCCACGTTGCGTGCCAAAAAGGACTGTCGTGGTTTAACCCCAGCCAGCAAATAAACCTCACGCAGCCACTCGCTCACCCCCCTCCTCCGGTGGGATAGGGGATAGAATTGGGAGGGCACAAGTAGGAAAGCTCCCGGGTTGAGATAGAAACAGTTTAATAATGGAAATAAAACAAAGTAGAACAGTAATAATAACAATGAGAACAACAACAACAACAGAATACACAAAGCAGGCAATGCACAATGCAACTGCTCACCGACCACCTACTGCATGTCACGAACGGGGGGTGAGCCTTTTCCCCACACACCTGGTTTTTATACAGAGCATGATGTCACATGGTATAGAATACCCCATTGGCCAGCTGGGTCAACCACCCCGGCTGTGCTCCTCCCCCCCCCCACCCCCGGTGCAAGCACCACCCAGCAACAGTCAAAGCATCAATGGGCCATCAATGCTCCTTTCACACTAAACCCAAAACACAGCACACCCCCCAAGCTACTGGGAAGAAAGTTAACTCTGTCCCAGCCGGAACCAGGACACAAGGGTACATCTTCCTTTCTCCACATTTTCCCCCTGGTTCTCTGTGACTTGGGATTCCTGAAGGCCAGTCTTGCTAGTAAAGACTGAGGGAAAGAAGGCATTCAGTACCTCAGTCTTTTCCATGTCCTGTGCAACCAGGTCCCCCATCTCATTGAGCAATGGGTCCACATTTTCCCTAGCTTTCCTTTGTCACTTATGTACTTATAGGAGCCCTTCTTGTTGCCCCTCATCAGATTCAACTCCAAGTGGGCTTTGGCTTTCCTAACCATGTCTCTGCATGCCCAGACAGTGTCTCTATATTCCCGTGTATCGGGTTTATGTTGCAAGGTTTTGGTAGTGGCGGATGGCAGATGTGGCCTCTGCGAGAAGAGACCATGGGCTGCCCCTGTGCCAGACAGAGCCAGAACAGACCCACTGCTGGCCAAAGCTCAGCCAATCAACGAAGCTGATGGCACCTCTGTGATAACCTATTTAACAGAGGATAAAAAACACTGTACAGCAGTTGTGAGAGAGAAGTGGAAAAAAAAGTGTGTTTAAAAAAAAAAAAATCATCAATCCTGCAGACACCAAGGTCAGTGAAGAATGCCAGGGGGGAAGAGAGATCAACAGTGCAGCCCATGAAAGACCCCAGCCAGAGCAGGTGGATATGCCCTGAAGGAAGCTAAAACCCATGGGAGGGACTCCATGCCGGAGCAGGGGGAAAGTGAGGAGGAAGGAGCAGCAGAGAAGAACTGTTATGAACTGACCGCAACCCATATTCCCCATCCCCCCCTGTGCTGCTCAAGGTGGTGGGGACAGGGAAGAGGTGGAGGAGTCAGGAATAAAGTTGAGCCTGGGAAGAAGGAGGTAAGTGGGAGGAAGGTGTTTTTAGTTTTTGTTTTTGTTTCTCACTATCCTACTCAAATGTAATTTATTGCTAATTAAAGATAATTTTCCCCAAGTCAAGTCTGTTTTGCCTATGATAGTAATTGGTAAGTGATCTCCCTGTCTTCATCTCGACCCACAAGCTCTTCCATCTTGTTTTCTCATCTCATCCTATTGAGGGGGAATGAGAGTGCAGCTGGGTGGGGGTATGGCAGTCAGCCAAGGTCAACCCACCACATCCTCCCACATTACCTGTCCCTGTTTCCACCTTCTGTTTACTTCCTTTTCATGTTTGAGTTTTGCCAGAAGCTCCTTGTTCATCCACACAGGCCTCCTGGCATTTTTGCCCTACTTCGTATTCATTGGGATGGACCACTCTTGAGCTTGGAGGAGGTGATCCTTGAATATTAACCAGCTTTCTTGGGGCCCTCTTCCCTCCAGGGCTTTATCCCATGGGAGTCTTCCAAGCAAATCCTTGGAGAGGCCAAAGTCTGCTCTCCTCAAGTCCAGGGTTGTGAGCTTGCTTTTCACCCTCCTCCCTGCCCTCGGGATCCTGAACTCCACCATCTCATGGTCACTGCACCCAAGGCTGCCTTTGACCTTCACATTCCCAACAAGCCCCTCGTTGTTGGTGAGTGAGGTCCAGCATAGCACCTCTCCTCATTGGCTCCTCTATCACTTGGAGGAGGAAGTTATCATCGATGCACTCCAGGAACCTCCTGGATTGCTTATGTCCTGCTGTGTTGTCCCTCCAGCAGATATCGGGGTGGTTGGAGTCCCCCATGAGGACCAGGGCCTGCAAATGCAAGGCTGCTCCTATCTGTCTGTAGAGGGCTTCATCCATTTGTTCTTCCTGAGAAGGCAGCCCATAGCAGACACCCACTATAATGTCACCCATATTGGTCTTCTCTTTAATCCTTACCCATAAACTCTCAAGTGGCTCCTCATCCATCCCTAGGCAGAGCTCGATGCATACCAGCTGTTGCCTCACAAAGGACAACTCCCCCTCTTCATCTTCCCATCCTTTCCTTCCTAAAAAGCTTGTATCCCTCCATTGCAGCACTCCTGTCATGGGAGTAGACCACTACACATCTGTGAGGGTGCTTTGTGCTCACTGGGAGCACAGGTCCATTTTCCAGGAGTGCAATCCTGCACTGGCTCATCTCTACTATCACAGAAGACGACTAGTGATGAAGCAAATTCTGTATTGGTCCTGAGAGAAGAGCTGGAGGACTTTCTTTCCTGACCTTAACAAGCAATCGACTGAGTCTTTGTAGTGTGAGACTTGATTATAGTCATTGCAACTTTTTATGTGTACACATGTTGCAAGGAGTTGCAATTCTTTAAGGATTAAAGGAAGAAATAGGAAGGAAGAAATAATTTTTTTGTTCAAACAAGCAAAGACTGACAAATGGAAGCTCTATCATTTCAGTGGAATGATTACCTTTTTCTTGATAATCTTTCCAAAGCAGTGTAGAGTTTTGGGATGCTCATAGGTTTCCTATAAAGCTCAATCAATCAGGTTGCATGCATGCATGCATGCATATTTTTTTTTTTTTAGCAGTGACTTCTTTCAACCTCAACTTACCAAGGAACTGAATCTGATCATCCATTTGCATGTGCAGTCATCCATTTGTCATGTATATATGTGAATACTGTAACTTATGTCTGATGTAAAATATTAAGAATAAGCAAAATATGACTTTGTCCTGTAACTCAGGCCACTGTAGGTATTCTAGGCGTGTGCTCAGTTTCTTCTACTGAGTGACTGATTCAGTCTCTGAGCAGCTGAAGGACAATATTCTAAGATGAAATGATTTGATTGGAAAAGATAATTCTAGTGGAGATTGAGCAGATCCAGAGCCTGGCAGTCTCTGGGAAACATTGAAAAAAAAATATCAATTGTCGGAGTGACCAGGGGTCGGAGTGGGAGGCGATCCCGGAGTAATGATGAGTCCCAATATGGGTATGGTCATTCTCGTTTATTTCAAAATACTGCGCTACTTTTATAAGCCAGCCACACTAACACGCGCACCTACGAATCCTCTATTGGTTTACAGTCAGCAAGCACACGAATCTTAATATACACAGATTGGTCGAAAGCAGGTGTCCACGCGAACGCTTTCCCCGCCTGCATTCCGTTACCTAATCTACTGATAGTTACATTCCTCAGCCTGCTTCCCTATTCTGCTATCGCTTCAGAGACTCTAAAACTACAATTGCTCTTTAGCAACCCTTTGCCTTATACTGTTGTTAACAAATCCTCAGTGCTTGGAATGTTCATAGGATGTCCGTTATTTAATAAAAATCCTTCCACAAATCCCCCTTTTTGTTTTTGAACAATCCAAGCCTGATTTATTACTTTCGATACAGCCTTTTTTATACAACTAAAAGCAATACAAAAGCATACACACAATATTAAGATGATAATCAATATACGCAAGCCTTCTTTTATCAGAGCTATCAGCCATTGCAGCAACTCTCTAAAAATATTCATGAGCCATTCATCTAAAATGCCATGATTTTGTGGTATCGTGCTTACATGGTTTTTTAACCATTGTAATTGTTTATGTGTAGACTCACCATGATCGGATAGGTTCATGCAACACATAAACTCTTCTACCCAGAAACCAGGCACGCCCACCAAACAGGTTCTGAAAGGCTCTGTTGCCGTAGCAAGAGACAAACAAAACGCAGATTGACCTGTTTTGTTTGCCCAGGTAACCCACATATTTTTCCTAGGCTCTATGTGATGTATGGACATGGTCACGGGGACTACCATCACTACTACTAATGTTCCAATCACCAGGTTTTGTACTTGTTTTGCTTTACTTTCCATGCAAACCGCTTTTGACATTTTTCTTTTGTTGCAACCCATTGGTTAAAGGGTACTTTCCAGATCTCTGGCACCAGGTTATGTCGCTTACACTCAACACCTAAAATAATAGGCAAGCAAGCTCTTTCAGCAGTTAATCTAGTCCACTGGTTACAGCTGATCTGATATGAAAGTGTGTTAGTTATCTCATGCCCAGTAATCAACAATATTTTAGTCAAATCAATTTCTTTTGATAACAGTGATCACACCATCGATTAGCGTGATTAAGCCGAACCCACCATTTTTTCCCACATTGATAACATTCACATAACACCCAGGGTTTACATCGGTGACAGTCTTTGCATCTGATTTTGCTTTTTTCTATTTCATAAGGAGAGTTCATAACAACGTACAGTCTCAGTCGTTACAATTCCTTTGATACGTCTTCCTCTTCTTGTGAGAGCGCAGGCTTCACCGCTCGGCTAGGCACCCATATTGGTCCCTTATCTGTGGAAACACACATGTATCCCCTCCCATTAAATATTACCGAAACTGGGCCCAGCCACATGCCAGTGATTGGGTCTCGATACATTACTTTTAGTTTCGGAAGCGTTGTATGAGAGTTAAACTTAAGGTTTTGGTGATGTATTATAATCGATGGCTCTTCTCTGTCTCCCATCAGACACAAATAATTTAGGGTAAATAGGACTTTATGCAGTCTCATTTGCGGGTCCTTTTCTTCCTCCTTTTGCTTTGTTAGATAGTCCTTCAATACCTGATGCGTGCGTTCTACAAGGCTCTGCCCCATCGGTGAGTTTGGGATGCCTGTAATATGCTTGACCCCCCATCTCATCAAAAAGGTTCTCAACTTCTGACTGGTGTAAGCAGGGCCATTGTCTGTTTTCAGTTGTTCTGGCACACCCAACACCGCGAAGCAAGCAAGGAGGTGCTTACACACATGATGAGCTTTCTCACCCGATAAAGCCGTGGCCCATATTACTTTAGAGAAGGTATCTGTGGTGACATGCACATATTTGAGCTGCCCAAATTCAGCGATATGAGTTACATCAGTCTGCCAGAGCTCTAAAGCCTTGAGACCTTTTGGATTAACGCCCAGCCCTATTCCAGGTCCATGATTTCCACACTTGGGACAGGCCTGTATGATAGAGCGAGCTTCGTTTTCTGATAACCCATATTGCCTTCTTAAACCGTTTGAGTTTTGATGAAATATTTCATGACCCTGCCTAGCTTGTAAAAATTTATCTACAGGTGGTACATGACACGCTGGACTGACAAGATTGTCCGCTATCTGATTGCCTTGTCCTAAACCCAACTCCCATTGATGGCTACGGATATGAATGACACAACACGGAGCCACTCGCTGGGAGATGGTCGATCTTAATTGAATAAACAGTTTCCCTAGCTGAGGATTATTTGTTTCCCTAATCAGTGCGTCTTGAATTCTTGGTATAAGCCCAGCTACATATAGAGAATCAGTCACCACATTCAAAGGATGATCAAGCCAGTTCCCTAATGCCCATACCACCGCCATTAATTCTAAAGTCTGTAAGGTATCTCCAGCTTGCCCTTGCAAAATCTTTTTGCACCATTGATCTGTTTCCCACCATACGCATGCAGCTTGTCTAGAGCGTTTTCCCGCATCTGTGTATACCGTCAACCCCTCGAGTATCGGGCTAACAATCACTTTAGGTTTTTCTAGCCACTGATTTCGTTTTAGAATCTGCCACAATTTCCCTTGAGGTTGCTGAGAGTGCACCTTTCCGCTAAATCCTAACTGAGATTCTTGAACGGCCAGCACGTGGCGTATCCACCATTCTAAATCTACAGCGTTAACAGGGATACTGATGTCTGCTGGTTCCTGTCCTGTCAGCTCTATAATTCGCGTTCTCCCTTTTCGGATTAATTCCCCTACGGCTTCAGGACGAGTTTGTATACTGCAACGTGGTTGTACCCGTAAGAAAACCCATTCCAAAATTTGAAAAAAGGAGGAATTTGGCAAGTTATCATTACTCTTGTTGTCAATGGCAATCACGGAGTTCATTCCCTGTTGTCCCTTCATCTCCCCCTTCTTGTTTTGCCATTGACATATAACGGCAAAAGGTGATTCGTCGGTGTTACAGATAAGCAAAGAAAGTGGCAGTTCAAGGATTCTTCTTGCGGTCCAGGCTATAGTAAGTTTGTTTATAATGTGCTGTAAGGCTACGTGATGTTTGTCCGTCATATGAATTTCAGCTGCAGGCTGAGTGCCTCGCAGTAATTCAGTTAGTGGTTTAATGTCTGCATTGGTAATGCCAGCGCAATTGCGAACCCATTGGATGTCGCCTAAGACCGTTTGCACATCAGCCAATGTTTTGAGTGAAAGTTTCCCGAACAGGCCTTAGTAGCATGGGTATTTTTTTGACACTTATCACACCATACAGTAGCACGACAATTTTGCTTACTGTGCCCCTGTTCCCCACAATGAAAGCAGTTGCCTTTAAAGGGCTGGACTATTCCTGGAGCGTGTTTTTGCCTAACAACAGCTGCTAATGGTTGCACTACTTCTTTGACAGCACTTTGCACCACTGCTGCCATCGACTCATTTTGTTTTTGAACCCCTGCTCTTTCCACCCGAGAAAGCATTTCTTCCACTCCTGCCCCTTTGGGCAGACTGGCTAGAATGGCCTTGGTAGTTTTATTGGCGTTATCAAAGGCCAAAATTCTAAACATTTGTTGTTTATTGTCCTCTCCCAAATCTGGGTGGTTCATTACTGCATCCCAAAGCCTATCAATAAAGTTGCTATACTTCTCAGTTGCACCTTGCGTCACCGAGCTGAAAGAAGGGCCTTCCGATCCTGGTAAGGAAAGAAACGCATCTAAAGCAAGCTTAGAAGATAGCTGCAACATATTGACAGGAAAAGTCAGTTGGACATTTATATCAGCATAACGTCCCCCACCAATGAGCATCTCAGCTGTGATCCCAAATAATGGATCTCCTTGCTGTTGATGTTGGGCAGCAGCATTCACTGCCCTCTGGGACCATGACGATCCCCATAACAAAAACTGTGTAGGTGTCAACAGAAGCCTCATTAGACTTTGGCAATCGTGGGGACACATCAAATCAGCAGAAAAAATCCAAATAACGATCTGTCGTGAGGCTTCTGATTTAACACCATACTGCGATATAGTATTTTTGGCTTGTTGTAGAATCTTCCAATCATATGGTTCCCATTTTCCTTGACCGTTTTCCTGTACCACCGGAAAAGCCATGGGGCCAATGTTGGATGCAACCCCCCACTGTCCGTCCAAAATAGCATCCCGAACAACTTCACTCCATCGGCCGGGACGGGTAGCTGCGGTAGGTCTGGAGAAACAGGATGGCAAGTTGTCTCTCGAACCTGCGTTTGACCAAGGTTCTCCTCTTTGCTGAGTCTGTGTAGTTAATTCCTTTAGTTGTTGCACAACCTCTTTTAACAGCTTATTAATACTTTCTGTTGAATTTTTCTCTTTTCCGCTAGATGGCGGTGTGGCAGCACCGGAGGAATCATTAGAGAGTGGCAAGGGCGGGTGGAGAGGAGGGGCGGTGGGAGGAGGGCGACACCCTTCCTCGCATTGAATTGAGGGGGTGGGTGGAGCTGGCCGCTCCTCCCCCTTCATGCTCGGCGGTTGCTCTTCTGCTTTTGCCTCACACTGCTGCTGTGCTACAGCCCCGACAACTTCCGTCTTCATCGGCAGAGACGACATTGTCGGGGAAGATGGCAAACATAGGCTATCGGGCGTTTTAAAGTCCTGCTCAACTCTACCGCGCAATTCGGCAACAGTCTTACAGGTAGACCCCGTCATACCCTTCACAGCAGACAGCCCAAAAAATCGCGCGAAAGGTCCCGCCTTGGATTCCATGCTCTGAGACTTTTCCGGCATGGGGTCCGGAGCCAGCATCTGAGCAGCCGCACACGCCACCTCCCGTTCAGCTTTCATAGCTTTTAAAGTTTCTAGTACGTCTCCCCACAAGTCTGTCACAGACTTAATGTCCTTCTCAAATTTTTCATCACCTTCAATAATCTTCTGCCACATTAGTTTCCCCAGCTCCCGCCATTCAGGCACAGAAAACAACGTGTGAGTGTCTTTAAAATGTCCCAAACGTTGTCCTAACTTAATTAGCTTAATAAGCTGTTTCACCGTTGTCTCGATCCCTCTCTTAGAGAGTAGTCCTGCAAGCAACGTAGCAGCTGCCTCACTTTCCCTGATAGCAGCTCACCCTCTGGGAGGCAGTTGGCCACTCTGCACCGTTATCTATTCTATCTGTTTGAGCAATAGAATAGTACTTCTCCCAGTCGCTGGTTTCCCACTCCCCTTCTCTTGCTGCTCTTACCGCAGTCTCGAAGAATTGTAGCTTGTAACCATCGACCTCTGGGTTACGAGCCCAGCACATTTCCACATCCTCTGCTACCAGATGTCAGAGTGACCAGGGGTCAGAGTGGGAGGCGATCCCGGAGTAATGATGAGTCCCAATATGGGTATGGTCATTCTCGTTTATTTCAAAATACTGCGCTACTTTTATAAGCCAGCCACACTAACACGCGCACCTACGAATCCTCTATTGGTTTACAGTCAGCAAGCACACGAATCTTAATATACACAGATTGGTCGAAAGCAGGTGTCCACGCGAACGCTTCCTGCGCCTGCATTCCGTTACTTAATCTGCTGATAGTTACATTTCTCAGCCTGCTTCCCTATTCTGCTATCGCTTCAGAGACTCTAAAACCACAATTGCTCTTTAGCAACCCTTTGCCTTATACTGTTGTTAACAAATCCTCAGTGCTTGGAATGTTCATAGGATGTCCGTTATTTAATAAAAATCCTTCCACAACCAATTTCTTGGTCTTTCTATAAACATTTCATCTTTCTACTCTATGGTCCAGATGTAGTAGCGAGGAAAGTTCTGTATTAATAAAGGCCTCTAGGAAAAGTTTTTATTGGGGGGGGAACTTCCCCAGAGAATCCCTGAGGTACACTAGACACAGGTTTTTATATGGAAGATGTTCAGCACTACAGATGCTCAACCTTCAATCAAATTAAGAGATTACTGCAACTGAATTAAAGATGGATTAGAAAGCGTGTTTATGGGTTTACCAAAAGGCTGAATAGGCCTTTACTTTGCTAGAGATTTGGAATGAGCAGGTAGACAAATGCATGAATCTGTAGAGTCAAATAAACAGAGAGCTGACTTTCAAGTTCAGTTTATCTGATCACTGGACTCTTTCAGTGTGTGGTATAGACAAATAACAGCTTTCTTGCTCATATCTTTTAAAAAAAAATTTTCAAAATTTTTGTACAAGTCCACCCTTTTTGTGGCCTTGTTTCTTACTTTGCCATAATATTATAGGGAGGTGGAAAAAAAACATAAAGGAGGCTGGAAATGTAATATGCAGCTGGTTAGGAGGGAAAGAAAACAAGGCATGGCTGGATTAAGAAATGGTAATTAAGTGATACAGCACAGATACAGTAAACTACTTACATGCCTGAAAAGAGCTGCAGTAGAGGAAACAAAGCAATACAAGGCTACTGTGCTGCTCTTAATTAGAGGATGAGGAAACTATAGTTAATGTAATACAAAGCATCAGATGGGGTTCATTATATAGTTGAGATAGAATAATGGGTAAATGGATGGTGAAGTTTACTGGATTGTTATACAAACTCCTATTGCTCTTTTACTGTTTTCAGAATGCATATAGCTAATTGCAAATTGGTCCATGACACCTTACTAGATCTAACTGATGTGAGGAGGGAAGTAATCCTTTTTGAATATTCATTTCTTTAAGTGGCAGCAAGATATCTGCATGGAGATGGAAAAAATTAAAGAAGAAAGAGTGGGAGATGCCCCAGAGTATAGTACTTCCAGATAAAGCTGCAAACAGGGAGCATTACATAATAATGGATTTAAAGAGCAATGATAACATTCTGTGAATGACTTCTTGTCGTGGTTTAACCCCAGCCAGCCACTGAGCACCACGCAGCCGCTCGCTCACTCCCCCCACAATGGGATGGGGGAGAGAATCAGAAGGGTAAAAGTGAGAAAACTCGTGGGTTGAGATAAAGACAGTTTAATAGGGAAAGCAAAAGCCGTGCACGCAAGCAAAGCAAAACAAGGAATTAATTCGCTATTTCCCATCGGCAGGCAGGTGTTCAGCCATCTCCAGGAAAGCAGGGCTCCATCACGCATAACGGTTACTTGGGAAGACAAACGCCATCACTCCGAACGTCCCCCCCTCCTTCTTCTTCGCCCAGCCTTATATGCTGAGCATGACGTCATATGGTATGGAATAGCCCATTAGCCGGCTGGGCCAGCCGTCCTGGCCACACTCCCTCCCAGCCCTCCGTGCACCTGGCAGGGCACGGGAAGATGAAAAGTCCTTGACGAGCGTAAACATTACTTAGCAACAACTAAAACATCAGTGTGTTATCAACATTATTCTCATACTACATCCAAAACACAGCACTATACCAGTTAATAGGAAGAAAATCAACTCCATCCCAGCTGAAACCAGGACACTTGTATATGAAATGACTAAACAGCATGCATTTCTCTGCTTTTCTCATTCAGATCGTTACAGGACTTTTCTGTAACTAATTGACCCTGTGAAAGACAGGTCTTTTCATTGTTTATGGAAAGATCTGAAATTTGGGAACTTGTAGTGTAGCCTTCTGAAAGAAGGAAAAAAAAAAGTGGAAATTTAGTACATTAGTATAATGGAAAAATCTTAAAAGAAAAATTTCATTTCTGATTCTCTGTACCCAGTACGGAATTTTTCAATTTATTTCTGTAGGACTAGTATCTAAGACAAGTTGTATGCATGTTTTCTGGATGATGTTTTCAAAACAGTAGCAGTGTTCCCTTTCTCTATTCTCTCTTCATCTGCATGAGAAAGGTGGTGCTTTAGTTTCTTGATCCTCAGGAAACATCTTTTTCTTATAGCCTTTTTAATGCTGGTAATTAGAGATCATCTGTATGGAGAAATAATATGCAATGTTTTTCAGAGAATACTGATCTACAAAGTAGGAATACAGCATTACATAGTCAAAACACTGACATGTATGCTGATGATAGGTTATGAGTATGACTTTGTGTATATGATCCTAGTCACAAGGATAAGGCTCAGAGGGAACAAGAAGCAGCCTGTGTGTGGTAGTGAGAGATGAAAGAAACTTTACTTCACAACTTCCAAGGAAATGAGAAGCAAGAGAACATGTTTAACAACCTATTTTTAAAATAAAGTTGAAGAAAGGAGGTGATCTTTCGGTTGTAGCAACAGGTAAAATATGTTATCTAGTTCTGTATGAAGATAAAATTTGCATCTAGGTAAAACAAATATGAAATGTCTTTGTGTTTTCTGTTAATAAAATTTGTTAATGCAGCTTTTTTCCAAGATGCAGCTTGGTGTAAATAAATGTGTAAAACTTGCATTTTGTATTAGTAAACAAACTTCTGAAGACAAATATCTCAAGTTGCCAACACTACACTTCACATTTATGAGTAATACCAAGCATAGTGCCTGGCAACAGAGAGAGACTTCAACACATTATCCAACCCCACTCACTGTGCCTAGAGTCTGAGGTAGTTAGTACTGTGCATATGTTACCGTAAGTCGGTGAAATAAGAACTCTCTAAGACTCGATTTTGGAGTTTTAGAAAGCAGGCATTCTTTAATGCGGCGCCGGGCGCACGGGGGATCGCTCCACCTAGTGTGCATGCCAAATCACTCAACCATAGAAGTTATATACAATTAGAATATACATATTCATTACATTTCTGAGAAATAATCTAAATATTCATGTTTGTCCTGGTTTCGGCTGGGATAGGGTTAAATTTCTTCCTAGTGCTGTGTTTTGGATTTAGTATGAGGAGAATGTTGATAACACACTGATGTTTTCAGTTGTTGCTAAGTGCCCTCCTAGTCCAAGGACAGCTCCCGTGCCTACTGACTGAGCTAGGTACACAAGATGGGAGGGAACATAATCAGGACAGCCAGCCCAGCTGGCCAATGGGGTATTCCATACCATGTGATGTCACGCTCAGTATATGAAGGGTAGGCGTGATCCAGGAAGTACCGATCGCTACTTGGTTATCGGTCAGCGCGGGTGGTGAGCAATTGCATTGTGCATCACTCATTTTGTATATTCTATCATTATCATTATTATTTTCCCTTTTTCTGTTCTATTAAACTGTCTTTATCTCAACCCACGAGTTTTTCTCACTCTTACCCTTCCGATTCTCTCCCCGTCCCGCTGGGGGTGGGGGGAGTGAGTGAGCGGCTGCGTGGTATTTGGCTGCCTGCCAGGTTAAACCACGACAATGTTATTTCCCAGAATTCATTAACGTATGCAAAAGTCTTTGACGCATGCGCCCTTGTGTTCATTGGTGGTCTTTCAGGGTCTTCTGGTGGTCTTTCAGGGTCCTCTGGTGGTCGTTGATAGTCTTCCTCACAGTGTCCTTTAGTTGAACTCAGTCTTTACGCATGCTCAGTTTTAACCCTTGGCTTAATTAGCACAATTCTCATTAGCACAAACTAGCTTAGGCTGTCACAACCCCCTTATCTATTCTACTCAAGATACAAGGTTAGCTTCCTCATCTATTTTACGCAGAATACAAAATTTCAAGGCCTTTTTATCTACTGAATGTCTGGCCTATCTATTCATAAAGCATTCCTAACCCATCTACATCATTTCAACCAAAGAATCATATGTCTCTTCACTGTTCCTTTGTAATTGGTATCACATATGCGATGACTAGTTATGAAATATCAATTTCTTTAAGTATATAAAGTGGTGAAAGGCCTCTGGGGAGAAGGGTACTGCTGCAGAAGGCACATAAAACTGTCCCATTTATGATCAAGCTATCAAAAAGCCACAACTTCTTGCATTTTCTGTTGTAATACTTCTGATTTTTATGAAGTAAATGTTTGTGGGATGTCCTTTGTTTTTCAAAAACGTGGACAATCTGCTGAGAGCTTCTGTTTAACACTTGCAGATAAGGGAGACAAGTATGGGAGTAAAAAAAATCCAGCAACACACAGGGTTGTGCCTTAATTTTGTTTGATCTCAAACTGGATTTTTATAAATACAGTAAGAGGTTGGGAAATATTTAGTGCCTGAATTACACAAAGTATTCTATGAAAAGATTGTAAATTCCTCTTCTGGAGCAGAATTCCCATTTAGCTGTTTGAGAACACTGCTGGGTAGACTTACAGGGATCTGGTCCAAAATAATACAAATAATTGGATTGTGCATACTGAAACTGAGCTGATGATTTTTTGGATAATGCAATTGTATGTCTGGGAATTGATAGCTTACATGCAAAGATTTAGTTCTTTTAATAGACTTCAAAGCTTTTACATAATACACAGTAGGCATTCCTCCAAAAATCAGGAGGCTGTCAAATATTGCTGTAATTAATAGAAGCTTTGTAACAAAAAAAAAAAGTAGCATGAGACACACTTCTTTTTCCTCATCCTAGAGAGCCCAGTTAACTACTGGCCCAGTTAACTTTGTTTATGGTTTACCATAACAGCTTATGTGATGGGAGTTCTATAGTTAGCTATACTGATGAAATCAAAGAGGACTTAGTGTGATACCCTGTTGAAGGTAGCAGACAACGTAGTCTAACATTATCTCCTCATTCTTGAAGACCTTTGAAAGTTTAACTGGCAAAGAGCATCTTTCCTGAGAGTGGACTACTGTCTTCTATGACTCTGGAAAAATGAGCCATGAAAACACAGCTGAAATGAAAGTAGTAATATTTAAATATCTGTGGTGCAATTGCTTACATTTCCTATACAAGCCTGTAGTGCCTTTCATTTCACTTGGTCCCAACCATGAGGTATTATGAGCCTACTAGTTTCATATGAATCAAATGATTACAGGAAGAATGAGATTTCCTCTGGCACGTTAAGAATATATTTTTTAATGAGCTATCTACCCTTATGTCCACTTGCATAAGCAAATATCTCCATAGTTTGTAACGTGCCACAAGGGAGGGGCATTCACTTGCTTCGCTCAAACCATTGAATTTTTAAATGTATTCTATCAGTCACTCTTTTGCTGAGATGTTGGACTGCACTGCTCGCTGATTTATTCTAGAATACTTCTTCCAGAGGATACTTCTTCCAGGGAGATTGCTTACCAATTACTGCCAAAACAGACTCAACCTGAAAAAAAATAATTTATTGCCAATTAAAATAGATATTGATTTGGGTAGTGAGAAACAAGATGACAAACATTAAAACAAGACCTTTCCTCCCCCCTCAACTTCACTCCACTCCAGACTCCTCTAATCCCCCCACAATGGTGCAGGGGGGGTGGGAAATGGGTATGGGTGGGTGTGTTTACAGTCAGTACATAACGATTTCTCTCTGCTGCTCCTTCATTCTCTCTTTTCCCCTGCTCTGGCATGGGTTCTCCATGGGCAGCAGTTCCTTCAGGAATATCCATCTGCTTCAGCATAGGTTCTCCATGGGCTGCAGGGAATATCTGCTCTGCCATGGAGCTCTTCCTCCTCCTTTCTCTGGCCTTGGTGTTCCCTCTGTTTCTCACTCTTTTTGTTCCCTTTCTCCTCTCTCTATCTGGTGTTTTCTACCCTTTTTAAAATATGCTTTCACAGCGATGCTACCAGCTTTGCTGATTGGCTCAGCTTTGGCTGTTCTAGTACATGTAGAACATTTTTCTTTTTATATACCCAAATATTATCAATGCTGTGTCCTTTTATTGAAAGGAGAAATAGAATGATAATCTTCACAACCTGAGTGATGCAGATACGTGTGAGATATTCTACAGGGAGAATTTAAATGTCTTACCCATGACTACAGAGTAAGTATTAATGCTGAAATACAGAATTGGACTGTCGTGGTTTAACCCCAGCCAGCAAAAATAAACCCCACGCAGCCGCTCGATCACCCCCCCAACTGCGGTGGGATAGGGGAGAGAATCGGGAGGGCACAAGTAGGAAAGCTCCCGGGTTGAGATAAAAACAGTTTAATAATGGAAATAAAACTAAGTTGAACAGTAATAATAACAATGAGAACAACAACAATAACAGAATACACAAAGCGGGCAATGCACAACGCAACTGCTCGCCGACCGCGTGTCACGAACAGGGGGCGAGCCCCCCCACACACCTGTTTTTTATACTGAGCATGATGTCACATGGTATAGAATACCCCATTGGCCAGCTGGGTCCACCACCCCGGCTGTGCTCCCCCACCCCCGTTGCAAGCACCACCCAGCAACAGCCAAAGCATCAATGGGCCATCAACGCTCCTTTCACACCGAACCCAAAACACAGCACAGCCCCAAGCTACTGGGAAGAAAGTTAACTCTGTCCCAGCCGGAACCAGGACATGAAGATGCTTTTGCATTTATGATAACATCTTGCCTGCCCTCTCAGTGGTTCAAAACCTACCCCAAAGTTGGAATATGAGCATATGTTGTCGCTTAACGCTACAGGGACAGGCAGGTTCTTCTAGGGATTATTAGCTTATTGTTACACAGAATTTCTAGCAATTAGCATAGCTTTCAGTTAAACAGAATTTCTAGTAATCAGTGTAGCTTTCTTACTATCTAGAGTTTTTAGTTACCTAGACTTTTAAGTCATAGAATCATAGAATCATTAAGGTTGGAAAAGACCTCTAAGATCATCAAGTCCAACCATCAACCCAACACCACCATGCCCACTAAACCATGTCCCTAAGTGCCACATCTACATGTCTTTTAAATACCTCCAGGGATGGTGACTCAACCACTTCCCTGGGCAGCCTGTTCCAAGGCCTGACCACTCTTTCAGTAAAGAAATTTTTCCTAATGTCCAATCTAAACCTCCCTTGGCGCAACTTGAGGCCATGTCCTATCTCTAGTTACTTGGGAGAAGAGACCAACACCCACCTCACTACAACCTCCTTTCAGGTAGTTGTAGAGTGTGATAAGGTCTCCCCTCAGCCTCCTCTTCTCCAGGCTAAACAGTCCCAGTTCCCTCAGCCGCTCCTCATAGGACTTGTGCTCCAGGCCCTTCACCAGCTTCGTTGCCCTCCTCTGGACACCCTCCAGCACCTCAATGTCCTTCTTGTAGTGAGGGGCCCAAAACGGAACACAGGATTCGAGGTGCGGCCTCACCAGTGCCGAGTACAGGGGCACGATCGCCTCCCTGCTCCTGCTGGCCACACTATTTCTGATACAGGCCAGGATGCCATTGGCCTTCTTGGTCACCTGGGCACACTGCCGGCTCATGTTCAGCCGGCTGTCGACCAGCACCCCCACGTCCTTTTCCTCTGGGCAGCTTTCCAGCCACTCTTGCCCAAGCCTGTAGCGTTGCCTGGGGTTGTTGTGGCCGAAGTGCAGGACGCGGCACTTGGCCTTGTTGAATCTCATACAGTTGGCCTCAGCCCATCGATCCAGCCTGTCCAGGTCCCTCTGCAGAGCCTTCCTACCCTCAAGCAGATCAACACTCCTGCCCAACTTGGTGTCATCTGCAAACTTACCAAGGGAGCACTCGATCCCCTCATCCAGATCGTTGATAAAGATATTGAACAAAACCAGCCCCAAAACTGAGCCCTGGGGAACACCGCTCGTGACCGGCCACCAACTGGATTTCACTCCATTCACCACAACTCTCTGGGCCTGGCCGTCCAGCCAGTTTTTTACCCAGTGAAGAGTGTACCTGTCTAAGCCGTGAGCCGCCAGCTTCTCTAGGAGAATGCTGTGGGAGTCACCAGATTGGGTCAAATTCTTAATAATCGGCATGTGATACAGTAATCATAATCTAGATTCAGACTTTAGCTAAAAGAACATGAGTTACTCAATCCTTGGAGGAAGAAGACAATGGTGGAGGCATCCCTGACCACCGGGGGATCATGGGTTTTGCCATCCAGCAGCAGTTCTGGTCTAAGTCCGACTTGCAGCTGCTTGATTTTATAGTCAATATCTCATGTGCTGTTATGCTTCCCTGTTCCATATCGGGTGGCACCACATCCTGGCAACAGTGCTTGGTGGGCAAATAGTCTTGTCCTAATGCTGACAGGGGGTTTATCTGTTCTATAACAGGGGTCATCACATCCTGGTGACAACCACAGTGTTGAAAAGGAGAAGAGAGAAGGGGGTGATATGTGATCAGCACGTTTACGTATTATGGCTGTTTGTCTTAGAAAATGGCGTTGGTTATGCTAACCATGCTACCAGGGGTCAGGAGCAGGGGGTACTGGTCACATGTGCATCAACAGAAATCATATTCTATATTCTGTAATGTGTGCATAGTAGGTGTATTCAGACTGGCAACAGATTTTAGATGGCTTAAGTACTTAGTGGTGTGTCCTTTCCATAGCATTGTAATATTGGTTGAGATTAACACAGCCTTGTTATTCTGGAATGAAAGTGTCTTTGCACAGAGTTATTCCGATGCAACTAGAGCTTTAACTTGTCTAGCGTCGTTTGCATTAACTTTCAGGCAGAGGAATACCCTTGAGTCCTGCTTTTCACTGTTGGCGGCCAAGTGGTGTGGGTTTACTTTTTTTACTCCCGCCCCTTAACGCTGTGGATGAATCCGCGTTAAAGAGGAATGCAGTAGCCAATCAGGGGAAGCGCCCCCCCCCCGTGACAGTGCTGTCCAGTCCGCACGGCTGCTCGTTAGCCCCTCTGAAGCATTTAATGTCGGCGACGCATGCTGTGTTTGGTAGAGCTGCTTCCGGTGCCGAGGGCAGCAGCTCGCCGTCGTTTCAGCAAGTGCTAAATGCGGCGAAACGTACGTTTTCAGGAAGCGGCTCTCGCCGGAGCCCTCCCGCCTAGGGCGATGGCCTGGAGTACGCAACTGTTTTCCGGCGGGGGTGGGGAAGGACGGGACGGACGACAATCTCCGGGGCGCGCCGCCCCATTGGCTGTGCGGCGGCGCCGGGCGGCACGTGACTGGGGCGGCCGTATTGGTCGCGACACTAGCACAGCCGCTGGGCGCGGGTGGGGCCGCCGGTAGCGGGGTTGGAGCACAAGCGGTTGCGGAGATGGGGTGAGTGAGCGAGCGAGCGAGTGAGCGAGCGGGCGGCGGCGGCGGCGGCGGCTTAGGGCCGCTGGATCCTGGTGGCCTTGCTGCAGGGGGAACCGAGGACGGCTCCCTGCGGTGCTTAGCCGTGCCTGTGACGGAGGCAGCGGCGCCGGAAAGAGAAAAAACGCTGTTGTGGTTAAAATAGGCGAGAAAAAAAAAAAAGAAAAAAGGCTTGTTGACATAAAAAGGGGTGGGGGGGGAGGGGAACCGTATCTAAGGAAAGGAGCATCAGATAACGAAGAATGGAAGGGATATGTGGCGAGCAGGGCTGAGGTCGTCCTGCCCCCTCGCGCTGCCACAGCGGCAGCTGCTGGCGAGGGTCACAAAGCCTTTACCGCTGTGCCCTGGCGCGGCTGTGCTGCCCTGCAGTGATGGGGAGAAGGGGGAGGGGAGGCAGGTATTTCAGGATGCGCAGCCCTTGCCTGTGGGGTTGGAACATGAACGTGTTCCTCTGGGGATGATGCACGTCCCGTTGTGAAACGGTAAGGAGCTCCCTTGCGTTTGGCACCAGCCTGGCGTTGTTAGTTACAGGACGCGGCGGTGCCGCCTCTGCGCTTCACTGCAGCAGCTTTTTTTCTTCGCTGGAAAAGAGAAGAGAGAGCTGTAAAGGGACGGGAAGCTGGGCTGTACTGCTGCACTCAGAAATGCACCGATAGGTGGCCAACTGCGAGCTATGTAGCAGCAGAAATACTGAGGATTCTTATAAGAGGAATGTTGTATGTTTAACGAACCCTAAAATTCTCTGACTTCTTAAAAATTTATTTAACATTGCAAAGATATGCTTAGATCTGTGATTTAACCTGAATGCTCTGGGAAATGTTAATGGGTGGGTCCTTTCTCTTTGTCAGATATGCAGCTTTTATTTTAGTAGTTAGGTTATTGCCATCAAAATACACCTTGGTTTTGCAAAAACAAGATTTTTGGAAGACACATGCTGCCAAATTATTTGATCGTATTTACTATTTGAGTCAAAACTTAAAATCTTTTCTGTTGACTTAGGTGTAGGACTTTGTGAACTGTAGGGAGCATTTTTCATTTGATAGTTTTCTTCAATGGATCAGCAAAACTCAGTTTAGACTGGTTTGGATAGTCATGTGTTGAAAGATCCCTTTTAAAGGTGTAGTAGGAAATGTACAACTTCTTAGTTTGTATAGAAGTATCTTTATTAAATTGCTGTGCATATATGAATAATACAATATAGATTAATTCCAACTTAAATCTCTTTCCTTCCTCTGTTGTTTGTTCTGTTGAAAGCGCACCTTAATATTTTTATACTTTATTTTTATTTTTTAGTTCACTTTTTTGTTATTTCTAATGCACTTAATTTCTGAATATTTTATCAAAATTACAGTTCTTTGAAAATACACAAATATATGCACTGAAAGTAGTTTCCTGGAACCAGACTTCTGTATTTTTAAGGAGACTCCAAGAAACTGATAAAACATTTTTTTTCCTCCTCTTTAGTTCTGTTAATTGCAACGATGCACAAAAAAGGTTTGACAAAGACAACTCTAACTTACTGAGTTTGCAACGAAGTCCTTGTTACTAAAACAACAAGCTCGTGAACAACCAAAGAACAGTTTTCAGTGATGGCTGTTTTCTACTCCTTCCCGCATCTCTCTGACTGATGACCTGGGCACACTTAATGCAAAACGAATGAGAATAGGAACTGAAGGTACGAGATTTGTAACACTGCTGTTCCATTCATGGACACTCTTAATCCATACTGTTTTCTTAATTCTGTTTAACTATACCCAAAGCCTTAGAGCCCTTTTAGTGTCCTCATTATGTCTATGTGCCCACATAGCCCAGACGAGAAAAAAACCAAAATAACCTCCCTTCTACTGAGTAGGCATTTTTGGGTTTGTTCTTCAATGCATATAGGGATAGGAAGATTAAATAGGTTCACAACAAAAGCCATTTTAGTAAGGCTTAGGTATGCCACCAGGTGGAAATATTGTGATTTTTCAGTGTGATACTGGAAAAGGCACGAATATTTTTGTGCTCTATCTGGAAAGAATCAGGATAATGGGCTTTTACGACCTGAGGAGGATGGAGTATTTTTCAGTGAGTATACAAGGAGAGTATTAAAACCTGTGAAGGATAAGTATTTTTAAATTAGCAGGCCTGGAAAACTTGCCCCAAACTGAACTGGATAAGACGTGTAGATGTGGTGCTTAGGGACATGGTTTAGTGGTGGACTTGGCAGTGCTAGGTTAATGGTTGGACTTGATGATCTTAAGGGTCTTTTCCAACCTAAATGATTCTATGATTCTATTCTAAGACAGTCTCTGTCCCACTGATACTTTGATAAATTCTTAAATGCCAAAAAAGACTTGGAAGACTGCTGATATTTTGCCAGATTTGAAAAAGGACAAGCAAAAGGATATCTATATATAAACCATTTAACCTGAAGTCAAGCTTCAGACAAAAGAGTGGAGAAGCTGATGAAAGATTTGGGCAACAGAGCAATTGAATTAATGCAAATCAGCATGGTTTGGTATATTAAAAAAAATTATGGCGAAATAAACCTTACTTGATTTTCTTGATGTTTTAAGTGTATTGATAAAAGTAACTATATAAAAATTGTACATTTATAGCTGAAATTAATGGGTGGAGCTGGCTTACCTTAGAACAGCTGCGCAGGGTTTTTGCCTGTCTGTCAGCCCTGCTTGTCTTTTGGAAATACATGTATAATAGCTGTTGAACCATTGCGGTTAATGGCCCAGCATATTAAGTTAAACACACGCGCTTATTTCAGATTACATTAATAGTTAGGCAGTATCTGCAGTGGTTCAATAGCTGCTATGTGAGCAGCTGAGCCCTTCTCTCTTCCCTGTGTGGGAACCTTGCAGAGATGTGTAGGGCAGGCACTGTTCCAGCTATCCCAGCGTTAGCAGTAATCTCTTGCAAGTCAGAACCCTTAGACTTAGTACTTCAAAAAATGTTTTGTAATGTGTTAAAAGGATTAATAAGAAACTAATTTGAAAATCTCAAAAATATGCTTTAATGACATTATGATCTACCACTAAGTTTTGTGTTTTTTTTTTTCCTGAATTCAGTGTGATATGCCCTTGAAGAAACAATTCCCCATTAGTCACCTGGGAGTGAATTACAAAAACTAACAGAATAGTAAAGAGTAATAAAGATGAGATATTTGGCTTGGCACAGGATAGTTGGGTAAAATTTGTGGCTGTAGAAAGAAATTGGAGTTGATAGTCCTTTCTAACAGTACTAAATTATAATCTAGATATTAATGAACTGTAGGCACAATGATCATAATTTGTTATCTTAAGAATAGTAACTACATTGTGAAAAAATCTTTAGTCATTAACACATCTGCTTACCAGTAGTGGTGGTAGTAGAATGCTAAATTCTGTTTCCTTATTAGAGAGTCAGACATCTGATTTATTGCTCTTTCAACGAAGTTCATAATCCAAAATCAGTGTAATGGAGCCCCAGTTGACTTTAGTATTGTTTGGATTGGGCCTTACTGGAGAAATAATTTTGTTTTTTTCCACTGATTTTTGTTCTCTGAAGTAGCTATACAACTTATTCACTAACAAAACTAAAATCAGCCTCAGTTACCATGTGTGACTGAATAATTGTTCAGTTGAAGATTTTTAAAGTTGAAACAAATAGGTTGTAGTGAAAATATTGTCTATATGTATAGACAGTGCTAGTACTCTGTTTATATTCTTGAGGAAAAGACATGTTAGGGTTTTACATTTTAAATTATTCTTTAATCTCTGTTCTGAAAAGACTAATTAGTTTTACAGGAAGTTCTGGTAGTAGTAGCATTTATGACTGAAAAAAAACTAGTAATGGAGGCTGAAATATTTCCATAAGAAGATTTAATTAATATATCATAAATTGTTGAGCTTGGGGTTCTTAAGCAGAACCTCTTCAGGGCATGTTGAGTATATTGTTTATTGATTTCAAATAAAAAAGAACACCGATCAATATAAAATTGTAAGTTTTCAGAGAATATTGGTGTTTTTGCCTATCTCTATGGGGATTTCAGACTAAAAGGAGCACATCTAAATTCCTGTTTCCTGCGCAGTTATAACTAATAAAATTTTCTTAATGTAGAAAAATACATGTCTAAATCTTAACAGTACATTTGCATAAATTTAGGCTGCTGATTAATTTTGGTTTTAGTGTCTGAAAGAGTTATATCCAACTTGAAATTCTGCTTTGATACGTGTATTTATGCGAACTGCTGATTCAGTACAGCATAGTGAAATTTCTTGTAATAATTTCATTTTACTTTGGTAAGAGATTTCTTCTCCTCCATCTCCTAAGAATGAGAAAATGGGTTAGGGAACTAGGAGACCTAGACTCTAGGTGTTTATTATATTGATGGAGTTAAAGCCTGAAGTTCCTACATCCCCAGAGTTATTTCTTGGAGTAAATCTAGCAATAGGGGTATCTCCATTCTTCCATTTGAATCTGGACCACTCTGCAAAAAGAAACTCAGATTTAGAGTGCAAAAGGGAGCTTGACTCTAGTCATAATAGTGAACTTGGTGAAGGTGGGTTGTGTTCTGTGTGCCATGTATTTTCCTTTGGGTTGGATAAAGTATGAAATTGGTATTAGAACAAACAATTCTTCCTCTTTCCTTTCCCCTCGACTCCCCAGTTAGTGACTTCATACCTGGAGTGAAGAGTCGTATTTATTCTTGATTAAACTGATTCTGGCCCCATGGATCTTGAATATGTTTCTGTGTATGTGTGCAGTGTTACAGCTTCAGACTAAAGGGCCAAGTGTAAACCATTCCTTGCTTTACTTTGGACTCGCTATATGGTCTCTGCTGCGAATGGGGAAATATGTGGCTGTGAACCTTGTCTGGCTGAAGAGGACCTAGAGCAAAGTGTAGCTTATTGTCCATTTGGACATCTGTTATTAAATAAAAATTGGAGATGTTTTGGATTACCCAACTTGTGGTAATCAACTAATTCAAATAGCTTTTTTTTAATCTGAAAACCTGTGGAGTAATACTTGACATCTGAATAAATCAATAAGTGACTCCTAGTCAAAGGTAAAATACTGTGTCTCAGCACTGATGTCCCACTTCCATGTTATTAAAAAAAAAAAACCAACAAACATTACACAAAAGGAAGAGGGTGCTTGGAAACATATCAGGAGGAGGAGAAGGTAAAAATACATTTAAAAAAAATTTGTTCTTTGGATTTGCTTCCAATTTTCATATCCTAAGTGAGTTGTAGCAACAGATTGTCTAAAGACAATCTTTAATTCTGCTCTGAGTCTTATCAAGTCAATTGAAATTAACAATTTGCTGAATAAGACTCTTATTTTTGTTATTTGAAAGCATTTAATAGTGTTTCAGCTAAGAGAATTTTGGTGGATTTTATTTGGAGCTCATTTCTTTAAAGGAAAAAAAAATCTTTATTATTGGGTATGTAGTAAGTAAAACTTTTTTCTTTGTGAAATATAGCCTTAAAGTTGGTTTTGTAGAGAGTTGACAGCCACTTCATTTAAGATGCATTACTTGCCCCTCCCCTTCAGTAACTGGTTCCTTACTCATTTAATAAAGTATGTTTAAGCTTATTTTTCATATAAAACAACAGAGCTATCCAATTGCTATTCTTCTACTGTAGCTCCTCCCCTCATTCATTTTTCTACATTTTCTTTTTTTTTGTGTTTATACATCTTGTTAATGTGGCTAATTATTTTAACTTTGAAATGCATGAGTGAGAATTTCTCAGTTGACAGAAGGATAAAAATATCAGGTTCTTCATTTTATCTCACCTTTCATACTGTTGTGGTTTAACCCTGGTAGGCAGCTAAGCCCCACACAGTGGGATGGGGGAGAGAATCTGAAGTTGCAACAGTGTGAAAACTCGTGGGTTTTAATAGGTAAAGCAAAAGCTGCATGCGCAAGCAAAGCAAAATAAGGATTCGTTCACTACTTCCCATCGGCAGGCAGGTGTTCAGCCATCTCCAGGAAAGCAGGGCTTCTTCATCCGAATGTCCCCCACCCTTGCTTCTCCTTTCCCCCAGCTTTTATTGCTGAGCATGATGTCATATGGTATGGAATATCCCTTTGGTCAGTTGGGATCAGCTGTCCTGGCTGTGTCCCCTCCCAACTTCTTGTGCACCCCCAGACTATTTGCTGGGGAGGCAGAGTGGGGTTAAAAAAAAAAGGCCTTGACGCTATGTAAGCACTGTTCAGCAGTAACTAAAACACTGGTGTGTTATCAACACTGTTTTAGTCACAAATCCAAAACAGCACCATACTAGCTACCATGAAGAAAATTATCTCAGTCCAAACCAGTACACATACTAACCATGGATTAACATAATATAAGAAAAGATTCTCTAGCTAGAATTGACATGCATGTAAAATATGGCACACAGCGGCTTCTGTCAATTATATGTAAATGAATGTGTGATATACTTGAGTTAATTTCTAACATGTCAGGTGCAACAAATGAAAAATTAAGTTTACTATTTATGCAGTGTAGTCATAGAGCCTCATATAAACCAACAGATTCTATTAGTATTACAATACAATGTCACTTTATAGCACTTAGAAGTGAAAACATTTTAAAGTTATCCACCTTTGCTTGGGCAGGATTGGCCATGTAGTGTATGTTCTGAAAAGAAATGTGAACTATAGCTGTTGGTTTTATTAATTAGAATGGCAAACTAGTACTTATCAAATGAATACATGCATGAAATGGACCACAAACAATTTGCCTTTCTGGATTTTTTTTTTTGTTACAACTCTGACAGCTATCTGCCTTTTAGGTGGACCTGCCTGATTATAAAAAGTAGAGAATCCATAGAATAGAATAAATATTTTGGATTGTCTTCATTTCTCTAAAAGTAAGGTCTCCTGTCTAGCATGACCACATTAGGAAAAAGAAAATTATTAAGGTGTGGTGTCATGTGTGCCCCCCCGATTTGTACTGTCATTGAAGTCACAATTCCACAAATGGCAGATTTCTTTCTTGGCCCTTCTTTAATGATGAGACATGTTCAGGACATGAAGTTTTGTTTCTTGAAAATGAAATAAACTTGCCATATCAAATGCAGTGAAGCTTTTGTTAGTGTTCTTATCTTTAATAATAGATATTTTTGTTTATATTTTCATTGAGTTTAAATTTTGAAAGATTAAACAATTTTCAAAATTTATATTGGAGAACTAAGTCCCAACTTTTTTGGATAATTTTACCTATTTTTTAATTAGCTTGATAATTCAATTAAGAATTGTCTGGAAGAACAAAGCTGATTACACAAGCAGTTACTTGACCTTGTAATTACAAAGGTCAAAGGCTTAGTGAGGGGGTACACAAATTGCTCTTCGGTTAGCATAATTTTCAAGATACTGCAAATACAGTTTGCAAGCTATGTTCCATAATAAAATAAAAACTAAATATGAGCTTTTAGATGTTTGATATTTCCAAAGTACTATAGTAGCAATGAAAAAGGAATGTTGTCCTGTAAGCTTTTTATATTTTTTTCTTTTGAGTTACAGGTGCCATAATAGCTTAGGAAATTCTTGCTGTGAAATTGGCAGGGTAACTTGTACATGTAAGAAGTGCTATGCTTCCTGTTACTCTGCTGAATGACTTATTTTCAAATAAGAAATTGATAGCTTCAAATGTGGGTACTCAGGCTTTAATTATCTTATGTTGTTTATTTACATGAATAACTTTGGGTTTTGGATTTGGAAAATGGGAAACAATTTGAATTTTATCATTTAAGTTAGTGTGCGTGTTTCTTGTTTCTTTGTAATGGCTGAATAATTGTGGTAATGTTTTAGGACTGTGTGACAATATTACCCAAAATAAAGATTGCTTAAAATGCATATATGACTTATTAACACAATGACTATAATATTTTATTTTATGATTTATATACTATGTCTTTCCTACTCTTCCTCTTTGTATTTATAATATAGGATATCTCGATATTAAGAATGGCCTTTATGTTCAGATATGTTTTTTCCTAAAATGTTTAAATGTAGTATCTTCTCTTATTTTTCCAGGACTGAGGGTAGCCCAGGATGGCTGCAGCTTCATATGACCAGTTGTTAAAGCAAGTTGAGGCATTAAAGATGGAGAACTCCAACCTTCGACAAGAGCTAGAGGACAACTCAAATCACCTAACAAAGCTGGAAACTGAGGCATCTAATATGAAGGTATTGCAACCTATATGTCTATGTGTATCACCATTTCTGTTATTGCCTTTTGATTTTGATTATGTATGAGTGTTTTAATGGACTGGTAGTTGCTCAAGAAAATTTATGTGCTTTTAGATTCCTCCAGAAATCCCTTTCCAGGCTGTGTAAGGGAAAACTACTAATCAAATCTACTTGATTATGAAAGCTGTTTTTTGAAACTTGAAAACTAAAACAACATTTCAAAACAGTTTTTAGACACACCTTTCCATTTTCATATCTTCTTTTCTGGTCTGTCATGATAAGCCCTACCATTTTACCACTGCTGTACTTCCCAGCAGGAAGTCCAGTCTGTTGACGTAGTTTATGACAAAGCAGGCATTGTTCAGCTTTTGAAAACAGTGGAGAGACTGGAGATTTTTCAGTGTTTTAAAGTAAGCTTAAAAAATTTTAGTTTTATTACAATATTTACTTAACATCCCAAAAAGAAAAGCTCATTTTAAAATAATACCACAAATCTCCAGTCTCTCCCAAGGCCTAAATTTATACTTACTAATTTCACCCAAATGTGTCTGTCTAGTGTTTATTGGCTAGGTGTAGGCCTTCAGAGCCACCTATCCAAGAAGAAACACTAAGCTCAGAAGGAATTTATCTTCCTACTGATCAAAATCCATCTATAGGTACAGCTGTATTTGTGTGATACATGGCACTGAAGAAGGCAGAATTTCACAAGCAATATAGCTGCATTAATGTAGTGCTTTTCCTGAGCTGACAAATCCTGTTTCTTGGTGCTACAGCTGGGAAAACTGGGCTGCTTTTGGTACCTAAGCTAGCATGGCTTCGAAATTTTTGGTATCTCTGCATATACTACTGTATAGTGTAGGAATACTCTAAACATTAAACAACATTTGTATGCCCATCTCCTTGCTTTACCACGTTCATGTGGTAGATTTATTGTTACTTTATAATTATATGAAATGTGCTGATTTGATGAATGTAGCAATTTAAATATACTTTAAATTAAACTTTCTTTTCCTCTAGCATCTAGATTGAGCTATATATTCATTATAAGAAGAAAATTTTTCTTGTGTTCTGAATTACTGTCATTAGTTATGACAACGCTTGAAAGAACTACATTTTTTAGCTATATTTAATCTTTGCATTGCACTGCAAGATGAAAATTACTCTGCTTTCTGAATTGAAGTGAAATTAGTCCTTTACACCAGCTACTTGAAACTACATTTGGCATTAACAACTCTGAAAATAATTGCTTGCTTGCTTAACTATGTATCAGAAAATTTGAGCTAGTGTCCTGGTTTCGGCTGGGATAGGGTTAAATTTCTTCCTAGTGCTGTGTTTTGGATTTAGTATGAGGAGAATGTTGATAACACACTGATGTTTTCAGTTGTTGCTAAGTGCCCTCCTAGTCCAAGGACAGCTCCCGTGCCTACTGACTGAGCTAGGTACACAAGGTGGGAGGGAACATAATCAGGACAGCCAGCCCAGCTGGCCAATGGGGTATTCCATACCATGTGATGTCATGCTCAGTATATGAAGGGTAGGCGTGATCCAGGAAGTACCGATCGCTACTTGGTTATCGGTCAGCGCGGGTGGTGAGCAATTGCATTGTGCATCACTCATTTTGTATATTCTATCATTATTTATTATTATCATTTTCCCTTTTCTGTTCTATTAAACTGTCTTTATCTCAACCCACGAGTTTTTCTCACTCTTACCCTTCCGATTCTCTCCCCGTCCCACTGTGGGGGTGGGGGGAGTGAGTGAGCGGCTGCGTGGTATTTGGCTGCCTGCCAGATTAAACCATTACAGCTAGATATGTCACTTATACTGTTTTTCTTAAGATAATATTATAACAAATTTATCAATAACTCTCCCTTTCTCCTTGTCACTGCAGTCTAAAATAAGGGAGTGAAGAGTAGGAGAGGTGATGATCTTCCTCATAGTTTGAAAAAGGGACAGAGAAAAAGTCTTTTTTTTTTTCCCTTCTTTGTCCCCTTATAGTTATCTCTTTTTCTTTTGACTTTTGTGTGTATAATTAAATTTCCAGTGACTTCTAAACAGACCAGCTCTATAAGGTGGTCTCTAGGGCATTAATTTGGGATGTGGGACAGCTTTATGTCCTTACTTCAAATCTGGCAGATCACCAAACAGAAAGTGATTCTATCACACTCCACAGAACTGTCTTTATTAGTATATTTTGAGTAGATATTTCATATTTTCTTTTTCTGAAATGCTTTCCCGGACCTGAGGAATGTATCCTAAAAAACCTCCACCAAACTCAGTATGTTTCTCTTCATTTGGGGTGGAGGGGGGAGAGGATTGTTTAGATTAATTTGATTTTGTTTTTTTTTTTTTTTTTTAATCCCTATTCTTTCAAAGAATCCCAACCAGCTCTATTCCTCATGAGTGTTTGCTCCTGGACCTGAAGTGAGACACTGTTTCTTTCCCTTCTTTGTTTCAGATGTATTTGAAAAGCATTCAAACCTCGTTTTGCCTTATCTTGAATTTGAAAAAATGGTTCAGTAATGATATTGGGAATTGGAGTCTGTGGGTGAAAAAATTTGAGATCACTGCAGGATTCTCTTTGGTCAAGAGATAATTTTACTTTTATAAGCTTTAGGAGAAGGTATGTGGTGGCTTTGTTCCACTGAAAGAGACTGCTTGCTTCATAGTTTGTGTAGTTCTAGCACCATGTTTAGGAATAATTACAAGAAAAGTAATCAGAAGGACTTTCAACCTCCACTTCTCTGGTTCTTTAGCTACCGTATAAATAAGTAAAAGTCCAAATACTTTGAAAAACCAATCCTTTGGGATAGCACATAATTATCTTTGAGGTGAAATAGAGCCCTAGCAGCCTCTTCCACCCAATACAATTCCAAATATTAATGGGAGAAAGGGAGTTGGTAGTGGGGGAGATGAGCTGTGGTTCTCTGACGTATTTATAGCAACACTGTCATTCTTATACTATTTATTTTGTTCTGTGTGCTAGGGTAGAAACATCTCATAGTGATTCTTTGGACTGTTGATATGTTTACTTGTATCTCCTTTTCTGCCTTATTTCCTTCCACAACTAATTAAAAATACTCAATATCATCTTTAAAATGCCCTTCCCATGTATATTATTTAAAGAAAGGGATTTTGTAAGCAGTAGTGTTAAAAATGTTGTGCAAGTGTGCCTCATTTTAATAATTTCTCCATCTCAGAAATGTAAGATAATCATACTAGAATTAAAAGCTTAACATGAACTCATCTTGTAGATGCATTTATAATAAACTACTACTGACCTATATGAGAATAATGTCTGAATGCTTCATGTTTAAAGCTAAATTTCATATTTAAAAGTGAAAACTGTCCATTTGCAGACCAGAAAAAATGTTGGGGTAAATGAAGATGGATGTGATATCAGGGGTGCCAAAATGACTAATAAAAGAATGTCCGCTTTGTTTTTTAATTTGTGTTTTCTTAGGGATTGACTGTTCAAACAAAAGAAATCCCTCAGAATATTATGACAAACTTGGGAAATGCAGCTGTTACTATTTCATCTTATAGTAAGCTAATAGTATGGAAAAAATGTTCTCTTTAAATAAACGGATATGCTGTTTTATAGTCAGTGCAACAATGATGCTGGCCCATAAATATCGGAGAATTGTTAAAGTCTCTAGATGTGTAGGTAATGAGAGTAACTACATAAAACACAGACTATGGACAAATTTAGAAAAAAGATGGAGATAACAATTTTATTTTTGTTCGAAACCTGTAAAATTCTAAGAGACAAAAAATTGGTCTAGTGCTAGTTATATCTACTTTCTGTCTATAAATGTAGAACTCCTGTCAGAAAAGGACCTCAATTTTTATATATATATATATAGTAAATGAACACTCTTCTACTTAGTTTGTGTAATTGACAAGTATTTTTTTTTGTCAGAGTGTATATTTCTTTATGTAATATATTAATATGAATTAGCTCTTTCCACATGTAAGATCTTGGTGGGAATAAGTACATGTAATTTAACTTCAGGTATTCAAGAAGAAGCAAAATAATAACTTATGTCATGCTTGATTTCCACATTCACTCTGTCTCTGCTTAGATTTTACAGTAAAATGAGTAATGTGTTGTCTTGTAAGAAAACAATCTTTATTGTACAGTGTTCTGTGATAAAAAAGCTTTCCCTTTCACCTTTATATAATACATGTAAATTTATATTCTGTATAATATTTTCCAACTCATTTAATTGCCTCTATATTGTGTCCACATGTATCGATAATAAAATAGGAAGAATGTAATTTGAACTGATTTTGATTTCTTAAATTATTTGAGAAGCATTCTAATGTATGTCCTATAGGGAATAAAATCATGCAAGTACAAGCTGCATTTTCTGCCCCCTACAGAAGAGGTTTATGCATTTAACTCTGTTCATTCCTTTTTCTCTGCTATAAGAGCAAAGATAAAAGAGCAAAATATAAGGTTTATGCTGAAGTATGCTTGAATAACTCTTGAAAAGTATTGACCAGTTTATTTCTATGATTATATTTCTTACACTGTATCCTAAGCCTCACTAATTTTTTTTAGTCCAGACATGTTAAAAGTGCCTTGTCACTATTGCTGTTTGGACAATTTTAAACTAATGTTTTGGAGAACACTCCTGGAGAGAATACTTTTTTTTATTTTTCCTTTTCTGCTGGCTGCAAACCAACTTTTTCAATTTTTTTCATTATTTTAAATATGAATCATGATTCAGTGTTAAATAAAACTAGTTGAGATTAAGTACTTTTGGTATCCCATTGTGTTAGATAACAACAAAAATATTTTATGCAGCTATATAAATTCCTTCTGGAAATTTAGTAAAGTCAAACTTTACCAGGAAAAGGTTGTCAGGTTTTTCAGCATCACTGATGAATACACTTTTTGAAGAAGAAAAAAACCCCATAAATTTATGACTAATACAACAGTCGTTGAATAAAAGTCAGTAGTTGAGATGAAAGAATATGGTATCTGCAGTGATTCAGCTTTGCTAGTCATGTTAATTCAGTTAAAAAGCATGACTATAATATAATATTAATGTTAAAATTATATAATGCTTAGTGGTCTAGAAGAGCTCTAGTGTATGTTGTGGTAGTTGTCACAGATGAAAAAAAAAAACATAATCTTTTCAGATACTTATCTGTGGTGGGTTGGCCTTGGCTGGCTGCCAGACCCCCACCCAGCTGTGCTCTCACTCCCCCTCCTCAGCAGGATGGGGGGGGGAAATAAGATGAAAAAAAAGCTCATGGGTTGAGATACTGTCACAAGCAAAATAGACTCGACTTGGGGAAAATTAATTTATTGCCATTTAAAAATAGAGTAGGCTGGTGAGAAACAAAGCCAAAAACTAAAACAGCTTTGCCCCGCCCCTTTTTTCCCAGACTCAACTTCATTCCTTTATTCCCAATTCCTTTATCCTCCCCTGCAGCACATGGGGAATTGGGGGCTGCGGTCAGTTCTTAGCAGTTTATCTCTGCTGCTCCTTCCTTCTCACGCTTTTCCCCTGCTCCAGCATGGGCCCTTCCCACAGGCTGCAGCTTCCTTCGGGTCATATCCACCTGCTCCTGCTGGGGTCCTCCACTAGCTGCAGGGGAATCTCTGCTCTGGCACCTGGAGTGCCTCCTCCCCCTCCTTTTTTGCTGACCTTGGTCTCTGCAGGATTGTTTCTCAGAGGGTGTGTTTTTTTTTTCTTCCCCCTTCTCTCCCCTCCCCCCACCCCCCCCAGCCCCCGCACACTACTGCACCAGTTTTTTACCCTTTCTTAAATATGTTTTCACAGGGGTGCCACCAGCATTGCTGATTGGTCCAGTTTTGGGCAGTGGTGGGTCTGTTGCAGAGCTGTCTGGAACTGACTTTGTCCAGCACAGGGGCAGCCCCTGGTGTCCTCTCACAGAGGCCACCCCTGCAGCCCCCCTGCTACCAAACCCTTACCATGTAAACCAAATACATTATCACAAAATAGCATTTTAACTTCAAACTCAAAGAGGAAAGGAAGATAGATTTTAATATATGTCGTGGTTTAACCTGGCAGGCAGCCAAATACCATGCAGCCGCTCGCTCACTCCCCCCACCCCCAGCGGGACGGGGAGAGAATCGGAAGGGTAAGAGTGAGAAAAACTCCTGGGTAGAGATAAAGACATTTTAATAGAACAGAAAAAAAGGGAAAATGATAATGATAAAATATACAAAATGAGTGATGCACAATGCAATTGCTCACCACCCGCGCTGACCGATAACCAAGTAGCGATCAGTACTTCCTGGATCACGCCTACCCTTCATATACTGAGCATGATGTCACATGGTATGGAATACCCCATTAGCCAGCTGGGCTGGCTGTCCTGATTATGTTCCCTCCCATCTTGTGTACCTAGCTCAGTCAGTAAGCATGGGAGCTGTCCTTGGACTAGGAGGGCACTTAGCAACAACTGAAAACATCAGTGTGTTATCAACATTCTCCTCATACTAAATCCAAAACACAGCACTAGGAAGAAATTTAACCCTATCCCAGCCGAAACCAGGACAATATAACATACAGGTGTGGAGTTTTTTTTGTGGCAGCTATTTTAAAGTAAATCTTATTTTGTGCAATTTTGAAGCTGATTTGCATTTTGCAATTTCTTCATTTGATAAGGTAAATTCAACATGAACTGGCTAATTGTCTAGTTCATTTCTTCTTTAGAATAGAATCATAGAATAGTTTGGATTGGAAGGGACCTTTAAAGGTCATTTAGTCCAAATACTTGAGATTTAAAAAAAACCCACCATATTTAAATTTTATAAAGACAAGAAGTTTGGTCACCTGTAGTCTTAAATGCACATTCTAAAAACTCCTACTTCAGTGTTTATTTGACTGGTCATTGTATTAATGTTTTCAGTAGTGTTTTCAATTTTTAATATTAAAGGTTCATGTTAGTCCATAAATTATGTCAAAATATGTGAGTTGCCTCCTTCTGGTCCAAACACTTTGGGAACCAGTGATGTAACTTATGTATTTAGCTTTTTACTCTTTCAGATGCAATTTGTTATTGTCTTGTACAGGATGAATAGATGGAGAAGATCAACAAAAAAAGATGCAAAAACGGCAAAAACTTTACCTAAATACACACTGAAATGAAAGCAATGTTTAAACTTTTGTTTTAGGGAAATCATGAGCTGCTTGTTTGTATTATTATAGTTATTTGGTTTTTAGAGTTCTTTTTTAGCAGATCATTGCCCTCATAAAGGTTTTAATTTTAATAATTTTCTGTGGGGTGTGGGGTTTTCTTGTTTTGTTTTGTTGTGGTTTTTTTTTGGTGGTTTTTTTTTTTTTTTTTTTAATTTTGATGTCCAAGAATGGTTTATTTTTGGTGTGGATAACGTTTGTGGTTTTTTTTTTTTCTGCTAATTAGATGGTAGAGGAATAAACCTTGTGATGCTTTGTTATCTTGGATTGGAATGGATTTTGACTAAATACAAAAACAAATGCTAAGATGTTTTGAAGATTGTGAATATGTTTGTGCAATGTTAAGCAAAGATAAGAGAATGTGGTTGGAAAAGAAATTATTTTAAACCAGTAGAATATAATCTCCTAGATTTATTGCAGTGTTGTATACGCTTCCTGTGGTTGATTAATTAGTAATTAAATTAGCAGTACTAAAGGTAAAAAGTGTGCTAAAGATGATGTCATGGTGCCTTTCATCTTGATTGTCACGCTGGATTTGTCAGAATGAGAAACGTTATTTCTTATTAGAACTGAGTGTGATTTTTATCATAAATTGTAATTAACTTTTATTTTCTGTGCAAATATAACTTCCTATAATATCTTTTTATGACTGTTTAAGGGGATGAACATACAAATCATAACAGGAATAACATATTGACTAGCAATTTAGTTACTTAACAGAACAGTTAGAGTAGCTTGGTTGTTTCATTAAAAAGAGAAAATCTTAAAAAATGTAATACTTCTAGCTTTGAATATTTTAGCATAAGTTTGTTTATAAAAACAAAAATTGATGTTCAGAATGTTTCAGGAACAAACTGACTTGCAGCATTTAGATACTCTGACATACTTTTTGGACATGAGATCTTTGTTAGCATTGTATGAAAGTAGGAGTTAATGATCTATTTGCCTTAAGAGAACAGTGAATGTTGATCCTTTATACCAGGTTTTCCAGTGGCTGAATCGCATCCTTTTTTAGATTTTTACCCTTGTAGGTACATAAGGTTTCAGATACTGTTGGTACCCTTTATTCTTCTTGCCCAAACTTTAAAGTTTACTTTAACATGACTGCAGAGAAGAGTCTCTCTTTTAAAACTTTTGACTCCTTTTATCCAATATCTCCTTGATTAGGTAGGCAGGTGATCAGATTTTCTTTTAACTTATCTTCCCCATTTTATGGCCAATCTCCTGCTTAGCCTGTTCAGTGTTTAAAAAAACCCTGCTTTATTCTGATCAGCTGTCTGTTTCTCTGATCATCAGTGTTTAATGGTCCTCATTATAATGCACAGAAAGATGACAGGAGATATTTTTGTATCTGGCACAAAACTTAGTTCATTATGTCATGATAAAATACAGCATATAATAATCCATGTGCATGTAAATCAGAATTTGAAGCCTAACATTTTCAGAGATCCCTGATACATGGCAAAATTCATAAGCTATATATATATGCACACATATACAGTGTATATTTATATATAAGATTCCTCAAGTAGATGGTAGATGCATGCATTTAATGGAGACCCATTTTACTTTAAGGTACCAGAAACTTGAACAGTTTGCTGGGGATACTTACTGTGTCAAATAACAGGACTTTCCAATTTGTTTCCAAAGGAAGAGTGTTTTTAGCTTTGTCTTGCCTTTTCCCTTTTATCTTTGGAGAAAAGATTTTTAGTTGACAACACACACAGTAGAATGTTTCAGCAAGGCATACAGAAATAATGTTTTTTGAAGAATGATGTTAAGATGTTGTAATATGAAAATAAAGCATTCAAAACATAAGAGAAATATTTATGTTAAATTAGATATACTTGATCTGGAATTGCTATTATTGAATAGGCTACAGGTACTAAGCAAACTGTGGTGTAACTGAAATGTTTATATTTGAATCTTGAATTTAGTATGCTAGGTATTTCTGTGTGCATTCTGTTACACATTAGAATATTAGCGTTGTTTCAAAACTGTCACTGGAAATCTGATTTCCAGGTGATCTGAGGTATCTGATATAATTTCTGCTAAGAAATCAAGTCAGATATAGCACAGTGGATTATACTTTCTTGATGGACCAAAAACAATATAGTAAAATCTCCACAGTAATTGCAGACTCGGAGCTTAGGGATATTTCCGTACTATAGAGGGAAAATGTCTGTGGCCCTGTCTCAAATTTAAGTGTTAACAACAGAAATTTTAGAACAAAGGGATAAAATAGATATAGTGAAATGTCAGAAGTAATATTCATCAAAGTGTTCTAAAGTAACTAGAGTATGAAATTGCTGTACTTTTAACTGTAATGTATAACCTGTTCCACCCTCTTCAGTAATTGGGAAAATCTAGGTATGACCTCTTTGGCTTTAAGAAAAAGCAGATTACAGCCTAAGAAAGAGAATTCCTTTACTAGAGTAATCATGAGATTTGGATAATGAAAATCAGTCACCCAAATGATTTTCCTTCTGTCAACAGTCTCATCAGTCTGTCAGCCAGTCACATCTTGTTTGTTTGTGGATCATTAAGTTCCTCTGTGATAGGTTCCCTCCTTGCAGCAATTCAAGCAAATATGACTTGTTAGCCAATGCTTCTTTTCTATATAATCCCCACTATTTCAATTTATTGCTTGAGAGATGAGAAATCTTCTAACTCTTAGGTACCCCCATACCTAAACTTCTCTGACAAGTTTTCACTTGCTTCCTTATATATTTTCCTTTATTTGTTATCTGTTAAACATAAGGGTAATATTATACTGTCAAAATACAGAATTTAAACTGAATAAAGTTTAGCATTCACTTTCTTATTTTTGCCATTCGACCAAACAGATGTCTGCATTACCCAATTTATGCATATGTAATTTTCCTGCAAGAACTTTTACATATTTAAGTCTGTCCTGGTTTCGGGTTAAACCACTACAAAGTCCTTCTGGTTAAAACAACCACTTGTACTTGTCAGACAAAGGTAAAGCTCTAAACCAGAACGCATAGCCTAATAACGGCATTGTTATCTAAACAGTGTTTCTATGGAAAAGAAATAATGGAGAGTTTTATGTGTTGACTAAAAATAAAAAAAGCGTACATGGTTGAAAAAAGTGGAAAATTTAAAAAATAAAAGTTAAAACCTCAACTAATGAATTGTAGTAGAGAAAATTGAGAAATGTGATCTGGTATGCTGATGTTTAGCACTTGCTGTTACCTCATATTCAGAGAGAGCAGTCCTTAGCTACCTGGACATCATTCAGTCATGTAATTTGGTTAACATAGGAAAAGGTGATAGTATTTTTGCTTAGCTGTTAATATTGGCTCTTGAAGCAAGAGGACTCATAATGTAGTAAAGTATCCTGAACATGATCTTTGAAATAGCAGAACTGTCATGCAGAGAGGTGAGAAGATGACTTCTAAGAAGGAAGTGGGAGGAAAGGTTGGATGTTTGGGTTGTTTTTGTGTTTGTTTGGTTTTTTTTCTGCATCACAGTGCCGTTCTCAGGAGAAAGGGGTCTGCTAGCTATTTCTAAATTTATCTGAGTTGACAGGTCTTTCAGAAGCTTGAAATACTCCAAAGACCACTCTACATATCAATGTCGCCCTTTTATGCTTTTAAGCTAAGACTGCTGTCTGCAAATGCTATCTGACCTTACGTCAGATAATGTAGGAGCCCTTCAGGTTATTTGTTTATCTGACTTTGCTGACAGGGTATGTGTTACATATAGAGATGGTTGGGCCCTATGACTAATGAGAATGCCCTTGAATGTACTTAAAAGCACAAGCACAACTGAGATTTTCTGAGTAGTGATTTTTATCATACTAGACTTGATCCTAAAGGCTGTGTCTGTTTCAACAGGTAGCGTGCAGTGTGGTGGGTTGACCTTGGCTAGTTGCCAGATGCCCACCCAGCTGCTCTCTCACTCCCCCTCCTCAACAAGACAGGGGAATAAAATAGGATGAAAAAGCTCATGGGTCGAGATAATGACAGGGAGATCAATTACCAATTACTGTCATGGGCAAAACAGACTTGACATGGGAAAATTAATTCATTGCCAATTAAGAATAGAGTAGGCTGGTTGAGTGTATTGGGTTTACGTGGCAAGGTTTTGGTAGTGGGGGGGCTACAGGGGTGGCTTCTATGAGAAGATGCCAGAAGCTTTCCCCATGTCCGATAGTCGGTTCCAGCTGGCTCCAAGATGGACCCGCTGCTGGCCAAAGCTGAGCCAATCAGCGAAGGTGGTAGCGCCTCTGTGATAACATATTTAAGAAGGGTTAAAAACTGCTCTGCAACAGCAGCTGGGAGAGGAGTGAGACTATGTGAGAGAAACAACTCTGCAGACACCAAGGTCAGTGAAGAAGGAGGGGGAGGAAGCGCTCCAGGCACCAGAGCGGAGATTCCCCTGCAGCCCATGGTGAAGGCCATGGTGAAGCAGATTGTCCCCATGGAGGTCCACGGTGGAGCAGATATCCACCTGCAGCCCATGGAGGACCCCATGCCAGAGCAGGTGGATGTGCCCAAAGGAGGCTGTGACCCCATGGAGAGCCTGTGCTGGAGCAGGCTCCTGGCAGGACTTGTGACCCTGTGGGGGACCCACGCTGGAGCAGTCTGTTCCTGAAGGACTGCACCCTGTGGAAGGGACCCACGCTGGAGCAGTTCATGAAGAACTGCAGCCCAGGGGAAGCACCCAAGTTGGAGAAGTTCGTGAAGGACTCTATCCTGTGGGTGGGACCCCACGCTGGAGCAGGGGAAGAGTGTGAGGAGTCCTCCCCCTGAGGAGGAAGGAGCGGCAGAGACAACATGTAATGGACTGACCGCAACCCCCATTCCCCATCCCCCTGCACCACTTGGGGGGAGGAGGTAGAGAATTTGGGAGTGAAGTTAAGCCCGGAAAGAAGGGGGGTGGGGGGAAGGTGTTTTTAGATTTGGTTTTATTTCCCATTATCCTACTCTGATTTTGATTGGTAATAAATTAAATTAATTTCCCCAAGTCGAGTATGTTTTGCCTGTGACGGTAAGTGGTGAGTGATCTCTCCCTGTCCTTATCTTGACCCACAAGCCTTTCATTATATTTTCTCTCCCCTGTCCAGCTGAGGAGGGGGAGTAATAGAGCGGCTTGGTGGGCATATGGTGTCCAGCCAAGGTCAACCCACCACAGTGAGAAAAACAAAGACAAAAACTAAAACACCTTTCCCCCCACCCCAGCCTTTTTCCCAGGCTCAGCTTCATTCCCAGCTCCTCTATTTCCCCCCCTCCCCACCCCATGGTGCAGGAGGGATGGGGAATTGGGGGGTTGCAGTCAGTTCATAACAGTGCTCTGCTGCTCCTTCCTCCTCACACTTTTCCCTTGCTCCAGCATGGGTCTTCCCCATGGGCTGCAGTCCTTCAGGATAAACCTGCTCCAGTGTGTGCCCTCCATGGTCTGCAGTTCCTTTTAGGAGAGCCTCCTCTAGTGTGGTTCCTTTCCATGGGCTGCAGTTTCCCTCAGGGAATATCCACCTGGTCTGGCATGGGGTCCTCCATGGGCTTCAGTATGAATATCTGCTCTGGTGTGGTCCTCTCCACAGGCTGCAGGGGCAATCTCTGCTCCAGTGCCTGGAGCACCTCCTCCCCCTCCTTCTTCACTGACTTTGGTGTTCTCAGGATTGTTTCTCACTTTTTGTTTTCCTTGCTTGTCTCACTCAAACACTGCCTGTGCAGCATTTTACCCTTTGTTAAATAGGTTTTCACAGAGGTGCCACCAGCTTCTCCGGTTGGCTCAGCTTTGACCAGTGGAGCTGGCTGGAATCAACCTTGTACAGCACAAGAGCAGCCCCTGGTCTGTTCTCACAGAAGCTATCCCTGCAGCCTCCCTCTGCTACCAAAACCTTGCCATGTAAACCCAATATGTTCCGTTATGCAGCTGGCTGTAGATGAACAGATATGTAGATGAGTTACATTGAGGACCCAGTATGCATATTATGTGTTTCAGGGGGGTTTACTTTTAGTCTAGTTCCAGCCTGGTCCCATGGAGTGAATGCCTATTAATGGTCTGAGTGTAATTGCTCACTTATTTTGATCTGAAAGGAGTTTAGTTTACACTCCAAAATCACTCAATCTGAACCAAAGTACAGTTAGTGGGGGCAGTTGTGAGACGGGCTTCAAACTGATCCAAACTAAAACACTAATGTAGGCATACCCTTGCAGTACTCCATGAGTCAGGCAACATCTAAGTCAGGAAACTTGACCTCAGCTTGACCTTCAGAATTATTTCTGCAAAACAGTGTAGATGTAGTTAATGTATCTGTATTCCAGATTTCCTCTTCCTAGAGTAGTAGCATGAAATTAAATAACGGGTGATTGCAGAGTGACTGTGCAGCTAGTGTTTGATTCTAGTGCTTGGAGATTATATTCTCAGAACCCTCTGGAGTTCTTCACTCAAAGTCCTTTTACTTCTGTTTTGTACTAGTAACAACATGTTGAGTACAGAAAGGCTCGATATTATATCTGTTAAAAATGAAGAATATCTTGATTTTGTGTAGATGCTGGTTTTGTTCTCTTTGAACAGAGCAAAATGCACTTAAAGTGTACCTTCTGTACAAGTTGCAAGAATTAATAACATTGACAGTAAGGCATGCTAGTTTCCTAAAAGAGCAAAACAGTGTTGTGGAGATTTTTATGATTAGAATCATAGAATCACAGAACAGTTTGGATTGGAAGGGACCTTTAAAGGTCATCTAGTCCAATCCCCCTGCAAGGAGCAGGGACATCTTCAACTAGATCAGGTTGCTCAGAGCCCCGTCCAACCTGACCTTGAATGTTTCCAGGGATGGGGCATCCACAACTTCTCTGGGCAACCTGTTCCAGTGTCACACCACCCTCATCGTAAAAAATTTCTTCCTTATATCTAGTCTAAATCTACCTTCTTTTAGTTTAAAACCATTCCCCCTTGTCCTGTCACAACAGGCCCTGCTAAAAAGTCTGTCCCCATCTTTCTTAGAAGCCTCCTTTAAGTATTGAAAGGCCGCAATAAGGTCTCTCTGAAGCCTTCTCTTCCCCAGGCTGAATAACCCCAACTCTCTCAGCCTTTCTTCATAGGAGAGGCGTTCCATCCCCCTGATCATTTTTGTGGCCCTCCTCTGGACCCGCTCCAACAGGTCCATGTCTTTCTTGTGCTGAGGGCTCCAGAGCTGGACGCAGTACTCCAGGTGGGGTCTCACCAGAGCGTAGTAGAGGGTCAGAATCACCTCCCTCGACCTGCTGGCCATGCTTCTTTTGATGCAGCCCAGGATACGGTTGGCCTTCTGGCCTGCCAGCGCACATTGTCGGCTCATGTCCAGCTTTTCATCTACCAGTACCCCCAAGTCCTTCTCGGCAGGGCTGCTCTCAATCCCTTCATCCCCCAGCCTGTATTGATACTGGGGGTTGCCCTGACCCAGGTGCAGGACCTTGCACTTGGCCTTGTTGAATCTCATGAGGTTCACACAGGCCCACTTCTCGAGCTTGTCCAGGTCCCTCTGGATGGCATCCCGTCCCTCGGGCGTGTCGACCGCACCACTCAGCTTGGTGTCATCTGCAAACTTGCTGAGGGTGCACTCGACCCCACTGTCTATGTCATTGATGAAGATATTAAACAGTACTGGTCCCAATATGGACCCCTGCGGGACACCACTCGTCACCGACCTCCATCTGGACATTGAGCCGTTGACCACTACCCTCTGGATGCGACCATCCAACCAATTCCTCACCCACCGGACAGTCCACCCATCAAATCCATACGTCTCCAGTTTAGAGAGAAGGATGTTGTGGGGGACCGTGTCAAAGGCCTTACAGAGGTCCAGATAGATGACATCTGTAGCCCTTCCCATGTCCACTGATGTAGTCACTCCATCATAGAAGGCCACTAGGTTGGTCAGGCAGGACTTGCCCTTGGTGAAGCCATGCTGGCTGTCTCGAATCACCTCCCTGTCCTCCATGTGCCTTAGCATAACTTCCAGGAGGATCTGTTCCATGATCTTCCCAGGCACAGAGGTGAGGCTGACTGGCCTGTAGTTCCCCGGGTCTTCCTTTTTTCCCTTTTTAAAAAAGGGGCTTATGTTTCCCCTTTTCCAGTCAGCGGGAACTTCACCAGCCTGCCACGACTTCTCAAATACGATGGATAGTGGCTTAGCAACTTCATCCGCCAGTTCCCTCGGGACCCTTGGATGGATCTCATCGGGTCCCATGGACTTGTGCACCTTCAGGTTCCTTAGATGGAGTTAAATCCAGTTGGTGGCCGGTCACGAGCGGTGTTCCCCAGGGCTCAGTACTGGGGCCGGTCTTGTTCAATATCTTTATCAACAATCTGGATGAGGGGATTGAGTGCTCCCTCAGTAAGTTTGCAGACGACACCAAGTTGGGCGGGAGTGTTGATCTGCTCGAGGGTAGGAAGGCTCTGCAGAGGGACCTGGACAGGCTGGATCGATGGGCCGAGGCCAACTGTATGAGGTTTCACAAGGCCAAGTGCCGGGTCCTGCACTTGGGCCACAACAACCCCATGCAACGCTACAGGCTCGGGGAAGAGTGGCTGGAAAGCTTCCCGGAGGAAAAGGACCTGGAGGTGCTGGTCGACAGCCGGCTGAACATGAGCCGGCAGTGTGCCCAGGTGGCCAAGAAGGCCAATGGCATCCTGGCCTGTATCAGAAATAGTGTGGCCAGCAGGAGTAGGGAGGTGATTGTGCCCCTGTACTTGGCCCTGGTGAAGCCGCACCTCGAATCCTGTGTTCCGTTTTGGGCCCCTCACTACAAGAAGGACATTGAGGTGCTGGAGTGTGTCCAGAGAAGGGCAACGAAGCTGGTGAAGGGCCTGGAGCACAAGTCCTATGAGGAGCGGCTGAGGGAACTGGGACTGTTTAGCCTGGAGAAGAGGAGACTCAGGGGAGACCTTATCGCACTCTACAACTACCTGAAAGGAGGTTGTAGCGAGGTGGGTGTTGGTCTCTTCTCCCAAGTAACTAGAGATAGGACATGGCCTCAAGTTGTGCCAAGGGAGGTTTAGATTGGACATTAGGAAAAATTTCTTTACTGAAAGAGTGGTCAGGCCTTGGAACAGGCTGCCCAGGGAAGTGGTTGAGTCACCATCCCTGGAAGTATTTAAAGGATGTGTAGATGTGGTGCCTAGGGACATGGTTTAGTGGGCATGGTGGTGTTGGGTTGACAGTTGGAGTCGATGATCTTAGAGGTCTTTTCCAACCTTAATGATTCTATGATTCTCCTACAGTGGGCTGCTCTTCATTCTCCTAGTCCCTGCCTTTGCCTTCTGCGGCTTGGGCGGTAAGGCCTGAGCACTTGCCAGTGAAGACCGAGGCAAAAAAGTCATTGAGTACCTCCGCCTTCTCAATATCCCGGGTAAACAGGTCTCCTGTTTCGTTCTGGAGAGGGCCCACATTTTCCCTAGTCTTCCTTTTATCCCCGACGTACCTGTAGAAGCTTTTCTTGTTGCCCTTGATGTCCCTGGCCAGATTTAATTCTATCAGGGCTTTAGCTTTCCTAAGCTGATCCCTGGCTGCTCCGACAATTTCTCTGTATTCCTCCCAGGCTACCTGTCCTTGCTTCCACCCTCTGTAGGCTTCCTTTTTGTGTTTGAGTGTGTCCAGGAGCTCCTTGTTCATCCATGCAGGCCTCCTGGCATTTTTGCCTGACTTCCTCTTTGTTGGGATGCATCGCTCTGGAGCTTGGAGAAGGTGATCCTTGAATATTAACCAGCTTTCTTGGGCCCCTCTTCCCTCCAGGACTTTGTCCCATGGCACTCTGCCAAGCAGATCCCTGAAGAGGCCAAAGTCTGCTCTCCTGAAGTCCAGGGTAGTGAGCTTGCTGTGTGCCCTCCTCGGTGCCCTAAGGATCTTGAACTCCACCATTTCATGGTCACTGCAGCCAAGGCTGCCCTTGAGCTTCACATTCCCCACCAGCCCCTCCTTGTTGGTGAGAACAAGGTCCAGCATAGCACCTCTCCTTGTTGGCTCCTCTACCACTTGGAGAAGGAAGGTATCATTGATGCATTCCAGGAACCTCTCGGATTGCTTATGCCCTGCCATGTTATCCCTCCAACAGATATCGGGGTGGTTGAAGTCCCCCACGAGGACCAGGGCTTGTGGACGTGAGGCTGCTCCTATCTGTCTATAGAGGGCCTCATCCGCTCGGTCTTCCTGGTCGGGTGGCCTGTAGCAGACCCCCACCGTAATGTCACCTGTCCCTGCCCTCCCTTTAATCCTGACCCATAAGCTCTCGGTGGGCTCCTCATCCATCCCCAGGCGGAACTCCATGCACTCCAGCTGGTCATTGACATAGAGGATGACACCCCCTCCTCGTCTCCCCTGCCTGTCCTTCCTAAAGAGTCTGTATCCTTCCATTCCAACACTCCAGTCATAGGAGCCATCCCACCACGTCTCTGTGATGCCAATAAGATTGTAGCCCTGCAGCCGTGCGCACGTCTCTAACTCCTCTTGTTTATTCCTCATGCTACGTGCATTTGTGTCCTGGTTTCGGCTGGGATAGAGTTAAATTTCTTCCTAGTGCTGTGTTTTGGATTTAGTATGAGAAGAATGTTGATAACACACTGATGTTTTTAGTTGTTGCTAAGTACCCTCCTAGTCAAGGACTCTTCAGAGGCTGGGAGGGAGCATAGCCGGGACAGCTGGCCCAGCTCGCCAACGGGGTATTCCATACCATGTGACGTCATGCTCAGTATATGAATGGTAGGCGTGTTCCAGGAAGTAGCGATTGCTACTTGGTTATCGGTCAGCACGGGTGGTGAGCAATTGCATTGTGCATTACTCACTTTGTGTATTCTATTATTATTATTATTACTATTATTATTATTATTATTATTTATTTTTCTGTTCTGTTAAACTGTCTTTATCTCAATCCACGAATTTTATTTTTTTTCTCCCCATTCTCCCCCCCATCCCACCGCGGGGGGGGAGTGAGTGAGCAGCTGTGTGGTGTTTATCTGCCTGCCGGGTTAAACCAGAACAGTTTGCCATAGAGGCATTTAAGTTGGGCCCCCGATGAAGCTGTCTTACTGGCTGGAGTTCCTTTGTGCTGTTCTTCAGGCGCTCTCCTGCTGACCTGTAATCCTTCTCCAGGCTCTGGGCATCTGTTGCTGGCCCTGGCATCAAACTGGTAGGAGTTGGATGGATTGAGGTTCTCCTCCCCCGGCAACTTTAGTTTAAAGCTCTCTAATTTACCTAAATTTTACCTACATTTAATTTACCTAATTTTACCTAAAATTCATTAGATTTATGGTCTGAACAGATGATGTACAATTCTCGGTATAGAGTCTGTGTATTACAAGTATGGAGTATCTTTCATTTCTTGGAGTTTTTTCTTGACTACTGCTTCTAAAAATATTTTGTTTTCTATAATATGAAAAATCATATTTTAAATTATAATAAGGGCTTTTTGCCTTGTGGCCAGTCTTTTCAATTTATTCTTGCTATTGATGTATCTGCTATTATGATATGGAAAAGGCGTTCGCTATAACTTGCATTTAATTTTCCCCTTCATTTTAGGCCACTGAGCATTAGGACCTAGGGGCTTACAGGCCCCTTTTAATCTAGTATTCATTATTTACTGTGAATCTTTTTATGCATTAGAAGTATTTTCCTTTAGCTGTATAATTTGATCATATGTAGTTTTGATAGCATGCACAAAAAAACCCCAAAAACCTACAACAAAAAAACCCTGGGGAGTGTTTCTTCTGATATCTTTGAGGTTCAAAAAATGCACTGTTCAAGACTCTTTAGTGACTTTTAGTTATTTATCCAAATTTTATATTTGCAAGACTAACTTTAGGAACACAGATTGAAGAAATTTGACTGTACTTTGTGCTTCCATTTCTCCATCTGTAAATTAGAGATAAGTGATATTCACTTTGAGAAGAACTTTTAAATAAGCTGATAAATTGCGTTATCATAGAAGATGAATTATTCAGTATATTCTTTACGTTGTGACAGTGTTTGGGGAAATACTGTAGAATATATTTGATGGAAATTAAAGTTATGACACTTGATCACTGCTCACATTAAATATATTTTACATCAGTGTCACAGTAGCTGTTGCATAAATGTGTACTTGAGGGCAGGATAAGATGTGTTTACTTTGGATTATTTTTGTAAGGATTTTTTAATTATGCTTAATTTCTTATAGGAGGTGCTGAAACAGCTACAAGGAAGTATTGAAGATGAGACAATGGCATCTTCTGGACAAATTGACTTAATGGAACGACTTAAAGGTAAGTTTAGAATTATGCTTTAAGTAGGTTCATTTGTTTCTTAGTTGTTGCTTTAGGATAAAATTTTCCAACTCAGCTGCATCTTCTTTCCAGTGCTAACTTTGGAAGTTAGGCATAATCTCAGTGTCTGTTATTTTTTGCCAATTATTTTAAGACACATTTTCAAAAAAGAATGTGTTCTTATGTTGCTTTTGTGCTTTTGCTACTGTTACTCCAAGGCTTCATATGAATTGCATTTGATATATCTTACACTTTATTCACTTCTTCATAAACAAACTGGTTTTAATTGTTTAAATTAGTGTAGGATTAGTTCCACCAATTTTCTGAACTCATTTACATGCCCTGCCCTTTCCCTGTCACATTACTAGAACTGTATCTATCATGCTGAAAATTGATGCCCCCTTCCCTAGAGCATGTGGTGGAACGTGTACCCATCCTGTTATATGGGACGTGCAGAGCAAGCCCAGATCAGTGACTCCCTGCATACATTTGTTATCCCTATTACAGAACCAGAAATATTGTAGAGGATGTCTACATTTAGGCCCCTATGGTGGAAACACTTATCATTTACATGATGGCAGAGCATCTGTGGGATCCCTGAGAAAGAGGCTATTAGGAAGTGGGACACAAGAGCAATTCATATGATATTTATGCCACACTCTGCCCGTTTTTTAAGGCAGGCAGGCATACTGGTGTCGTGATACTGTTCTGGTTGGCAGGATTGTAGTTTGGGCATCTCCTTATTTAGAGGATTAGTATTCTCTAACTGTACCATTAAGATTGGTTTTGTTCACATTATGTTCTGTGTATCCTAAAGCAAAATGTTTTAACTGTTTCCATCAAAAAAGTCATAGATTTGTTCATGAAGTATGAAATTAAGATAGAAATGATCTTTTAGATTTGTGCTGCTCAATTTCAGTTCTGAAAATGTTTGCTCTTTATTACCCAGAACTGAACTTGGAAAGTAGTAACTTCCCTGGAGTGAAGTTAAAGCCAAAAGTGTCCATGCGTTCATATGGGAGCTGGGAAGGGTCTGTGTCAAGCCCTTCAGGAGAGTGCAGTCCTGCTCCCATAGGATCATTTCCAAGAAGAGGACTTATGAATCGAAGCAGAGAAAGCACCGGTTATTTAGAAGAGCTAGAAAGAGAGAGGTAAACTTCTTCATTTATTCATTCAGTATGCATTGACTTCTAATTTTAACATGAAAATTTACTAACATATCTAATATTTAGCTATCATGCATATGATTTTGATCAGTGGTATACTTATCCTATTAGGGAAGGAAACCAGGAATATACATTAGATTTAAATACGTAAAACCATCAGAAATCCTAAAACACATAATATAGCTTCTTCATATATGTATTTCATTGTTACTGTTTGTTTGCTGAAGGTTATTTTATCTTGATCAGCAGATTTTCAGCACCTTAAATATTTTTTGGAGGTGGGGAGTGGAGCATCCCAAACACCTCCATATCGCCTCACCACTATTGATAAGTGCTGAAACTGTAGCAATGTGATGGTGCAGTCTTTCTTGTTTGCAAATGTTTATAGCTACCATAGGTGGTTGATTGGTTACTTAATATTAGGAGTCGTTTACCTAGTGATTCTTTTCTCTTAACAAAAATGACTGCTAAAAAAAGGCATCTTGAAGATGTCATCCCCATATGATGTTTTGCCTGTTGGCAAAACCATAGACTTTTTTTTTCTTGGAAGGTAATATGAAGAACATTCATCTACGGCATATTGCAAAGTTGTCCCACAATAGCAATCAATTGTGAAGGAAACGCAAAGTAAGAGACATGCAGCTGTTTCCTTTGAAGGGTTCTTTATATCCTAAAATTAATCTGACTGAAATCCCAGATGTTTTCAGAGGCCTCTCTGCAAGACAGGGGTTTCTAAAGATTTGAGCATTGAAAGCTACTTGATGGATGGGATGTGTGGTGGGCCGGGGGGCGGCAGCCACTGCTCAGGAACTGGCTGGGCATCGGTCGGCAGGTAGTGAGCAATTGCATTGTGCATCACTTATTTTGTATATTCTATCATCATCATCATCATCATCATCATTATTATTATTATTATTATTTTCCTTTCCTTTTCTGTCCTATTAAACTGTCTTTATCTCAATCCACAAATTTTACTTTTTTTTTCCAATTCTCTCCCCCATCCCACTGAGCCGGGGGGAGTGAGCGAGCAGCTGTGTGGTATTTAGCTGCCTGCCGGCTTAAACCACAACAAGGGCATATCTACCTGCTGTGGTGTAGGGTCCTCCACGGGCTGCAGTGTGGATACCTGCTCTGACGTGGTCCTCCATGGGCTGCAGGGACAGCCTGCTTCACCATGGTCTTCTCCACAGGCTGCAGGGGAATCTCTGCTCCTGCACCTGGAGCACCTCTTTCCCCTCCTTCACTGACCTTGGTGTCTGCAGGGTTGTTTCTCTCACATATTCTCACTCCTCTCTCTCACAGCTGTTGTGCAGCATTTTTTTACCCTTTCTTAAATATGTTATCACAGGGGCGCTACCAACATTGCTCATTGGCTCATCTTTGGCCAGTGGTGGGTCTGTCTTGGAGCCGGCTGGAACCATAATACAAAAGCTTGGTGGGTAGCACTTTAGAAACCCCTGCTCTAAAGGGCCTTTCCTGGTGTTTAGTAAAACTTTTGCAATCAAGAGCTGAAAGGAGTATACTTTTCCTCTTAAGGTTCTATGTCTAGGTCCCTTTCTTTCAGTCCTATCAATAAAATTGAAGCAATTTCCCATGAGTCTGTTCTGATCCTCATCTAGTAGACACTCCATTTTTTCATTTTCCTAGTCAGGATCACTAATCATGTTTGCTTCCTCTCATAAAATCTAGGTTCATGAAGGGTTGTATGAGAATATTTTCCCTTAATACAGGAATCTCTTCCCACTTGCTCATTCCAGTCTTTAAGAATCTAATGTGTCTGCCATTTGAACTAATGGCTATCTTCCCTTCCAGTTTTCCATTGAAATGGTCTTTCTTCGTAGTGCCTAGAGTATTAGCAAGCTTAATGGAACAGAGTTCTCCATGTATGGTATTTCATAGGGACAGGGCACCTTGGTTCTTATTCAGAGTAAGAACTTTGCAGTAGTCTTTGATGTCCATCTTAACAAAACAGTGTACTTGTTTGTATTCTTTCCAGTGCTGTATTCTACCACATGATAGTAAAATCTTTAAGTGTACTTGGGGCTTTCAGTTAAGCTTCAAATGAACTCCAGGTCACTCAGAACAAGGAGTATTAATTTATAGCAACTGGAGTTCTTCAATGTGGTTAGCACATCTGTTTTATGATCTGTGATCCTTTCCCACTATTGTGGATTCTAAGGTGACAGTTTTTGGATGTTTTTCTCAATGATAATGACAGCTTAAGCCGTGAACTGATCTTTGTTTAAAATAACCCTGGGAAAAAAAGGGAGAGGGATATTTTAATTTGAGATGAGTTCACTGATCTGGTTATGAAACACTACACAAGCAGTGTTATTGTCACAATTGAGGGGGTGAAGATTTGTGCTGCTGAGAAAATGATCTGTAGAGACATGGTCAGATAACATCTGGCTTCATTATTAGTGAAATGATTAATAATCAAAACTGCCCTATTCATTACGCTGTTTGAGGGGACATGTAAGAACGCTTAGGGCATCAGCATGGACCCTGAATAGCCAAAAGAATCAGAATTTGAGGGTGGGGGACACAGGACAGTGCATCTGGAATCACTAATATCTGAAAGGAAAAGTAACCACTTATTTTCCTATGCTCTGTGTTTAAATTTGTTTGGCATGTTTAGTAAGTTTCTGTGTTTCTAAACATATATTTAACAAATATTTATTTTCTAGTAGATTGTGTTGTTTGTATTAAAACAGACTTTCAAAGAACTCATGGAATTTGCAAATCTCAATATTAAAATAATTTGGAAAGAAAACTAACATTTTTCAGAGATCTGAAACGGGAACATTTCCACCCAGGAATCTAATACATTGGCACAATACATGCTGCTTGTGGGCAAGAGTGTTTGGACGAGGACCAAGTCATTTATTAACTGTGTGTGAATTTGGCAAATTCACTAGATGTTTAGCTTGGCCAAAATGATCTTCTGAAGGGAAAAAAATGGATTCCGTTACCAGAATAAATTATGAAATTGTCTGCATATTTCTCTTTTGCTTATCTCCTCTCTAGTTCCAAAGTGTTTAAGGGGCGGGTGGGGGGAAGAGGGTGTATGTGTTTAGGTTACCAGTTTAGAATAGAAGTCCTATTAAATGTACCCTGCTTTCTTTCTGGCTAGTTCCAGATGTATTTCATTTTACTGAATTACTGAAGCACGTACCTAAAAAATTTTAATAGTATTTTCTGTAGAAACAGCTAACATATCCTAAAAATTTGCTGTCTCAATCAATAATTATTTTTTTTTTTATGCAGACAATTCTGTTTCATTTTCCTATTTTATGTACTGTTTAGTTGAAAGAGAATTGTACCTGTTTTGCCTTTGGTGTTGAGCAAAAGCTACTGTTTGAAATATCGGTAGCTTTGAGAGTAATTTTCAGGAATTGTTACCTTTTCAAGGTTTTCTCATTTTATGGCCTACTAATGGAAGTGAAATTATTAATTATAATTGTAATTACATAATTTAAGTAGAGTAACATATATTTTGTTACCCTTCTTACTGGGAATAACATTGACATATTTATCCGAAAAAGATTTCCAAAAGAAGAAACCGCTTTTCTGTGATCCTAATTCATTCAGCTTTACTTATTGTTGGGAGCTTCAAAAAAACCTCACAAAACCCCAGAAAAACCAAACCACCACCCCCACACACATTAGACAAGTCTTTTGAAATACTCATCCTGTAGAAAAGCAGTTCAAATTGAAAACCATTTTTCCTCATAAAAGAATTATAATGTTCAAAAAAACTTACTTCATTTGCCTTGCTGCATTCTCACTAAACTTGACAGTGTATGCCAGAGAACAGAATATTCTGATACTGTGAAAGTACTGATGTAAACAATCTTGGGGTGTAAAAAGATGGAATAATTTCCATCAAAATTTTTCTTTGATCAGTAACAGCTCTTCCACCTTAAACTCCCTCCTAACCTCAAAATCATGATCAGCAACAGATGAGAATAATGTGATTCATACCATTAGAAAAAGCATTTACAAATAAAATTACTTTTTATAAGGATTGAATTAATTATACTTTTGCAAATTTAATTTCATAAACTGGACAGACCCAGTGCATGGACACACATGGAGGGGGAAAAAAGGGAAGCTGTTGTTAGGAAAATCTCATTCCCTAACTATTGTACCAATTAGTCTTTACAGTATGAAATTGTATGAACTTTCTTAAGATATATAGTTTACATTGTATACTGCATAGTCATGGTTAAGTCAGCATGACTAAAGAACCCCAGCTCGTTAGGGGCTGTCATCTTCCTCCTTGCACCCTAAAGAATAAAGGATACCCCTGAACTACTGAGATAATGCCAGCATCCTAGCCCCTCTAACACCTCTGTGAAACCCTCCTGTTATCTGGCATCATAGATAAGTAACTGTAGGAAGACCAACTCCAGGGACGTCTAGATCAAGAAAGAAGCAGGTGGATGATGATGCCATAGAATTATAGTTGCTTTGCAAAACAGTAGTATGTGTGTGTTAAGTAGTGATTGGTCAAATCATGTTGTACCTGAACACTTTAAAAGTATAAGAACCCTGTGTAAAACTGCATTCGGTGTGCCCCAATTTGAATGGTACACCTCAGGCGCATGAATAAAAGAATTAATCTTGTAATTCTATACTTTGCGTCCTAGCCTCTCTCCTCGGTCAGCATGGGCCAGTTGCGAAATTTTCATGATAGTTTTGGTGACCCAGATGAGACATAGCTGACTCGCCTGATCCAGCGTGTCACTACTGCCCGGACCCCAACGATCTGGGTGATTTCACCTTGAGATACTCAGGCACAGGGGTAGTGAACCGTGGATCTTATTTGGCAGTAAGGAGGTGATTTTTTCTGTAATAATGGGAGGCAGACAAAGTATATTGAAGAGGTCACTGGTAGATTAATTGTTGCAACACTGGAAATTTATTGATGAGATAGCCGGGTCATCAAAAGCCCGAGCCCTGTGTCAGGAAATTTGGCCAGAAGTGACCACTTGTGGTGACGTGTACCAAACGTGGCCACGGTCCCGTTCTTTTAATGCTATTAAGCTGAGCTATTTATGCCAGCAATCGGAGGATTGGTTCCCCTTACAAATGGACTATTATCTGGGATAATTACTGGTCTGTTGGTATATCAGGTATCAAAAAAAAAATTTTCCCTTCCTGTCATGGATGAGTGGAATGCACCTCACTCAAAAGAGAGAAGCAGCAATATGTTTTATTGAGGTAAAATAATAATTTGACAGGGTTCAATAAATTCGATGGAATTTAACAAAGTTTAACAGTGGTTTACCAAGGTTCAATAAGTTTGATGGCAAGGTTCACCTTATTAATTACTGCATGTAAGAAACATACAAAGGAAAATTGAGTTAGAATCGAGTTAGAATGATTCACACAGAGACTGGAGATGCAAAGAGTAAGGAGGACCCTGCCATCACGAGGTTCAGAGTGGACCCCCTTGCTTTCTAAACTCATGGAGCCTAGGTGCGGCTAGGTCCAATCTTAGTCTCAGACTTGGACAACGATTTATGTCTAATGGAATTATCTATATAAAGTTTATAATAATTAATACTGAGTAGCTACATGGATTAGTAATGTTTCGTTAGTATTTATTCAGCATGCTATCAGACACTTACCGAGGATCTGTCGTGAGTAAGAGATCTCTCCGCCTGGGGCAAGGAAGGATCTCTTAGTCTCAGGTAAGGGATCTCTAACCTTGAGAGGCGTCCCTGCTCAAGGGGAGAGTCACCTGGCGTGCAGTCTAGCTGCAGTTCAGGGAGAACTCAAATTGGGCTCATCCTGATGGTAATATTTAGAGTGTGAAGTAGTTGGCTGCTAGTAAAAAGTATAGACAAGATAGATGTCTTCATTTTAGCTCTGGTATCTTGTTCTGTACTTTGGTTATCTTGCATTTTTGGGCTTCGAAACCACCTTCAGAAAAATTTTTCCAAGGCATCTTCACTCCCTTGTACGTGAGCAAGGAGCTTTCCAGCTCGCAGGTTCACAACAGGGCATGAGGCCTGTTGCTCCTTAGTCAGCCTGAACCAAAGTACGGCTAGGGATCAAGTGTATCCATCACACCTCTGGAGCAGAGAATAAGTAAGGATCTCTGAATGAATGTGAAAAATAAGAGCTCTTTACATTCTGGAATTTATAGATATCGGAGAGAATAGAGTAGAATAGAACAGAATATTTCAGTTGGAAGGGACCTACAACAGTCATCTAGTCCAACTGCCTGACCACTTCAGGGCTGACCAAAAGTTAAAGCACATTATTAAGGGCATTGTCCAAATGCCTCTTAAACACTGACAGGCTTGGGGCATCAACCACCTCTCTAGGAAGCCTGTTCCAGTGTTTGACCACCCTCTTGGTAAAGAAATGCTTCCTAATGTCCAGTCTAAACCTCCCCTCATGCAGCTTTGAACCATTCCCACACATCCTGTCACTGGATACCAGGGAGAAGAGATCAGCACCTCCCTCTCCACTTCCCCTCCTCAGGAAGCTGCAGAGAGCAATGAGGTCGCCCCTCAGCCTCCTTTTCTCCAAACTAGACAACCCAAGAGTCCTTAGCCGCTCCTCATAGGACATGCCTTCCAGCCCTTTCACCAGCTTTGTTGCCCTCCTCTGGACATATTCAAGGACCTTCACATCCTTCCTAAATTGTGGGGCCCAGAACTGCACACAGTACTCAAGGTGAGGCTGCACCGACACTAAATGCAGCGAGATAATCACCTCTTTTGACCAGCTGGTTATGCTATGTTTGATGCACCCCAGAATACGGTTTGCCCTCTTGGCTGCCAGGGCACACTGCTGACTCATATTGAGCCTACTGTCAACCACGATCCCCAGATCCCTTTCTGCAGGGCTGCTCCCCAGCCACTCCTCTCCCAATCTATACTTGAGTCCAGCATTACTCCATCCCAGGTGCAGAATCTGGCATTTCTTCTTGTTAAGTTTCATGCCACTGATGATTGCCCAATGCTCCAATCTATCTAGATCCCTCTGCAAGGCCTCTTGTCCCTCGAGAGAGTCAACAGCACCTCCCAGTTTGGTATCATCAGCAAACTTTGAGCTCTGCCCTTCAGCCAGTTCTTCACCCAGCGCACCGTGAACCCACTCATCCCACAGTTGGACAACTTGTCCAGAAGGATGCTGTGAGGGACAGTATCAAAAGCCTTACAAAAATCCAGAAAAACTACATCCACCGCCTTCCCTTCATCCACTAGGCAGGTGACCTAATTGTAGAAGGATATCAAATTAGTTAAACAGGACTTTCCCTTTGTGAACCTATGTTGACTGTGCCTGATGATTGCATTGTCCTTTAAATGCCTTTCAGTAGCACCCAGTATGATTTTTACAGGTACTGAGGTTAGACTAACAGGTCTGTAGTTTTCATGGGTCTTTCCTCATGCCCTTCTTGTAAATTGGAATAACTGGCTAGGTTCCAGTCATCAGGGACCTCCCCAGAATCCCAAGACCTTTGGTAGATGATCGAGAGGGGTCCTGCTGTAAAATCCGCTAGCTCCTTCAGTACTGTTGTGGTTTAACCTGGCAGGCAGCCAAACACCACACAGCCACTCGCTCACTCCCCACACCCTGGCAGAGGGATGGGGGAGAGAATTGGGGGGAAAAAAAAAAGTAAAATTCGTGGATTGAGATACAGACAGTTTAACAGAACAGAAAAGGAAGGGATAATAATAATAATAATAAAAATAATAATAATGGTAGAATATACAAAATGAGTGATGCACAATGCAATTGCTCACCACCCGCTGACTGATAACCAAGCAGCGATCGCTACTTACTGGACCACGCCTCTTATTTATATGCTGAGCATGACGTCATACGGTATGGAATACCCCGTTGGCCAGCTGGGCCAGCTGTCCCGGCTATGCTCCCTCCCAGCCTCTTGTGCACCTCGCAGAGCATGGGAAGCTGAAAAGTCCTTGACTAGCAGAGTACTTAGCATCAACTGAAAACATCAGTGTGTGTCCTGGTTTCAGCTGGGATAGGGTTAAATTTCTTCCTAGTGCTGTGTTTTGGATTTAGTACAAGGAGAATGTTGATAACACACTGATGTTTTCAGTTGTTGCTAAGTGCCCTCCTAGTCCAAGGACAGCTCCCGTGCCTACTGACTGAGCTAGGTACACAAGATGGGAGGGAACATAATCAGGACAGCCAGCCCAGCTGGCCAATGGGGTATTCCATACCATGTGACGTCATGCTCAGTATATGAAGGGTAGGCGTGATCCAGGAAGTACCGATCGCTACTTGGTTATCGGTCAGCGCGGGTGGTGAGCAATTGCATTGTGCATCACTCATTTTGTATATTCTATCATTATTTATTATCATTATTCTCCCTTTTCTGTTCTATTAAACTGTCTTTATCTCAACCCACGAGTTTTTCTCACTCTTACCCTTCCGATTCTCTCCCCGTCCCATTGGGGGGGCGGGGGGAGTGAGTGAGCGGCTGCGTGGTATTTGGCTGCCTGCCAGGTTAAACCACGACAGTCCTTTTTTGGCGCCCAACGTGGGGCTCGAAGGGTTGAGATAACGATAGATCTGACCAAAGTGTGTTAAGACAAAATTGTTATAAGTATCCATTATATTGATTGGTCACAATGTTGATGTATTGGCTGTCAAAGTTATGGGGCTGGCTCTCAATGTTGGGTCATGTAATACCTTGCTTGCAGTATGTGTTCCCTTTTGTGCTGTTTATCATTATTCGGAACTGGGCCAAGATTATCATTTTGTTGCTGTTTTATGAGGTGATAAAATCATTGGTCGTAAGTCTAATCTGGTATCTGTACTCAGCGCTGCCGTCATTTCTGTACCTCGGGAACCACCTCTTAGAAATTATTAGTAATTGCACTTGTTTCTCCTCGGAGAATGAATTTAAGGGGGAGACGGGATGGGACACTCTCTCCCACTTGTTCATCTTCCCTTCCATATCGTCAGAAACTCCTTTTTCTTCTATCCTCTTTACAAAGATGTCCACAATATTCCCTGAGAATTTTGAATATCCTTGGGATGCTCAAACAAGCATGTTCATATTGCTATGTCTCCTGAATGTGGTTCAGGCCTTGTTTAGGGTTAAACAACTATTCAGGAATACTGTCCAGAGATCAACCCTCAGGAACAAGAAAAGAGGGAGGGCAAGCGGCAGTGCCTCATCAGGGCGGGCGGAGCGGCGAGTCTCGGGGGCGGCTACAGACACGGTGGCTACTCAAAACCCCGCGACAGGCAATGCTGCTACTCCAACCCCCATGACAACCCCTGTGGCTACTCAAACCCCGGCAACAGTCACCGTAGCTTCTCCAACCCCTGCGACAAGCACTGCAGCCACTCAAGCTCCGGCAACAGGCACTACAGTTACTCCAACCCCCATGACAAGCACTGCAGCTACCCAAACCCCAGCAACAGGCACTACAGCTGAACCAGAGGACCAACCCTTGCTGGTATCCGTTGCCCCTGTACAGAAGAGGAAATCTTGGAAGCGGAGATCAGGTCGTTTAGAAAGGGATGATGAAAGACCAGGGCCATCACGAGGAGGGGAGGAGGAAGAGGAAGAACTCATAAACGAGACGGAAACCACCCGATCCCTATCCCTGAGTGAGCTGCGAGATATGCGGAAAGATTTCGGCCGTCGTCCAGGCGAGCATATTGTTACCTGGCTGCTCCGATGCTGGGATAATGGGGCCAGTAGCCTGGAATTGGAGGGGAAGGAAGCCAAACAGCTGGGATCCCTTGCTAGGGAAGGAGGCATTGACAAAGCAATTGGAAAAGGGACACAGGTCCTCAGCCTCTGGAGGCGACTGCTGTCAGGCGTGAAGGAAAGGTATCCCTTCAAGGAAGATGTTATATATCGCCTAGGCAAATGGACCACTATGGAGAGAGGTATCCAGTACCTGAGAGAATTAGGCGTGCTGGAGGTGGTTTATAGTGACCTGAACGACGACCAAACGCCCAAAGATCCAGATGACGTCCAGTGCACGCGACCCATGTGGCGGAAGTTGGTACGGAGCGCACCAGCATCGTATGCCAGTTCGTTGGCAGTACTGTGCTGGAAAGAGGAAGAAGCACCAACGGTGGATGAGGTGGTTAGCAGACTTCGGGATTTTGAAGAAACTATCTCCTCCTCCCTTGTCTCGGCTGTAGAGAAACTGTCCCGAGAGGTCCAGCAACTCAAAGACAATAGGTCCTATTCTCCACCTGTACGGACCAGTATCTCAGCCATTAGGAGTCAGCGTTTTACTCCTCAAGAGAGAGGATATCGAAAGTACACACCACGGGGCACCCTGTGGTTTTACCTGCGTGACCACGGAGAGGACATGAGGCAGTGGGATGGAAAACCTACCTTCATCCTAGAGGCACGTGTACATGAGTTGCAAGGAAAAACAATCACACAAGGGGGTTCTCCCAGGAAAAGTGCTGCTCCAGTTTTCAGGAAAACCCTGTCTCACGACGGTCCAGTTTCCAGTGAACAGTTCCCCAGACAGAGTAGAAGGGCTGATCTTACTTTGGACTGTAATGAAGGAATTCTTGACTCACGTTTGCAAGAAGTGAGAAGCGGATACTATGACCAGAACTAGAGGGGCCCTGCCTCCGGCCAGGTGGAGGAAAGGGACAACCGGGTTTACTGGACTGTGTGGATTCGATGGCCTGGCACATCAGAGCCACAGGAGTATAAGGCTCTCGTAGACACCGGTGCACAGTGCACCCTGATGCCATCAGGCTATAAAGGGGCAGAACCCATTTGTATTTCTGGAGTGACAGGGGGATCCCAAGAGTTAACTGTATTGGAGGCCGAAGTGAGCCTGACCGGGAACGAGTGGCAGAAGCACCCCATTGTGACTGGCCCAGAGGCTCCGTGCATCCTTGGCATAGACTACCTCAGGAGAGGGTATTTTAAGGACCCAAAAGGGTATCGGTGGGCTTTTGGTATAGCTGCCCTGGAGACGGAGGAAATTAAGCAGCTGTCCACCTTGCCCGGTCTCTCAGAGGACCCTTCTGTTGTGGGGTTGTTGAGGGTTGAAGAACAACAGGTACCAATCGCTACCACAACAGTGCATCGGCGACAATACCGCACCAACCGAGATTCCCTGATCCCTATCCATGAGCTGATTCGTCGATTGGAGAGCCAAGGAGTGATCAGCAAGACTCGCTCACCCTTCAACAGTCCCATATGGCCAGTGCGAAAGTCTAATGGAGAGTGGAGACTAACAGTAGACTACCGTGGCCTGAACGAAGTCACGCCGCCACTGAGTGCTGCCGTGCCGGACATGCTAGAACTTCAATACGAACTGGAGTCGAAGGCAGCCAAGTGGTACGCCACCATTGACATTGCTAATGCCTTCTTCTCCATCCCTTTGGCAGCAGAGTGCAGGCCACAGTTTGCTTTCACTTGGAGGGGCATCCAGTACACCTGGAACCGACTGCCCCAGGGGTGGAAACATAGCCCTACCATTTGCCATGGACTAATTCACACCGCACTGGAACAGGGTGAGGCTCCAGAACACCTGCAATACATTGATGACATCATCGTGTGGGGCAACACAGCAGAAGAAGTTTTTGAGAAAGGGGAGAGAATAATTCAAATCCTTCTGAAAGCCGGTTTTGCCATAAAACAAAGTAAGGTCAAGGGACCTGCACAGGAGATCCAGTTTTTAGGAATAAAATGGCAAGACGGACGTCGTCAGATTCCAATGGATGTGATCAACAAAATAACAGCCATGTCCCCACCAACTAGCAAAAGGGAAACACAAGCTTTCTTAGGCGTTGTGGGCTTTTGGAGAATGCATATTCCAAATTACAGTCAGATCGTAAGCCCTCTCTATCAAGTGACCAGGAAGAAGAACAACTTTAGATGGGGCCCTGAGCAACAACAAGCCTTTGAACAAATTAAACAGGAGATAGTTCATGCAGTAGCCCTTGGGCCAGTCCGGGCAGGACAAGATGTGAAGAATGTGCTCTACACCGCAGCCGGGGAGAATGGTCCTACCTGGAGCCTCTGGCAGAAAGCACCAGGGGAGACTCGAGGTCGACCCTTAGGGTTCTGGAGTCGGGGATACAGAGGATCGGAGGCCCGCTACACTCCAACTGAGAAGGAGATATTGGCAGCATATGAAGGGGTTCGAGCTGCTTCGGAAGTGGTTGGCACTGAAGCACAGCTCCTCCTGGCACCCCGACTGCCGGTGCTGGGCTGGATGTTCAAAGGGAGTGTCCCCTCTACACATCATGCAACCGATGCTACGTGGAGTAAGTGGGTCGCGCTGATCACACAACGGGCCCGAATAGGAAACCCCAGTCGCCCAGGAATCTTGGAGGTGATCACGAACTGGCCAGAAGGCAAAGATTTTGGAATATCCCCAGAGGAGGAGGTGACACGTGCTGAAGAAGCCCCACTGTATAATAAACTACCAGAAAATGAGAAGCAATATGCCCTGTTCACTGATGGGTCCTGTCGCCTTGTGGGAAAGCATCGGAGGTGGAAAGCTGCTGTATGGAGTCCTATACGCCAAGTTGCAGAAACTGCTGAAGGAGAAGGTGAATCGAGCCAGTTTGCAGAGGTGAAAGCCATCCAGCTGGCCTTGGACATTGCTGAACGAGAAAAATGGCCAGTACTTTATCTCTATACTGACTCATGGATGGTGGCAAATGCCCTGTGGAGTTGGTTGCAGCAGTGGAAGCAGAACAACTGGCAGCGCAGAGGTAAACCCATCTGGGCTGCCGCATTGTGGCAAGATATTGCTGCCCGAGTAGAGAACCTGGTTGTAAAAGTACGTCACGTAGATGCTCACGTACCCAAGAGTCGGGCCACTGAAGAACATCAAAACAACCAGCAGGTGGATCAGGCTGCTAAGATTAGTGTGGCTCAGGTGGATCTGGACTGGCAACATAAGGGTGAATTATTTATAGCTCGGTGGGCCCATGATGCCTCAGGCCATCAAGGAAGAGATGCAACATATAGATGGGCTCGTGATCGAGGGGTGGACTTAACCATGGACGCTATTGCACAGGTTATCCATGAATGTGAAACGTGCGCTGCAATCAAACAAGCCAAGCGAGTAAAGCCTCTTTGGTATGGGGGACGATGGTTGAAATACAAATATGGGGAGGCCTGGCAAATTGATTATATCACACTCCCACAAACCCGGCACGGCAAGCGCTATGTGCTCACCATGGTGGAAGCAACCACCGGCTGGCTAGAAACATACCCTGTGCCCCATGCCACTGCCCGGAACACCATCCTGGGCCTTGAAAAGCAAGTCCTATGGCGACATGGCACCCCAGAAAGAATCGAGTCAGACAACGGGACTCATTTCCGAAACGCCCTCATAGACACCTGGGCCAAAGAGCATGGCATTGAGTGGGTCTATCACATCCCCTACCATGCACCAGCCTCTGGGAAAATCGAACGATACAACGGGCTGCTAAAGACAACACTGAGGGCAATGGGTGGTGGGACATTCAAGCATTGGGACACACATTTAGCAAAAGCCACCTGGTTAGTCAACACTAGGGGGTCTGTTAATCGAGCTGGCCCTACCCAATCAAGACTTTTACGTACTGTAGATGGAGATAAAGTCCCTGTCGTGCACATAAGAAATATGCTGGGGAAGACAGTCTGGGTTACTCCTGCCTCTGGCAAGGGAAAACCCATCCGTGGGATTGCTTTTGCTCAAGGACCTGGGTGCACTTGGTGGGTGATGCGAAAGGATGGGCAAGTCCGGTGTGTACCTCAAGGGGATTTGATTTTGGGTGAAAATAGCCAGTGAACTGAATTTTATAATGTCAATTGTTATATGATATTGTATATCATTATTTCTATGGTTGCTATCAATGGTATAGCAGTGAAAATCACCCAGATTAATGAAGAATGAACTAACTCCGATGAAACCGAGCAAAGTGCAACGATGATAGAACTGAACGAGTGCAGCAGTACCGAAATGAGAACTGGCTTCAGGATGCAACAGCCCAACACCACACACCATCCTTCTGGCCCTGAAAGACTGTTATGACAGATGGAGCCCAAAGTTGTGGACTAAAAGAACTCAATGGACATTTATATATATATTTATGTGTATATATGTATGTATATGTATTATATGTATATATGTATGTATATGTATTATATATGTATATATATAAAAAAGATAGTGATGATTAATTGAAAGGTATTGAAAAAATGTGAGACCTAAGCATAACGTAAATGGTATGGAATAAGGGGTGGATACTGTCCTGGTTTCAGCTGGGATAGGGTTAAATTTCTTCCTAGTGCTGTGTTTTGGATTTAGTACAAGGAGAATGTTGATAACACACTGATGTTTTCAGTTGTTGCTAAGTGCCCTCCTAGTCCAAGGACAGCTCCCGTGCCTACTGACTGAGCTAGGTACACAAGATGGGAGGGAACATAATCAGGACAGCCAGCCCAGCTGGCCAATGGGGTATTCCATACCATGTGACGTCATGCTCAGTATATGAAGGGTAGGCGTGATCCAGGAAGTACCGATCGCTACTTGGTTATCGGTCAGCGCGGGTGGTGAGCAATTGCATTGTGCATCACTCATTTTGTATATTCTATCATTATTTATTATCATTATTCTCCCTTTTCTGTTCTATTAAACTGTCTTTATCTCAACCCACGAGTTTTTCTCACTCTTACCCTTCCGATTCTCTCCCCGTCCCATTGGGGGGGCGGGGGGAGTGAGTGAGCGGCTGCGTGGTATTTGGCTGCCTGCCAGGTTAAACCACGACAGTGTGTTATCAACATTCTTCTCATACTAAATCCAAAACACAGCACAAGGAAGAAATTTAACTCTGTCCCAGCCGAAACCAGGACAGTATCCACCCCTTATTCTATACCATCTACGTTATGCCTAGGTCTCACATTTCCTAATACATTCCAATTAATCACCACCACCTTTCTTGTCTTTATATATATACATATATATATGTATCCACACACAGATATCATTCCCTTAGTCTATGGGCCATCCCTCTAAAATGTCCATTGAGTTCATTTAGTCCATGACTTTGGGTTCCATCTGTCATAACAGTCTTTCAGGGCAGGAGAGATGGTGTGTGGTGTTGGGCTGTTGCATCCTGAAGCCAGTTGTGGTTCCATTATCGCTGCGCTCGTCCGGTTCTATCATCGTTGCACTTTGCTTGGTTTCATCGGAGTTCATTCTTCATTAATCTGGGTGATTTTTTTTATGTACACAACAGGGACTTCATCTCCATCTCCAGTACGCAAAAGTTTTGATTCGGTAGGGCCAGCTCGATTGAAAGATCCCCTGGTGTTGATTAACCAGGTGGCTTTTGCTAAATGTGTATCCCAATGCTTGAATGTCCCACCACCCATTGCTCTCAGCGTAGTCTTTAGCAGTGCATTGTATCGTTCGATTTTCCCAGAGGCTGGTGCATGACAGGGGATGTGATATACCCACTCAATGCCATGCTCTTCAGCCAGGGTGTCTATGAGTTTTTTTCGGAAATGAGTCCCGTTGTCTGACTCAATTCTTTCTGGGGTGACATGTCGCCATAAGACTTGCTTTTGAAGGCCCAGGATGGTGTTCCAGGCGGTGGCATGGGGCACGGGATATGTTTCCAACCACACAGTGGTTGCTTCCACCATGGTGAGCACATAGTGCTTGCCTTGTCGGGTTTGTGGGAGTGTGATATAATCCATCTGCCAAGCCTCCCCATATTTATATTTCAACCATCATCCTCCATACCAAAGAGGCTTTACTTGCTTGGCTTGCTTGATTGCAGTGCATGTTTCGCATTCATGGATAACCTGTGCAATAGCGTCCATGGTCAAGTCCACCCCTCGATCACGAGCCCATCTATATGTAGCATCTCTTCCTTGATGGCCTGAAGTGTCATGGGCCCACCAAGCTATAAATACTTCACCCTTATGTTGCCAGTCCAGATCCACCTGAGCCACTTCAATCTTAGCAGCCTGGTCCACCTTCTGGTTGTTTTGGTGTTCTTCAGTGGCCCGACTCTTGGGTATGTGAGCATCTACGTGACGTACTTTTACAACCAGGTTCTCTACTCGGGCAGCAATATCTTGCCACAATGCAGCAGCCCAGATGGGTTTGCCTCTGCGCTGCCAGTTGTTCTGCTTCCATTGCTGCAACCACCCCCACAGGGCATTTGCCACCATCCATGAGTCAGTATAGAGATAAAGTAGTGGCCATTTTTCTCGTTCGACACTGTCCAAGGCCAGCTGGATGGCTTTCACCTCTGCAAACTGACTCGATTCACCTTCTCCTTCAGCAGTTTCTGCAACTTGTCGTATAGGACGCCATACAGCAGCTTTCCATCTCCGATGCTTTCCCACAAGGTGACAGGACCCATCAGTGAACAGGGCATATTGCTTCTCATTTTTGGTAGTTTGTTATACAGTGGGGCCTCTTCAGCACGCGTCACCTCCTCCTCTGGGGATATTCCAAAATCTTTGCCTTCTGGCCAGTTTGTTATCACCTCCAAGATTCCTGGGCGACTGGGGTTTCCTATTTGGGACCGTTGTGTGATCAGTGCGACCCACTTACTCCACGTAGCATCGGTTGCATGATGTGTAGAGGGGACCCTCCCTTTGAACATCCAGCCCAGCACCGGCAGTCGGGGTGCCAGGAGGAGCTGTGCTTCAGTACCAACCACTTCCGAAGCAGCTTGAACCCCTTCAGATGCTGCCAATATCTCCTTCTCAGTTGGAGTGTAGCGGGCCTCGGATCCTCTGTATCCCCGACTCCAGAACCCTAAGGGTCGACCTCGAGTCTCCCCTGGTGCTTTCTGCCAGAGGCTCCAGGTAGGGCCATTCTCCCCGGCTGCGGTGTAGAGCACATTCTTTACATCTTGTCCTGCCCGGACTGGCACAAGGGCTACTGCATGAACTATCTCCCGTTTAATTTCTTCAAAGGCTGGCCTTGTTCAGGGCCCCATTTGAAATCGTTCTTCTTCCTGGTCACTTGATAGAGGGGGCTTACAATCAGGCTATAATCTGGAATATGCATTCTCCAAAAACCCACAATGCCTAATAAGGCTTGTTTTTCCTTTTTGCTACTTGGTGGGGACATGGCTGTTATTTTGTTGATCACATCCATTGGGATCTGACGACGTCCATCTTGCCATTTTATTCCTAAAAACTGGATCTCCTGTGCAGGTCCCTTGACCTTACTTTGTTTTATGGCAAAACCGGCCTTCAGAACGATTTGGACTATTCTCTCCCCTTTCTCAAAAACTTCTTCTGCTGTGTTGCCCCATACAATGACGTCATCAATGTATTGCAGGTGTTCTGGAGCCTCACCCTGTTCCAGTGTGGTGTGGATCAGTCCATGGCAAATGGTAGGGCTGTGTTTCCACCCCTGGGGCAGGCAGTTCCAGGTGTACTGGACGCCCCTCCAAGTGAAAGCAAACTGTGGCCTGCACTCTTCCGCCAAAGGGATGGAGAAGAAGGCATTAGCAATGTCAATTGTGGCGTACCACTTGGCTGCCTTTGATTCCAGTTCGTATTGGAGTTCTAGCATGTCTCGCACGGCAGCACTCAGTGGCGGCGTGACTTCGTTCAGGCCACGGTAGTCTACTGTTAGTCTCCACTCTCCATTAGACCTTCGCACTGGCCATATGGGCCTGTTAAAGGGTGAGCGAGTCTTGCTGATCACTCCTTGGCTCTCCAGTCGACGAATCAGCTCATGGATGGGAAGCAGGGATTCTCAGTTGGTGCGATATTGCCGCCAGTGCACTGTTGTGGTAGCGATCGGCACCTGTTGTTCTTCAACCCTCAGCAACCCCACAACAGAAGGGTCCTCCGAGAGACCAGGCAAGGTGGACAGCTGTTTTATTTTTTCCGTCTCCAGGGCAGCTATACCAAAAGCCCACCGGTACCCTTTTGGGTCCTTGAAATACCCTCTCCTGAGGTAGTCTATGCCAAGGATGCACGGAGCCTCTGGGCCAGTCACAATGGGGTGCTTCTGCCACTCATTCCCGGTTAGGCTCACTTTGGCCTCCAATACAGTTAACTCTTGGGATCCCCCTGTCACTCCAGAAATACAGATGGGTTCTGCCCCTTTATAGTTTGATGGCATCAGGGTACACTGTGCACCGGTGTCTACGAGAGCCTTATATTCTTGTGGATCGGATGTGCCAGGCCATCGAATCCACACAGTCCAGTAAACCTGGTTGTCCCTTTCCTCCACCTGGCCGGAGGCAGGGTCCCTCTAGTTCTGGTCATAGTATTCATCTCTCACTTCTTGCAAACGCAAGTCAAGAATTTCTTCATTACAATCCAAAGTAAGATCAGCCCTTCTGTTGGAGTGTCCATGGGTCGGAGTGGGAGCGCGTTCCCGGAGTAATGAGGAGTCCCAATGTGGGTATGGTCATTCTCCTTTATTTCAAGATATTGAGCTACTTTTATAAGCCAGCCACACTAACACGCACACCTACGAATCCTCTATTGGTTACAGTCAGTAAGCACACGAATCTTAACATACACAGATTGGTCAAAAGCAGGTGTCCACGCGAACGCTTCCTGCGCCTGCATTCCGTTACATAATCTACTGATATTTACATTCCTCAGCCTGTTTTTCCTACTCTACTATCACTTCAGAGACTCTAAAACTACAATTGCTCTTTAGCAGCCTTGTACTATTACTAACAAATCCTCAATGCTTGGAATGTTCATAGGATGACCGTTATTTAATAAAAATCCCTCCACAAATTCCCCCTTTTTGTTTTTGAACAATCCAAGCCTGATTTACTACTTTCGATACAGCCTTTTTTATACAACTAAAAGCAATACAAAAGCATACGCACAATATTAAGATGATAATCAATATACGCAAGCCTTCTTTTATCAGAGCTATCAGCCATTGCAGCAACTCTCTAAAAATATTCATGAGCCATTCATCTAAAATGCCATGATTTTGTGGTATCGTGCTTACATGGTTTTTTAACCATTGTAATTGTTTATGTGTAGACTCACCATGATCGGATAGGTTCATGCAACACATAAACTCTTCTACCCAGAAACCAGGCACGCCCACCAAACAGGTTCTGAAAGGCTCAGTTGCCGTAGCAAGAGACAAACAAAACGCAGATTGATCTGTTTTGTTTGCCTAGGTAACCTCTTCTCGTGAGAGTGCAGGCTTCACCGCTCGGCTAGGCACCCATATTGGTCCCTTATCTGTGGAAACACACATGTATCCCCTCCCATTAAATATTACCGAAACTGGGCCCAGCCACATGCCAGTGATTGGGTCTCGATACATTACTTTTAGTTTCGGAAGCGTTGTATGAGAGTTAAACTTAAGGTTTTGGTGATGGATTATAATCGATGGCTCTTCTCTGTCTCCCATCATACGCATGCAGCTTGTCTAGAACGTTTTCCCGCATCTGTATATACCGTCAACCCCTCGAGTATCGGGCTAACAATCACTTTAGGTTTTTCTAGCCACTGATTTCGTTTTAGAATCTGCCACAATTTCCCTTGAGGTTGCTGAGAATGCACCTTTCCGCTAAATCCTAACAGAGATTCTTGAATGGCCAGCACGTGGCGTATCCACCATTCTAAATCTACAGCGTTAACAGGAATACTGATGTCTGCTGGTTCCTGTCCTGTCAGCTCTATAATTCGCGTTCTCCCTTTTCGGATTAATTCCCCTACGGCTTCAGGACGAGTTTGTATACTGAAACGTGGTTGTACCCGTAAGAAAACCCATTCCAAAATTTGAAAAAGGGAGGAATTTGGCAAGTTATCATTATCCTTGTTGTCAATGGCAATCACGGAGTTCATTCCCTGTTGTCCCTTCATCTCCCCCTTCTTGTTTTGCCATTGACATATAACAGCAAAAGGTGATTCTTCGGTGTTACAGATAAGCAAAGAAAGTGGCAGTTCAAGGATTCTTCTTGCAGTCCAGGCTATAGTAAGTTTGTTTATAATGTGCTGTAAGGCTACGTGATGTTTGTCCGTCATATGAATTTCAGCTGCAGGCTGAGTGCCTCGCAGTAATTCAATTAGTGGTTTAATGTCTGCATTGGTAATGCCAGTGCAATTGCGAACCCATTGGATGTCGCCTAAGACCGTCTGCACATCAGCCAATGTTTTAAGAGGAGTTTTTAGTGCTATTTTTTGAGGACGAATTTTTGCCTGTTCAATGGTCCACCCTAGGTATTTCCAAGGTGGAGACCTTTGGATCTTTTCTGGTGCAATTACAAGTCCCTTGTCTGCTAGCATGGTTGTTAATTGTTGTATATGATGCACTTCAAAAGGAACTTGTTGACAACACAAAATATCATCCATATAATGATAGATGATCGTTTCAGGCCATTTTTCTCTTATCGGTTGCAGTGCCCAGGCGACATATAATTGGCACAATGTAGGAGAGTTTTTCATCCCTTGTGGAAGTACCACCCACTCATACCGTTCTGCTGGTGCTGCTTTATTTATCGAGGGTATGGAAAAGGCAAATCTCTGAGTGTCCTGAGGGTGCAGTGGGATTGTGAAAAAGCAGTCCTTTAAATCAACTATAAGTATGTGCCAATTTTCAGGTAACATATTAGGTGATGGCATTCCAGGTTGTAAGGCTCCCATAGGCAACATTTGGTCATTTATTTTCCTCAAATCATGTAGTAAACGCCACTTCCCACTTTTCTTAGGGATGACAAAAATAGGAGTATTCCATGGACTGACAGATGGTTTGATATGTCCCTCTATAAGTTGTTCGGATACCAGTTGTTTAATTATTTGCAATCGCTCTTTAGTCATGGGCCACTGGTCAACCCAAACAGGGTCATTGGAGATCCATGTTAATGGTGGGTTGGGCGATTGCTCCCCAGTGCCCATGACTAAAAATGCTTTGTAGTCAGCATTGCCCCGATCTGACTGAGAACATCACGTCCAATTAATGCTTCCAGTCCTCCAGGGAGTGACAAAACATGGACCTTCAGTGTTGCCCTCTGGCCTTCTGGGAAACTCACTTGAACCGGTTTACTACTTATATATGGGGCTGAGTTCCCTCCCACTCCTGCAATTAATGCCTTTGGGGTTTCTATTTCCCACTGCAACGGCCAATTTGCTCGATTTATAATAGTTATGTCGGCCCCAGTGTCCAACATTGCATTGATTCTTATTGAAAGGTTATCCTGAGTCAAAGTCACAGTTTCGAGTGGGCGATGGTCTAATTTTGTAGTGAAACATACAGCAGGTCCAGTAGAACCAAATCCTTTACACCCACGTTCTTCGCAATCTTGGTTCGATTGACTTAAAGGATTTTTAAAAGCTAATATCTGGGCTATCCGACTGCCTTTTGGGATGAAGAGAGGAGGACTTATTGTATAGGCCATAATATGAATTTGACCAGTATAGTCTGCATCAATGACTCCAGGAATTACGATCAATCCTTTTATTCCTGCAGAAGATCAACCTAAAAGGATTCCACCTATCCTATTACTATCAGCTACTAAAGGCCCTACTGCATTGCTAGGGATTTTGCACACTTCTGTATTGGTTAAAGTGAAATCTATTGTTGTTTCCAGGTCGACTCCCAAACTTCCTTTGGTGGCAGCTGAGTGTTTTAGTAAAAACCCTGATTGCTGCTGTTGTTCTGAGGGGGCATTTGTTTCTGCACGCGGCCTCTCCCCGCGCTCAATTTGAAGTTTCCCGAACAGGCCTTAGTAGCATGAGTACTTTTTTGACACCTATCACACCATACGGGAGCACGACAATTTCGCTTGCTATGCCCCTGTTCCCCGCAACGATAGCAGATGCCTTTAAAGGGCTGAACTATTCCTGGAGAGTGTTTTCGCCTAACAACAGCTGCCAATGGTTGTACTACTTCTTTGACAGTACTTTGCAGCACAGCTGCCATCGACTCATTTTGTTGTTGAACTCCTGCTCTTTCCACCCGAGAAAGCATTTCTTCCACTCCTGCCCCTTTGGGCAGACTGGCTAGAATGGCCCTGGTAGTGTTATTGGCGTTATCAAAGGCCAAAATTCTAAACATTTGTTGTTTATTGTCCTCTCCCAAATCTGGGTGGTTCATTACTACATCCCAAAGCCTATCAATAAAGTTGCTATACTTCTCAGTTGCACCTTGCGTCACCGAGCTGAAAGAAGGGCCTTCCGATCCTGGTAAGGAAAGAAACGCATCTAAAGCAAGCTTAGAAGATAACTGTAACATATTGACAGGAAAAGTTAGTTGGACATTTATATCCGCATAACGTCCCCCACCAATGAGCATTTCTGCTGTGATCCCATATAATGGATCCCCTGGCTGTTGATGCTGGGCAGCAGCATTCACTGCCCTCTGAGACCATGACGATCCCCATAACAAAAACTGTGTAGGAGTCAACAGAAGTCTCATCAGACTTTGACAATCATGGGGACACATCAAATCAGCAGAAAAAATCCAAATAACAATTTGTCGCGAGGCTTCCGATTTAACACCATACTGCGATATAGTATTTTTGGCTTGTTGTAGAATCTTCCAATCATGCGGTTCCCATTTTCCTTGACCGTTGTACTGTACCACCGGAAAAGCCATGGGGCCAATGTTGGATACAACTCCCCACTGTCCATCCAAAATAGCATCCCGAACAACTCCACTCCATCGGCCAGGATGGGTAGCCACGGTAGGTCCGGAGAAACAGGGTGGCAAGTTGTCTCTCGAACCGGCGGTTGACCAAGGTTCTCCTTTTTGCTGAGTCTGTGTAGTTAAGTCCTTTAGTTGTTGCACAACGTCTTTTAACAGCTGATTAATACTGTCTGTTGAATTCTTCTCTTTTCCGCTAGATGGCGGTGTGGCAGCACTGGAGGAATCATTGGAGAGTGGCAAGGGCGGGTGGAGAGGAGGGGCCGTGGGAGGAGGGCGGCACGTTTCCCCGCCTGGAATCGGGGGGGTGGGTGGAGCTGGCCACTCCTCCCCCTTCATGCCCAGCGGTTGCTCTTCCGCTTTTGCCTCACACTGCTGCTCCGCTTTAGCCCCGGCAACTTCCGGCTGCTGTGGCGCAGATGATATTGTCGGGCAAGATGGCGAACATAGACTGTCGGGCGTTTTTAAGTCCCGCTCAACTCTATCGCGCAATTCGGCAACAGTCTTACAGGTGGACCCCGTCATACCCTTCACAGCAGGCAGCCCAAAAAATCGCGCGAAAGGTCCCGCCTTGGATTCCATGCTCTTAGACTGTTCCGGCATGGGGTACGGAGCCAGCATCTGAACAGCCGCACACGCCACCTCCCGTTCAGCTTTCATAGCTTTTAAAGTGTCTAGTACGTCTCCCCACAAGTCTGACACAGACTTAATGTCCTTCTCAAATTTTTTATCACCTCCAGTAAGCTTCTGCCACATTAGTTCTCCCAGCTCCCGCCATTCAAGCACAGAAAACAACGTGTGAGTGTCTTTAAAATGTCCCAAACGTTGTCCTAACTTAATTAGCTTGATAAGCTGTTTCACCGTTGTCTCGATCCCTCTCTTAGAGAGTAGTCCTACGAGCAATGCAGCTGCTGCCTCATTCTCCATAATAGCAGCGCACCCTCTGGGAGGCAGTTGGCCACTCTGCACCGATATCTATTCTATCTGTTTGAGCAATAGAATAGTACTTCTCCCAGTCGCTTGTTTCCCACTCCCCTTCTCTCGCTGCGCTTACCGCAGTCTCGAAGAATTGTAGTCTCTGCTACCAGACCTCTGGGTTACGAGCCCAGCATGTTTCCGCATCCTCTGCTACCAGATGTTGGAGTGACCATGGGTCGGAGTGGGAGCGCGTTCCCGGAGTAATGAGGAGTCCCAATGTGGGTATGGTCATTCTCCTTTATTTGAAGATATTGTGCTACTTTTATAAGCTAGCCACACTAACACGCGCACCTACGAATCCTCTATTGGTTTACAGTCAGCAAGCACACGAATCTTAACATACACAGATTGGTCAAAAGCAGGTGTCCACGCGAACGCTTCCTGCGCCTGCATTCCGTTACTTAATCTACTGATATTTACATTCCTCAGCCTGTTTTTCCTACTCTACTATCACTTCAGAGACTCTAAAACTACAATTGCTCTTTAGCAGCCTTATACTATTACTAACAAATCCTCAGTGCTTGGAATGTTCATAGGATGACCGTTATTTAATAAAAATCCCTCCAAACCCTTCTACTCTGTCTGGGGAACTGTTCACTGGAAACTGGACTGTTACGAGGCAGTTTTTTTCTGAAAACTGAAGCAGCATTTTTCCTGGGAGAACCCCCTTGTGTGATCATTTTTCCTTGCAACTCACGTGCCCGTGCCTCTAGGGTCAAGGTAGGTTTTCCATCCCACTGCCTCATGTCCTCTCTGTGGTCACGCAGGTAAAACCACAGGGTGCCCCGGGGTGTGTACCTTCTATATCCTCTCTCTTGAGCAGAAGAACGTTGACTCCTAATGGCTGAGATACTGGTCCATACAGGTGGAGAATAGGACATATCTTCTTTGAGTTGCTGGACCTTCCGGGACAGTTTCTCCACAGCCGAGACAAGGGAGGAGGAGACAGTTTCTTCGTATTCCCGGAGTCTGCTAACCATGTTATCCACCATTGGTGCTTCTTCCTCTTTCCAGGACAGTTCTGCCAACGAACTGGCATACGACGCTGGTGCACTCCGTACCAACTTCCGCCACATGGGTCGGGTGCACTGGACTTCATCTCGTTCTTTGGGTACTTGCTTGTTGTCCAGGTCACTATAAACCACCTCCAGCACGCCTAATTCTCTCAGGTACTGGATACCTCTCTCCATAGTGGTCCATTTGCCTGGGTGATATATAACATCTTCCTTGAAGGGATACCTTTCCTTCACGCCTGACAGGAGCCGACTCCAGAGGCTGAGGGCTTGTGTCCCTTTTCTAATCGCTTTGTCACTGCCCCCTTCCCTAGCAAGGGATCCCAGCTGTTTGGCTTCCTTCCCCTCTAATTCCAGGCTACTGGCCCCATTATCCCAGCATCAGAGCAGCCAGGTCACAATGTGCTCGCCTGGACGATGGCTGAAATCTTTTCGCATATCTCGCAGCTCACTCAGGGATAGGGATCGGGTGGTTTTTGTCTCGTTTACGAGTTCTTCCTCTTCCTCCTCCCCTCCTCGTGATGGCCCTGCTTTTCCATCATCCTGCTTTTCCATCATCATCAACGACGTGACTTTCGCCTCCAAGATTTCCTTTTACATACAGGGATGAATGAATGGCTGGGGTTAAACCACGACAGTTAAGCAGGTAAAGCCTCTCTAGCACAGAAGATGGTGCCTGAGATATCAGTATGGGGAGGCCTGGCAGATCGATTATATCACCAAGGCAGGTGCCATGTGCTTACCATGGTGGAAGTGACTACTGGGTGGCTGGAAACATACCCTGTGACCCATACCACTGCCAGAAACACCATCCGGGGTCTTGAAAAACAAGTTCTGTGGCAACACAGCGCCCCAGAAAGAATCAAGCCAGACAACGTGACTCACGTCCAAAACAACTTCATAGACACCTGGGCCAAGAAACACGGCATTGATGTGTATCACATCCCCTATTCACCCACAAGCCTCTGGAAAGACTGAATGATACAATGGACTGTTGAAGACTATACTGAGAGCAATGGGTGCTGGGACATTCAAGCAATGGGATGCAAATTTAGAATAGAATAGAATAGAATAGACTATTTCAGTTGGAAGGGTCCTACAACAGTCATCTAGTCCAACTGCCTGACCACTTCAGGGCTGACCAAAAGTTAAAGCACGTTATTAAGGGCATTGTCCAAATGCCTCTTAAACACTGACAGGCTTGGGGCATCGACCACCTCTCTAGGAAGCCTGTTCCAGTGTTTGACCACCCTCTTGGTAAAGAAATGCTTCCTAATGTCTAGTCTGAACCTCCCCTGATGCAGCTTTGAACCATTCCCACACATCCTGTCACTGGATACCAGGGAGAAGAGATCAGCACCTCCCTCTCCACTTCCCCTCCTCAGGAAGCTGTAGAGAGCAATGAGGTCGCCCCTCAGCCTCCTTTTCTCCAAACTAGACAAACCCAGAGTCCTTAGCCACTCCTCATAGGACATGCCTTCCAGCCCTTTCACCAGCTTTGTTGCCCTCCTCTGGACATATTCAAGGACCTTCACATCCTTCCTAAATTGTGGGGCCCAGAACTGCACACAGTACTCAAGGTGAGGCTGCACCGACACTAAATACAGCAGGATAATCACCTCTTTTGACCAGCTGGTTATGCTGTGTTTGATGCACCCCAGGATGCGGATTGCCCTCTTGGCTGCCAGGGCACACTGCTGACTCATATTGAGCCTACTGTCAACCACCATCCCCAGATCCCTTTCTGCAGGGCTGCTCTCCAGCCACTCCTCTCCCAATTTATACTTGTGCCCAGCGTTACTCTGTCCTAGGTGCAGAATCCGGCATTTCGACTTGTTAAATTTCATCCCATTAATCACAGCCCAAAGCTCCAATCTATCTAGATCCCTCTGCAAGGCCTCTTGTCCCTCAAGAGAGTCAACAGCACCTCCCAGTTTGGTATCATCAGCAAACTTGCTAATGGTGCATTCAACTCCTGCCTCCAGATCATTGATAAAAATAGCGAACAGAACTGGTCCTAGAATTGAGCCCTGAGGAGCACCACTGGTGACCGGTCGCCAGCCAGATGTAGCCCCATTCACTACAACCCTTTGAGCCCTTCCGTCCAGCCAGTTCTTCACCCAGCGCACCGTGAACCTGCTTGTCTCACAGTTGGACAACTTGTCCAGAAGGATGCTGTGAGGGACAGTATCAAAAGCCTTACAAAAATCCAGAAAAACTACATCCACCGCCTTCCCTTCATCCACTAGGCGGGTGACCTTATCATAGAAGGATATCAAATTAGTTAAACAGGACTTTCCCTTTGTGAACCTATGTTGACTGTGCCTGATGATTGCATTGTCCTTTAAATGCCTTTCAGTAGCACCCAGTATGATCTTCTCCATAATTTTTCCAGGTACTGAGGTGAGACTAACAGGGCTGTAGTTTTCCTGGGTCTTCCCTCACGCCCTTCTTGTAAATTGGAATAACGTTGGCTAGGTTCCAGTGATCAGGGACCTCCCCAGACTCCCAAGACCTTTGGTAGATGATCGAGAGGGGTCCTGCTGTAACACCCGCTAGCTCCTTCATTACTCTGGGATGAATCCCATCAAGCCCCATGGACTTGTGAACATTCAGCTGATACAGCTGGTCCCTTACAAATTAAGTGTCCACAAATGGATAGTCACTTTTCACACACTCATAGTCCTCCGACTCAGAGGACCGGGCAGCCCAAGGTCTATCAGTATTAAAGACTGAAGCAAAAAAAGCATTGAATGCCTCTGCTTTTTCTTCATCCCTATTAGTCAGGTGACCATCCTCAAGAAGTATTGGTCCACCGTTTTCTTTAGGCCTCCTCTTGCTATTAACATACTTTAAAAAGCCTTTCTTGCTGTCTGACACAACACTGGCCAGTTTCAACTCTAATTTAGCTTTGGCCTTTTGTGTCTTCTCCCTGCATATATAAACCATGGCCCTGTACTCTTCCTGCAAAGCGTGACCTCGCTTCCAGAGATCATACCATTTCTTTTTCCTCCCGAGTTCCAAGAGGAGTTCCCTGTTCAGCCAAGCTGGCCTTCTGCCCCAGTTGCTTGACTTTTGACACAGTGGAATTGCCTGCTCCTGTGCTTCTAAAAGGTGGTTCTTAAAAAATGACCAGCACTCGTGGACTCCTAAGCCCTCAAAAGCAGATTCCCAGGATACTCTGCTAAGTAGCTCCCTGAATATCTCAAAGTTTGCTCTCTGGAAGTCCAGGGTAGCAACTCTGCTGTCCTTTTTTCTCATTACACTGAAAATTTTAAACTCAACCATTTCGTGATCATTGTGGCCAAGACAGCCACCTACCATCACATCTCCCACGAGCCCTTCTCTATTCACAAATAGCAAGTCTAGGAGGGCATCTTTCCTAGTTGGCTCCCTGAGTACTTGTGACAAGAAGTTATCTCCCACAAACTTCAGGAATTTCCCAGACCTGCTCGTCACAGCAGTATGATATTCCCAGTTGATGCCTGGGAAGTTGAAATCTCCCATAAGGACAAGGGCTACCGATCCAGAGATTTCTCCTAATTGCCCATAGAATAACTCATCAGTGCTATCATCCCGGCTAGGCAGTTGATAGTAGACACCCACAACGACATCTCCTTTGTTTTCCATCCCCCTAATCCTCACCCAGAGGCTCTCAACCACATCATCCCTGACTGTAAGGGCTGTACAATCAAACCTCTCCCTTACGTATAGTGCGACACCTCCACCTCGCCTGCCCTGCCTATCCCTCCATCCCAGCACTCCAATCATTGGACTCATTCCACCAAGTTTCACTAATACCAATGACATCATAGCTCTGGGAACTGACCAACGCTTCCAGTTCGTCCTGTTTGTTTCTCATACTGTGTGCATTGGTGTACAAGCATTTCAGATACGCTCCTGAGCCCTCCGTGCTCCCAGGAGCAGCGTAAGTGTTCCCACTAGCATTGCCACCCTCAGGCGATGCCATGCCAACCCTTGGCTTACCTTCGGCAATCCTGTTGGTATCCCCTTCCCCCACCAATTCTAGTTTAAAGCTTCTCGATCAGTCCCACCAGCTTATGCCTAAAGATGCCTTTTCCCCTTCGGGACAGGTGGATCCCATCAGGCCGCAGCATACCTTGTGTCTCAAAGACTCTTCCTGGTTATAAATCCAAAGCTTTGGTGGAGGCACCAGTCCTGGTGGCAGGTATTGATATCTTGGGCTCATCTGTTTTTTCCAAGGTCTCTCCCCTTTTTCTGAGAGAATCAAGGAAAACACTAGTTGTGCTCCTGAATTTTTTAGCATTCTTCCCAGGGCCCTGAAATCTCTTTTGATTGACCTTAGACTTTTTGTTGCAACATCATTAGTACCCACATGAAAGAGCAGGAATGGATAATAGTCTGAAGGTTGTACTAAGCTCTTCAGTTGTCTGGTGACATCCCTAATTCGGGCCCCAGGAAGGCAGCAAACTTCCCTGAAAAGAGGGTAAATGGGCACTTCTCTTCTGCACAGGAGGGAGTCGCCGATGACCATAACTTGCTGTCGTTTTTTCTCAGTGCTGGTCTTAATGCAGGTCTTGTTGCGATGCGTTGGTCTATCTGACCTTGGCAAGACTGCTTGCCTAGGTTCCTCCTCTATCTCATTATGCGCTTCATCTACCATACCCAGGGCCTCATACCTAAGGGTATCTTAGAGGGTAAGGAGGGGTTTCTCTTACAGGTCCATGCAGTAACCTTCTTCCACCCCTCCCCATCCCTCGTAATGCTGCCTTCCTCCTGGCACCAAACAGATCCTGGACCTGCCTCCATAGTGGCCAAGCTGAGTTGGCTTGTGTGTATCAGAGATGGCAGAGCACAGCTACATTGGTCAATCTCCTTCTCAGACTCTTGAATACTCCTCAGTCTGCCCACCTCCTCCTGAAGCTCGGCCACCGGGCAGAGCAGTTCATCTACCTGGTCACACCTCCCCCAGGCATGCTTGCTATCACCCTCCATCTCTGGGGATATCCACACCCCCCCCCCCACAGTCTGAAGCCTGTGTGGTTGCATGCTTTGACAGGAGCTCTGTCTGTGTGGCTGCATTGATTGTACCAGGTTCTAGAAGCTCAGGAGAAGCAGAGGACACAGCTTTTTGTCATGTAGTCACCATGCTGCCACGCACCTGCCTGCTGGGAAATCTATATGCTCATCCATTGCAATCAACTGGGCTGATTGTTTTAGCCTGTTTAAATCACCCGTGCTGCTGGGTGCAGGCTCTGATCCTTGCTGGCTAGTCCAATCAGTGGGTCCAGGCTCAGTTGCTTGGGGAACGCCCCCTGTTCACTCATAGTCTGTCCTGGTTTTGGCTGGGAGAGAGTTAATTTTCTTCCTAGTAGCTGGTATAGTGCTGTGTTTTGGATTTAGTATGAGAATAATGTTGATAACACACTGATGTTTTCGTTGTTGCTAAGCAGTGCTTATCTAGTCAAGGACTTTTCAGTTTCCCATGCTCTGCCAGCGAGAAGCTGGGAGGGGACACAGCCAGGACAGCTGACCCAAACTGGCCAAAGGGATATTCCATACCATATGACGTCATGCTCAGTATATAAACAGGGGGGAGTTGGCCAGGGGGTGGCGACTGCTGCTCGGGAACTGGCTGGGCATTGGTCGGCGGGTGGTGAGCAATTGCATCGTGCATCACTTATTTTGTATATTCTTTTATCATTATGATTATTATTATTATTTTCCCTTCCTTTTCTGTCCTATTAAACTGTCTTTATCTCAATCCACAAATTTTACTTTTTTTTTCCAATTCTCTCCCCCATCCCACTGAGGTAGGGGGAGCGAGCGAACGGCTGTGTGGTATTTAGCTGCCTGCCGGGTTAAACCACAACAAGTCTCTCCTTGTCCTTGTGTATCCCTCGTGTCCCTTGCTGCTGCTTGCTTCCTCTGCTGCTGGTGCTCCTCACACTGCTCCGGCGTCCGTTGCAATCTGAGAAGTTTCCCCTTCAGGTCAGAAATTGAGTAAAATCTTTGATTGAATGGGAAAATCAGGGACGTTCCACATTTAGCTCTACCTGCCTATCCTACTGCTCTTTTTTTCTGCTTTTACTCTGGTTTCTGCTCCAACTATTGCTACTGCTTCTGGTTTGTAAGCACCTTTCTGTCAAAAATTATAGGGCCAGGACTGGAACCTAGCCAGTTTTCTGTGGGAACAGTCCACATGCCATTTGCACCTGCTGATTTGGTTTTGGGGCAACAGCAAGTGCCCAGACTGTGGGATGATCTGCAGAAGGTGATGCAAAGTATATGTAGCATCTTTCGCATTTATAACCCTATGTGGGCTGACATGCAGCAACTATTTGAGACTGTCTTTACTCCTGATGAAAAAAATTAAAATCTGTGAAACAAATCACAGATGGCCTGGGGAAGCACAGGGCAGAACCCCATGGCCAGCCAAAGACCCAGGTCTGTCCCCCAAAGTTACCAGCCGATAGAGATATGCTGCAAAGAGTGAGAGGGGAATTGTTAAAATCCTTAGAACTGGCAGGAAGGAAGACTGTAAATTGGGCTAAGGTCCGAGAATGCCAGCAAGGAAATGCTGAACATCCTTCTGAATATTATGCCCAATTGGTTAAACTAGTGAGAATGTTTGGAGGGGTCAAGCCTGAGAAGGAGGAAAATCGATCTTTAATGGTATCTTTCTTTGTATATCAGTCAGCCCCAGATATTAAGAAATATTTTTTTAAACATTGGATGACAGGGCAAAGGATTGGATTATATAGTCAGCATTGCTATGTTCGTTTGTAATGGAAGAGATGAAAGACAGGTGAAGAAAAAAGAAAAGAACATGAACAGAAAGCTAGTCTATTGGCAGCAACATTGAATAGCAATCCTAGACTAAGGGGACGGGGATGTGGAGGTCTTCAAGGCAGAAGCAGAGGAGGAAATTTTAGGAGCAATGAGCCTCAAGGAACAGGAGACTGTTGTAATTATTGTGGATAACAAGGTCATTGGAAACGGGAATGCCCAGTACGACCAAAGGGCTTCCCAAAAGAACCTCTCAATCCTATGGTGCAATCTTTCCCTGCTCTATGCAACTGGGGCAGCTAGATTTCACCCAGGATTGACAGCAGGGACCTATTGTGCAGTCACTACAGGAGCCTCTGAATACAAAATATTTTCCCCTTCTTCTTATGAGAATCTGGTCTTAAACCTTTTAATTAATGAACATAATTACCCCTGTCTAATAGATACAGGGGCAACTTTTTCTACCTTAAATCAGTATACCTATTCATCCGGACTCTCGGTACCTTTTTGCATTTACTTGGGGAAAGATACAGCTAACATAGACAAGGCTCCCTCAGGGCTTCGCTGGGTCCTCCACTATTTTTCTAAAATTTTAGTAAAAGATTTGCAGGATGATGTGTTTAAAAAATGGATCTGTTTTTGATACAGTATGTTGATTTATTAGTAGCCAAGGAATCTTGTATAGCTGACACCTGTACCTTACTGTTTGCTTTAGCTGAGAAGGGCCATTGAATTTCTCCACATAAGTTACAATTTTTTTTATAAGAGAAGCGTAAAATATCTGGGTTACATTCTCCAGCAAGAGAAGTGGCATTTATCTGAGAACCATATTAAAGCCATTCAAAATTTTCCCTGACCAGTTACTAAAAACAAATGCGAGCCTTTTTAGGAACTGTAGGATTCTGCTGACCCTGGATAGCTGCTTTCGAGGAAATGGCAAAACCACTAATACAGATTACTGCTCAAGATGCTGGAGAACCCATTCACTGGACAACAGACAAGGTAAAGACATTCGAGCTTTTGAAGCAAGCTGCACCTGCTCTGGGATTGCCAGACTACGGTAAGCCATTTACCTTGTTTGTACATGACGGGAAAGGAATAGCCTCGGGGATGTTAACTCAAAGCTTTGGGAGATGACAATGTCCAACTGAACATTATTCAGCTCAGCCAGATCTGGTAGCTCAAGGATCCGTTGCCTGCACCTGTGCGATAGCTGCCACGGCACTCTTAGTTGAACGGAGTAAAAATCTAGTGCTTGGACACCCTCCGATGGCACAAGTACCACACGAAGTTGAAATGCTGTCACAGCATGTTACGCAGGCAATGTCACCACAGCAAATCGCTATGAGCTGATTCTCTTAACAATGGAAAACGTAACAATTAAGCAGTGTAATACACTGAACCCTGCTACTCTACTCCTTTTACCTGGGGAAGGAACTCCACATCGTGATTATGTAATAACAACCTGTGAAGCCAAAAAGACTTGAGAAGATTTAACAGATGTGCCGTTTCTAAATCCTGATCTGGAACTATTTGTAGATGGGTCCTCATATTATCTGAATGGCAACTGTGTTACAGGCTATTCAATAACTACTGTGAATGAAGTAGTGGAGGCTTCACCACTCAGTCTGAAGCTGAGTGCACAAGCGGCAGAATTAATTGCATTAACAAAGGCCTGGCAGCTGGCCAAAGAAAAGACCGTAAATATTTATACTGATTCTCGATATGCATTTGGAGTATGCCACACTACTGGGCAGTTATGGAAGCTGCGTGGATTTATGACTTCTAGTGGAAGTAAAATATCAAATGCTCCTCAAATTACGGAACTATTAAAAGCTATACAATTCCAGAGAAACTTGCTGTCATTCATCAGCCAGCTCGTACCGGCGGAAGGACAAAAGAAGAGATAAGAAATAGTCTAACAGATATTGCTGCTGAAGCTGCAGCACAACTGCCGTACGAACCATCGGGCTTACAAACAGTCCAATGGTCCGACCTGGTGTTGCCCGCTCCTGAAAAGATATGTTTGACTGTTCCTGCTGAAGAAATTGACTCTTGGGAAAGGTATGAAGTGACCAAAGACTCCCAGGGAATATGGAGAGCAGGTATGGAAAACCTTCCTATTTTACCTAAGCAATACCTGATTCCCATAGCAAAAATGCATCACCATCTAGGGCATTTTGGGACTGCTGCACTAGCCCAGACAGTGCTGAAGAATTGGTTCGTGACAGGAATTTATGCTGCAGCCTAATAGGTAACCGTGTCTTGCACGCACTACCTTTAGCCTTAATGAATATTTAACAAAGACCTCAATAAACAACAAAACTGTCTCCCTATGAAATACTACTTGAAAGACTGATACAACTCCCCGGAACTGATGTACCCACTCATGTAATTTTATTAGCAGGAAATGAAAATGTGACCCAGTATATTTTACAGGTTCATAAATTATTAAAATACAATCAGGCCCGTGCACAGCTAATGCAACCAGTACCTCTAGAAGGGGCTCTGCACCCCTTCAATCTAGGGAATTATGTTTGGGTAAAAGTACACAAAAGGAAGGATAACTTATCTCCTCGACGGGAGGGACCATTTTTGGTATTGCTAACCTTTTCAGCAGTAAAGGTGGAAGAAAAATAGACTTGAATTCATCACTCCCACCTAAAAGCTGCAGCCGGTCTGGAAGTGGAACCAGGAAACCCTCCTGCCACTAAGGAAACATCCACCACAGCAGAGACTGATTCACCCACAGCTGGGAACTTACGCAGAGCCAGAGGATTGGCTGTGAAACCACAGATCTTGTGTAAGAATTAGACAACAGGAAAGTGGAAAATAATCTGATACTTACGAATTGCACATGGACTGAATCATGCCCTTACTTAGAATTAGAGTGCAACCAAGGGATAATTATTTTTGCTATTTGTGTCTGTGTGTCTTTCCTGTTAATAGTGATTTGGAAGCCTAGATTTTAATATGATAGCCTTTCTTATAAGCCCGTGGTAGAATATTGATTATATGTATTCATTCCATAATTTGGACATAGCAACAGTCCAAACTATAGCAGCAGTGGCAAATAAACCCAACTGTTTCATATGCACTAAAAGCCCATCCTCTACCGGAAATCAACTCTCCTGGGTTTCTGTCCCATTGAATACTCAATGGTAGAAGGATGGGCATATACGTTACGGATTTTCACTAAAGAAAGGAAGGATACTGCCCTTCCACCAAGAAGGGTTTGTCACTAGTTTGAAAGGCAACCCCTGGGTATGCTTGGAGAGCAAACCTATTGACAAGAATGCTCACTTTGTAGGGGCTGGGAATTGGAAATGCCAATATATCTTTAAAATTAATAGAATTAATGGAAATGGACAATTCAGATCTTGGGACCACATAGATGAAAAGGGGACTCTTATGCCTGGAATGTTCCATAGATCTGTTCCTATGCCTAAAGGCAATCGATATTCCTCCACAGATTCTTCCAAAACCTTACTATATACTACATCCACTGAGCGTGGAAGGGAGATTCTCCAAAAGCCCTTACATAAAACCTATTATAATAAGACATCACGCTGTAGATTTGTTCCTGGATGGAGTTTATCAGGTCCTGCAGACTCTGAGACAATGTGGATATTCGCAGATAGATTAACTTGGCATTCTGTAGGAAGCCATAATCAAACTAAAGATAATTATAAAATTTTGGTTTCCACTACAGGCCTATAGGATCCTGATTGCTCTGAGTCCTTTAATCCAGGTCCAAGCTTTACTGGTTTACCTAAACAACCAAACCTGGCACATGCTAACCCTTTTGAAGATTATACTACCCTATTTACACAACTACCAGGGCAATATTGGGTATGTGGAGAAAGGGCATTCGAGTATTTACCCTCAACCTGAGCTGAAAAGAGTATTCTAAGTGCATTAATACCATCCTCACAGGTTAGAACCAGTATCTCTTCTGCCTCTGTAGCTCATAACTACTGATATATATGGGAAAAAGCATTACAACCCTCTGATAGAATGTGGCACTAAGTTCCACCTGTTTGTAAGAGCTTTTATCCCATGGTTAGGGATCATTGAACTAGAAAGAGCTATTGTAAACATATCAGCAAAAGTAGAAAAAGTTCTTAATGTAACTGCAGATAGTATAGTAGCCTTACAGGAAGAGATTAAATCATTATTTCAAATGGTAATACAGAATCGATTAGCCTTGGACTACCTATTAGCAGCACAGGACAGAGTGTGGGCATTATTGAATAATAGCTGCTGGTTTTATGTAAATCAAGACCAGAAAAAATGAAACTGATATAAACAAGATAAAGACTCATTTAAAAATATTACATGAAGTAAGACAAGGATCTCCCCTACATCTGTTCGGGTGGTTAACTTTTTGGCTCCCAGACTTAGGTATAGGACTGTGAACTAAAAGGATTTTGGTTGTTAGATTCACTATCTTATTTTGCTTTGTAATTATATATGTGTGTTTACAGTGCTGTATTACCTTCTGCACTCGACTTACTACTAAAATAATAAATAGTATAGTGTGACTCTGACAGTCAAAAGAAAAGGAGGGACTGTTAGGAAAAATCTCATTCCCTAACTATTGTACCAATTAGTCTTTACAGTATGAAATTGTATGAACTTTCTTAAGATATATATAGTTTACATTGTATACTGCATAGTCATGGTTAAGTCAGCATGACTAAAGGACCCCAGCTCATTGCAAGGAGGAGGAGGACAGCCCCCACCCTGAAGAATAAAGGATACCCCTGGACTACCAAGATAACGCCAGCATCCTAACCCCTCTAACACCTCTGTGAAACCCTCCCGTTATCTGGCATCATAGATAAGTAACTGTAGGAAGACCAACTCCAGGGACGTCTAGATCAAGAAAGAAGCAGGTGGATGATGATGCCATAGAATTATAGTTGCTTTGCAAAACAGTAGTATGTGTGTGTTAAGTAGTGATTGGTCAAATCATGTTGTACCTGAATGCTTGAAAGGTATAAGAACCCTGTGTAAAAACTGCATTCGGTGTGCCCCAATTTGAATGGTACACCTCAGGCGCATGAATAAAAGAATTAATCTTGTAATTCTATACTTTGCGTCCTAGCCTCTCTCCTCGGTCAGCATGGGCCAGTTGTGAAATTTTCATGACACTGTGCAGAATGCCTGCATGTACAGAAATCAGGCAGCCAGGGTATGTGTTAGAGATTTGGGAAGTTGGGAGGCAAAAAGAGGGACTCTCTCACAGACTTTCCCTGAGCAGAATCTATTAGCATTTCGTTCAGTCTGACTAATGTGTCCCAACAACAGGGTTACAGCCCTTGACTTAGGGAATTCCTGCCCAGACCCATCCTTGTGACTGAGGAATTCCAGTTATCCTGTAATTCTGCTATAGTTACCTGCAACAGTAGGGTAATTGTTGTTTGTTTCTTTTCACTGATTTTTGATTGTAAACCCATCTGGTATAATAGCTGTCCAAGTAAATTACTTAATGTGTGGTCTTGACATTCTTTATTTAAAAAACAAACAAACAAACCAAAACAACTCCACAGTTCTGTTTCAACATAGCTGTTGAATCAAATCTTGAAAGTTCTGTTACTCTGTTTAAAAACATTCAGCACTCTTAGGTTTTTGTAGTTTTTCTTAGATGTGTATAGTTTTTCAGTCTTTTGCAGCTAAAGTGAGGGAGAACAGCTTGACAACTGAATTGTTAGTATAATACTATGGTTTTCCTTAACCTCTTTCATAGGTAATGTAGCTGTCATTAAGAATGTGATTCAATAGAATAGGCAATGCCAGTTACTTCTTTATACATCTGAATTTTTACAAGAATTCTTTTTTTTTCCTTTCCAAGACGTATTGAATCCTGTCAGTATTATTTTCAGTTCTGTCCATGTGTCCTTGAAAAAAATTAGGGCTATTAGTTTAGCAGCAACTAATATAAACTAGATCCTGGAAATTTTAATTGTCCATTTGAACAATGTTCAGGTTACTTGCTTTGGGTATGGAATATTAACCTTAAGTCATTAAAACTAATTTGAAATATTTTAAAAGCAGGAACTAAGATACTTTAAAATATGCATTTTTAAAGTCTTTATCCTACATGAAGTTCTTTCATGTGAAAGCTTGATTATCTTCTTTCCAAATCATGATTGAGATGCATTAAGAAAGCAGTCAAGGGGAATTTTACTTTTGTTGTATGTTGGTTTTGTTCCTTAACAAAATATTTATAGTAATTATCCATGACTTGTTTGTGCATTTTACAAAGGTTCATATGGCTCTTGCTCAGAAAGACTACAACCTGAGTTTAGAGAGAGAAGGATGTAGAAGTTAAGGGACAGGAAATAATACTGGGCAAACTCGTATGCAGCTTTCTGTCCTCTAGGTTAGTATTTGAGTTCAGTCTTAAGCATTGTCAGTCCAGCTTTGTTTATAAATGCTATGCTTATTTAATTTTTTAAGTACCTCTATCTTTATATTGGCTGTAAACTAATATGATTTTAGCATTTCCTTTTATGTTAATGAGCAATATTAAAATGTCAGAAGGAAGAAGAGTGCTTGCAGAAAGCACTTACAAGAAACTAAGAAACTTTTTTTTAAAGGAAAAAAAAAAGTGGCTTGTCTGTATACCCCTACTAGCAGGATTTGGGCTGTAAAATTTTAAAATGTATTTTTAAAAAGTGTAATAACAATAAACAATATGTAACTATATTGATAAATTTTGCAGCTACATAAATGTAGTTTATAAAGGATTGATAAAATAGTATGTAAAACTTTTAATATTTTTTCATAGTTTGCATATAAATGTCTTCAATTCCTTATATTGGTATTCTGATATCTTTATAATTCTAAATGGGTATCATAAGCATATTGCAGACCTGAGTAGTTATAACTACTCAGGTCTGCAATATGCTTATGATACCCATTTAGCACGTGTTAAGCAGCTGTAAATGTATCCTGTTGTCGTGGTTTAACCTGGCAGGCAGCCAAATACCACGCAGCCGCTCACTCACTCCCCCCACCCCCAGCGGGACGGGGAGAGAATCGGAAGGGTAAGAGTGAGAAAAACTCGTGGGTTGAGATAAAGACAGTTTAATAGAACAGGGAAAAAAAGGGAAAATAATAATGATAATGATAAAATATACAAAATGAGTGATGCACAATGCAATTGCTCACCACCCGCGCTGACTGGTGGTGACTCTTCGCTGGGTAAAAAACTGGCTGGACGGCCGAGCCCAGAGAGTTGTGGTGAACGGAGTTAAATCCAGTTGGCGGCCAGTCACGAGCGGTGTTCCCCAGGGCTCAGTACTGGGGCCGGTCCTGTTCAATATCTTCATCAATGATCTGGATGAGGGGATCGAGTGCTCCCTCAGTAAGTTTGCAGACGACACCAAGTTGGGCGGGAGTGTTGATCTGCTGGAGGGTAGGAAGGCTCTGCAGAGGGACCTGGACAGGCTGGATCGATGGGCCGAGGCCAACTGTATGAGATTCAACAAGGCCAAGTGCCAGGTCCTGCACTTTGGCCACAACAACCCCAGGCAACACTACAGGCTTGGGGAAGAGTGGCTGGAAAGCTGCCCAGAGGAAAAGGACCCGGGGGTGCTGGTTGACAGCCGGCTGAACATGAGCCGGCAGTGTGCTCAGGTGGCCAAGAAGGCCAACAGCATCCTGGCCTGTATCAGAACTGGTGTGGCCAGCAGGAGTAGGGAGGTGATCGTGCCCCTGTACTCGGCACTGGTGAGGCCGCACCTCGAATCCTGTGTTCCGTTTTGGGCCCCTCACTACAAGAAGGCCATGGAGGTGCTGGAGCGTGTCCAGAGGAGGGCAACGAAGCTGGTGAAGGGCCTGGAGCACAAGTCTTATGAGGAGCAGCTGAGGGAACTGGGACTGTTTAGTCTGGAGAAGAGGAGGCTGAGGGGAGACCTCATCGCGCTCTACAACTACCTGAAAGGAGGTTGTAGCGAGGTGGGTGTTGGTCTCTTCTCCCAAGTAACTAGCGATAGGACAAGAGGAAATGGCCTCAAGTTGCGCCAAGGGAGGTTTAGATTGAACATTAGGAAAAATTTCTTTACTGAAAGAGTGGTCAGGCCTTGGAACAGGCTGCCCAGGGAAGTGGTGGAGTCACCATCCCTGGAGGTATTTAAAAGACGTGTAGATGAGGCCCTTAGGGACATGGTGTAGTGGGCATGGTGGTGTTGGGTTGACGGTTGGACACGATGATCTTAGAGGTCTTTTCCAACCTATATGATTCTATGATTCTATGATTCTATGATTCTATGACTGATAACCAAGTAGCGATCGGTACTTCCTGGATCACGCCTACCCTTCATATACTGAGCATGACGTCACATGGTATGGAATACCCCATTAGCCAGCTGGGCTGGCTGTCCTGATTATGTTCCCTCCCATCTTGTGTACCTAGCTCAGTCAGTAGGCACGGGAGCTGTCCTTGGACTAGGAGGCACTTAGCAACAACTGAAAACATCAGTGTGTTATCAACATTCTCCTCATACTAAATCCAAAACACAGCACTAGGAAGAAATTTAACCCTATCCCAGCCGAAACCAGGACAGTATCCACCCCTTATTCCATACCATTTACGTCGTGCTTAGGTCTCAAATCTTTTTTTAATACATTTCAATTAACCACCACTATCTTTCTTTATATATACACACATATATATATATGCACGCACAGATATCATTCCCTCGGTCTATGGACTATCCCTCTAAAATGTCCACTGAGTTCATTTAGTCCATGACTTTGGGCTCCATCTGTTATAACAGTCTTTCAGGGCCGAAGAGATGGTGTGCGGTGTTGGGCCGTTGCATCCTGAAGCCAGTTCTCATTTCGGTACTGCTGCGCTCGTCCAGTTCTATCATCGTTGCACTTCGCTCGGTTTCATCGGAGTTAGTTCATTCTTCACTAATCTGGGTGATTTTCACTGCTATACCATTGCTATATCATAGAAATAATGATATACAATATCATGTAACAATTGACATCATAAAATTCAGTTCATTGGCTATTTTCACCCAAAATAAAATCCCCTTGAGGTACACACCGGACCTCCCCATCTTTTCGCATCACCCACCAAGTGTACCCAGGTCCTTGAGCAAAGGCAATCCCATGGATGGGTTTTCCCTTGCCAGAGGCAGGAGTAACCCAGACTGTCTTCCCCAGCATATTTCTTATGTGCACGACAGGGACTTTATCTCCATCTACAGTACGTAAGAGTCTTGATTGGGCAGGGCCAGCTCGATTGGCAGATCCCCTGGTATTGACTAACCAGGTGGCCTTTGCTAAATGTGTGTCCCAATGTTTGAATGTCCCACCACCCATTGCTCTCAGCGTTGTCTTTAGCAGTCCGTTGTATCGTTTGATTTTCCCAGAGGCTGGTGCATGGTAGGGGATGTGATAGACCCACTCAATGCCATGCTCTTTGGCCCAGGTGTCTATGAGGGTGTTTCGGAAGTGAGTCCCGTTGTCTGACTCAATTCTTTCTGGGGTGCCATGTCGCCACAGGACTTGCTTTTGAAGGCCCAGGATGGTGTTCCGGGTGGTGGCATGGGGCACAGGGTATGTTTCTAGCCATCCGGTGGTTGCTTCCACCATGGTGAGCACATAGCGCTTGCCTTGTCGGGTTTGTGGGAGTGTGATATAATCAATCTGCCAGGCCTCCCCATATTTATATTTCAACCATCGTCCTCCATACCAAAGAGGCTTTACTCGCTTGGCTTGTTTGATTGCAGCGCACGTTTCACATTCGTGGATAACCTGTGCAATAGCGTCCATGGTTAAGTCCACCCCTCGATCACGAGCCCATCTATATGTTGCATCTCTTCCTTGATGGCCTGACGCGTCATGGGCCCACTGAGCTATAAATAATTCACCCTTATGTTGCCAGTCCAAATCCACCTGGGCCACTTCAATCTTAGCAGCCTGGTCCACCTGCTGGTTATTTTGATGTTCCTCAGTGGCTCGACTCTTGGGTACGTGAGCATCTACATGACGTACTTTTACAGTCAGGTTCTCTACCCGGGCAGCAATATCTTGCCACAATGCAGCAGCCCAGATGGGTTTACCTCTGCGCTGCCAGTTGTTCTGCTTCCACTGCTGCAACCACCCCCACAGGGCATTTGCCACCATCCATGAGTCAGTATAGAGATAAAGTACTGGCCATTTTTCTCGTTCAGCAATGTCCAAGGCCAGCTGGATGGCTTTCACCTCTGCAAACTGACTCGATTCACCTTCTCCTTCAGCAGTTTCTGCAACTTGGCGTATAGGACTCCATACAGCAGCTTTCCACCTCTGATGCTTTCCCACAAGGCGACAGGACCCATCAGTGAACAGGGCATATTGCTTCTCGTTTTCTGGTAGTTTATTATACAGTGGGGCCTCTTCAGCACGTGTCACCTCCTCCTCTGGCGATATTCCAAAATCTTTGCCTTCTGGCCAGTTCGTGATCACTTCCAAGATTCCTGGGCGACTGGGGTTTCCTATTCGGGCCCGTTGTGTGATCAGCGCGACCCACTTACTCCACGTAGCATCGGTTGCATGATGTGTAGAGGGGACCCTCCCCTTGAACATCCAGCCCAGCACCGGCAGTCGGGGTGCCAGGAGGAGCTGTGCTTCAGTACCAACCACTTCCAAAGCAGCTCGAATCCCTTCATATGCTGCCAATATCTCCTTCTCAGTTGGAGTGTAGCGGGCCTCGGATCCTCTGTATCCCCGACTCCAGAACCCTAAGGGTCGACCTCGAGTCTCCCCTGGTGCTTTCTGCCAGAGGCTCCAGGTAGGGCCATTCTCCCCGGCTGCGGTGTAGAGCACATTCTTTACATCTTGTCCTGCCCGGACGGGCCCAAGGGCTACTGCCTGAACTATCTCCTGTTTAATTTGTTCAAAGGCTTGTTGTTGCTCAGGGCCCCATTTGAAATCGTTCTTCTTCCTGGTCACTTGATAGAGGGGGCTGGCAATCAGGCTATAATCTGGAATATGCATTCTCCAAAAACCCACAACGCCTAAGAAAGCTTGTGTTTCCTTTTTGCTAGTTGGTGGGGACATGGCTGTTATTTTGTTGATCACATCCGTTGGGATCTGACGACGTCCATCTTGCCATTTTAGTCCTAAAAACTGGATCTCCTGTGCAGGTCCCTTGACCTTACTTTGTTTTATGGCAAAACCAGATTTCAGAAGGATTTGAATTATTCTCTCCCCTTTCTCAAAAACTTCTTCTGCTGTGTTGCCCCATACGATGACGTCATCAATGTATTGCAGGTGTTCTGGAGCCTCACCCTGTTCCAGTGTGGTGTGGATCAGTCCATGGCAAATGGTAGGGCTGTGTTTCCACCCCTGGGGCAGTCGGTTCCAGGTGTACTGGACGCCCCTCCAAGTGAAAGCAAACTGTGGCCTGCACTCTGCCGCCAAAGGGATGGAGAAGAAGGCATTAGCAATGTCAATTGTGGCGTACCACTTGGCTGCCTTCGACTCCAGTTCGTATTGAAGTTGTAGCATGTCCGGCACGGCAGCACTCAGTGGCGGCGTGACTTCGTTCAGGCCACAGTAGTCTGCTGTTAGTCTCCACTCTCCATTAGACTTTCGCACTGGCCATATGGGCCTGTTAAAGGGTGAGCGAGTCTTGCTGATCACTCCTTGGCTCTCCAGTCGACGAATCAGCTCATGGATGGGGATCAGGGAGTCTCGGTTGGTGCGGTATTGCCGCCGGTGCACTGTTGTGGTAGCGATTGGTACTTGTTGTTCTTCAACCCTCAACAACCCCACAACAGAAGGGTCCTCCGAGAGACCAGGCAAGGTGGACAGCTGTTTCATTTCCTCCGTCTCCAGGGCAGCTATACCAAAAGCCCACCGGTACCCTTTTGGGTCCTTGAAATACCCTCTCCTGAGGTAGTCGATGCCAAGGATGCACGGAGCCTCTGGGCCAGTCACAATGGGGTGCTTCTGCCACTCATTCCCGGTCAGGCTCACTTCGGCCTCCAACACAGTTAACTCTTGGGATCCCCCTGTCACTCCAGAAATACAGATGGGTTCTGCCCCTTTATAGCTTGATGGCATCAGGGTACACTGTGCACCGGTGTCTACGAGAGCCTTATACTCCTGTGGGTCTGATGTGCCAGGCCATCGAATCCACACAGTCCAGTAAACCCGGTTGTCCCTTTCCTCCACCTGGCTGGAGGCAGGGTCCCTCTAGTTCTGGTCATAGTATCCATCTCTCACTTCTTGCAAACATGAGTCAAGAATTTCTTCATTGCAATTACAATCCAAAGTAAGATCAGCCCTTCTACTCTGTCTGGGGAACTGTTCACTGGAAACTGGACCGTCGTGAGACAGGTTTTTCCTGACAACTGGAGCAGCATTTTTCCTGGGAGAACCCCCTTGTGTGATTGTTTTTCCTTGCAACTCACGTACACGTGCCTCTAGGATGAAGGTAGGTTTTCCATCCCACTGCCTCATGTCCTCTCCGTGGTCACGCAGGTAAAACCACAGGGTGCCCCGTGGTGTGTACTTTCTATATCCTCTCTCTTGAGGAGAAAAACGCTGACTCCTAATGGCTGAGATACTGGTCCATACAGGTGGAGAATAGGACATATCCTCTTTGAGTTGCTGGACCTTCCGGGACAGTTTCTCCACAGCCGAGACAAGGGAGGAGGAGATAGTTTCTTCAAAATCCCGAAGTCTGCTAACCACCTCATCCACTGTTGGTGCTTCTTCCTCTTTCCAGCACAGTACTGCCAATGAACTGGCATATGACGCTGGTGCGCTCCGTACCAACTTCCGCCACATGGGTCGGGTGCACTGGACGTCATCTGGATCTTTGGGTGTTCGGACGTCGTCCAGGTCACTATAAACCACCTCCAGCACGCCTAGTTCTCTCAGGTACTGGATACCTCTCTCCGTAGTGGTCCATTTGCCTGGGCGATATATAACATCTTCCTTGAAGGGATACCTTTCCTTACGCCTGACAGCAGTCGCCTCCAGAGGCTGAGGACCTGTGTCCCTTTTCCAATTGCTTTGTCAATGCCCCCTTCCCTAGCAAGGGATCCCAGCTGTTTGGCCTCCTTCCCCTCTAATTCCAGGCTACTGGCCCCATTATCCCAGCATCGGAGCAGCCAGGTAACAATATGCTCGCCTGGACGACGGCTGAAATCTTTCCGCATATCTCGCAACTCATTCAGGGATAAGGGTCGGGTGGTTTCCGTCTCATTTATGAGTTCTTCCTCTTCCTCCTCCCCTCCTCGTGATGGCCCTGCTTTTCCATCATCCTTTTCTACACGACCTGACTTCCGCTTCTAAGATTTCTTCTTCTGTACAGGGGCGACGGATACCAGCGACGGTTGGTCCTCTGGTTCAGCTGTAGTACCCGTCGCGAGGGTTTGGGCAGCTGCAGTGCCTGTCGCGGGGGTTGGAGTATTTGTAGTGACTGTTGCCGGGGTTTGAGTGGCTGCAGTGCTTGTCGCACTGGTTGGAGTAACTGCAGTGACTGTTGGCGGAGTTTGAGTAGCTGCAGTGCCTGTTGCGGGGGTTGGAGTAACTGTAGTGACTGTTGCCGGGGTCTGAGTAGCCATAGTGGTTGTTGTGGGGGGTTGAAGTAGCCACGGTGGTTGTCGTGCGGGTTGAAGTAGCTACAGTGCCTGTCGTGGGGGGTTGAGTAGTCACTGTATCTGTTGCCGGGGTTGATCTCTGGACAGTATTCCTGAATAGTTGTTTAACTCTAAACAAGGCCTGAACCACATTCAGGAAACATAGCAATATGAACATGCTTGTTTGAACATCCCAAGGATATTCAAAATTCTCAGGGAATATTGTGGACGTCTTCATGAAGAGGATAGAAGAAAAAGGAGTTTCTGAAGATATGGAGGGGAAGGTGAGCAAGTGGGAGAAAGTGTCCCATCCTGTCTCCCCCCTAAATTCATCCTCTGAGGTGAAGACGTAAGAAGTGTAATTATTAATAGTTTCCAAAAGATAGCTTCAGAAGAACAGGAATGATGGCAGTGCTGAGTACAGGCTCGTGACCAATATTTTTATCATAACATAAAGCCAGTGTCACACAGTATAGCAAAGCAATGACCTTAATCCATTTCCCAGAGATGACCAACCCCACATACAAACTGATAATCAGCAGTATAGACAGCCAGTAAGGTGCTACATACCAAAACTGCAAGAACAGATCCAAAAACTCTGAGAGCAAATAAACCAACATTGTGAACATCGAGTACTAAACTGATATAATGAATTCTTATAACAAATTTGTTTTAACCCGTTTGGGTCAGATGTGTCGTTATCTCAACCCTTCGTGCCCCACGTTGGGCGCCTAAAAGGACTGTCGTGGTTTAACCTGGCAGGCAGCCAAATACCACGCAGCCGCTCACTCACTCCCCCCACCCCCAGCGGGACGGGGAGAGAATCGGAAGGGTAAGAGTGAGAAAAACTCGTGGGTTGAGATAAAGACAGTTTAATAGAACAGGGAAAAAAAGGGAAAATAATAATGATAATGATAAAATATACAAAATGAGTGATGCACAATGCAATTGCTCACCACCCGCGCTGACCGATAACCAAGTAGCGATCGGTACTTCCTGGATCACGCCTACCCTTCATATACTGAGCGTGACGTCACATGGTATGGAATACCCCATTAGCCAGCTGGGCTGGCTGTCCTGATTATGTTCCCTCCCATCTTGTGTACCTAGCTCAGTCAGTAGGCATGGGAGCTGTCCTTGGACTAGGAGGGCACTTAGCAACAACTGAAAACATCAGTGTGTTATCAACATTCTCCTCATACTAAATCCAAAACACAGCACTAGGAAGAAATTTAACCCTATCCCAGCCGAAACCAGGACACCTGTATATAACATATGATGGAAAATTCTCTTTGAAAGTGTTTTTAATAATCATGGTTTTGTGTGCTTTAACATTGTTTTGTCATGGATGACAGAGTGAGGAGGCACTACAAAGGCAGAAAAGATAACTGAATTTAGTAATGGGATTCTGAGGTGTATATGCTTCTGCAATATCCAAGCCTTTTCTTAAATAGCAGTTGTAGTTTGCTGCATTGTATAAAGCATATTGTCATAAAGAAGCAGGATGCAAGTTAGCACGTGACTAATAACTGCTTAGATTTCACAAAATGCCTGTCAGCTATAGATTTCAAACTGGTTTTATAAAGAACTATAGGTATTCTTTCTTTTACAGATGTGGATCTGATATACAAGAAGTTAAAGTGACTTGCTTAGCACAGCGTAGTTGGATAGTTTGATTAGCTAGGGCCAGGGAACAGAACCCACCTTCTCAACTTTGTTAGTGCTGTCTTCATCAAACCTCATTTCTTATTTCACCTTTTATATAGGTATCAATGCTTATTGCTGTACTTGTATTTGATAATGAAGACTTACTAGTGAGTCATTTCTGGCTTTTGTTTTTGATAGATCTCTGTTGCTTGCGGAGCTTGAGAAGGAAGAGAAAGAAAAGGACTGGTATTATGCTCAGCTTCAGGACCTTACTAAAAGGATTGATAGTATCCCCCTTACTGAAAATGTAAGTAACTACAACATGCTCATTTATGTATCTGGTGCTATGATCTCTGTTTAGATGCTGTGTATATTTTATGAATTTAGGGACATTCTCTACTATTGTTTTCATTTAAAACATTTTTTTGTTCACTATGCAAAGTTAATTCAGACTAAATAATGTATTTTTTCCTTTGCAATTCCCTGGTTTTCGGATGTTATTTTACCTCTTAAAATTCGTACCCATCAGTATGAATGTCAGTGCTAGAGAGGAGCACTGAAAAGTTGTTATGACAAATGAGTTATATGTCAGTAGGTTTCTTCTTTAACTGTATCCCCCAAAGGCCTTTTTTTCTATCAGTTCTGTTATTTTATGGATTCTTTTAATTTTGAGAGCAATATTAGCCTAAGAGACCATTTACACAGGAGCTCTTAATTCAGAACAGTGAGTAAAGTGGTGCTATAGCCTATGCAGATATTAATGCTCCTGCAAACTTTTACCTTGGCATCTCCAAACTATAGTCAAGTCACTGTTTTCTGGGATAATGAAGATCTCCGATATGCCAGATAACACAGGTTTTCCTGCTGTCAGACCTCAGCAGCTTGGATATATTTGCAGTGCATTCTTTAGTACATACAGTTATGGGAAGACTTGGTTGCCCATCTTTACAGAGCCATATCTGTTCAGGAATCAGTTTAGCTGTATTTATGCAGTACTGTCAGAACTAGTCAGCTTCCTGGAAGTAGAAATAGAATATGGAAACTCTTTAGTGACTGGGGTGAAACAGCTGGACTTTAGCAAATCTAATATTGAGTCACAGACAAGTTAATCAGAAAACCAGGGACAAGGGGAGAAAGAAGGGAAAAGGACCTTGAGGAAACATAATCCATTTCCCAAAGGCATTGTCAGCTGTATCTGTGTCACTCTAAATGTGTCATAGGTTTTAAGATGACGTTTCCTCAACTTCATAGGTAATCAATTAACTTAGCTCTTCGTATTATTAGAATGTTTTACTTAACATCTATACTAAATCTCTTTTGTGGCAATTTATGTCCATCACTACTTATTCCATCCACAGTGGAAGGATAGATCCCATTCTTTCTTAGCACTGTTTTACATATTTGTAGACTGTTATATCTCTTGTTGGCTTTCTGAATTGACCTTGGTCAAGTCTTCTGGGAGACCTGCTGTTGGTGACTTGTTTATCTGCAAACTGAATAATTGTCGAAAAACAGTGGAGAGTTGACTTCTAGCAATAATGAAAAAATACATCAGCCATAATTGAATTTTCTAAGAATAAATAAAACTTTTAAACTTTATCATAGTTTCCTCAAAGTTTCACATTTCTGCCTCTCAGTTCAGCTCATGTTTTTGTCTCATGCTTTGAAACGCATGACCTTCTCATTTCTGTGCATCTGCCAGAATACAGCTGGGCACTAGGATTGTGCTTCAAGCTTTACCTTTCTTTTCATATGTCTGTAGCTGAAGGCTTCCTTCTGACCTTCTTTTAAGACCCTTTTCCAGAACAAAAAGGGTAATGAATTCTGCCTTCATAAGATCTCTGCATATTATTGGTGGAACAGAGTGACTAATGTATACTGGCTTTGATTTTTCCTTTTTCCATACCAGGAGAACCTCTAGAACAAAGCAGCAAAGGTAATTTCTGTCTTCTGTCAGTGACCATCAATAATGTGGTGCTATGGTAACACCAAAATGTCTGCCATATCCCTGTAATACATAGCACTGTTTTAAGACTGATGGTGAAATATAGTAGTGTATTCGGTTTACATGGCAAGGTTTTTGGGAGGGGGGCGCTGCAGGGGTGGCTTCTGCGAGAAGACACCAGAAGCTGCCCCTATGTCAGACAGCCGGTTCCAGCCGGCTCCAAGACGGACACACCGCTGGCCAAAGCTGAACCAGTCAGAGAAGCTGGTGATGCCTCTGTGATAACATATTTAAGAAAGGGTAAAAAATGCTGCGCAACAGCAGCTGGGAGAGAGAGGAGTGAGAATATGTGAGAGAAACAACTATGCAGACACCAAGGTCGGTGAAGGAGGGGGAGGAGGTGCTCCAGGTGCTGGAACAGAGATTCCCCTGCAGCCTGTGCAGAAGACCATGGTGACGCAGGTTGTCCCCCTGCAGGAGCAGGTATTCTGGCAGGAACTGTGGTCCATGGGGGACCCATGCTGGAGCAGGCTGTTCCTTATGGACTGTACCCCATGGAAAGGACCCATGCTGGAGCAGTTCTTGAAGAACTGCAGCCTATGGGAAGGGCCCATGTTGGAGAAGTTCGTGAAGGACTGTATCCTGTGGGTGGGACCCCACGCTGGAGCAGGGGAAGAGCATGAGGAGGAAGGAGCAGCAGAAACAAAGCGTTATGAACTGACCGCAACCCCCATTCCCCATCCCCCTGCACTGCTCAGGGGGAGGAGGTAGAGAAGTCAGAAGTGAAGTTGACTCTGGGAAGAAGGGAGGGGTGGGGGGAAGGTGTTTTTAGTTTTGTCTTTGTTTCTCACTATCCTACTCTGTTATTGATTGGCAATAAATTAAATTTATCTTCCCCAAGTTGAGTCTGTTTTGCCTGTGACGGTAATTGGTAAGTAATCTCCCTGTCCTTATTTCGACCCATGAGCTTTTAATCATATTTTCTTCTCCTGTCCTGTTGAGAAGGGGGAGTGACAGAGCGGCTTGGTGGGCACCTGGAGACTAGTCAGGGGCAACCCACCACAAGTAGTTAGGTGCTTTGTAAAACTTCTTCCTGAAAGATTTAAAATTATATACTTGTGTATAATTGTTCCTAATATTGAAGAATGACTATGCCTTCTAGTTTTGCTTTTCATACATTCATCGAGTCATTGTTTTTGGTTTGTGGTCTATTTAGTTACTAGTATCTATTTGCTGGAGAGCAGACTAGAGAAAAGTCTTCATAAAATTAAGTACAGCTGCCATATTTGCTTATCACCTTCCTTTTTTGAAAGAGCTCATGTTGTCCTCTTCCAGAAAGACAGTTCTTGCTGATATTTAAATGATGGATCTTCTAATCTTCCATGGCATTCATTTCATTTTACCTGCCACTCCCATATAGCTATGTATTTGAAACCACTGACCTGACAAGAAATTAAATAAATTCATATTCATCTAGCAAGAACAGTTAGAGTGAAAGGTAATCATGTATATCAAAAGATGGTATCAACTAATTGACTTTTTGAGCAAACATGTTTACTGGACCTGTTACTATTTTCCACATGCTTGAATAACTAACCTGTGTACATATGATGGAATGGTGGAATCTGCCTTGCTGGAAATATTCAAAACTTGTCTTGACTTGGGCCTGGATAACCTAATCAAAGGCCCTGCTTTCAACAGAAGGTGGGACCAGGGTGATCTCCAGAAGTCCCTGTGTCGTGGTTTAACCCGGCAGGCAGCCAAACACCATGCAGCCACTCGCTCACTCCCCCCAACCCCACAGTGGGACAGGGAGAGAATCGGAAGGGTAAGAGTGAGAAAAACTCATGGGTTGAGATAAAGACAGTTTAATGGAACAGAAAAGGGAAAATAATAATGATAATGATAGAATATACAAAATGAGTGATGCACAATGCAATCGCTCACCACCCGCACTGACTGATAACCAAGTGGCGGCGTGACTTCGTTCAGGCCATGATAGTCTACTGTTTGTGATTGGTACCTGCTGTTCTTCAACCCCACAACAGAAGGGTCCTCTGAGAGACCAGGCAAGGTGGACAGCTGTTTAGTTTCCTCCGTCTCCAGGGCAGCTATACCAAAAGCCCACCGGTACCCTTTTGGGTCCTTGAAATACCCTCTCCTGAGGTAGTCTATGCCAAGGATGCACGGAGCCTCTGGGCCAGTCACAATGGGGTGCTTCTGCCACTCATTCCCGGTTAGGCTCACTTTGGCCTCCAATACAGTTAACTCTTGGGATCCCCCTGTCACTCCAGAAATACAAATGGGTTCTGCCCCTTTATAGCTTGATGGCATTAGGGTATACTGTGCACCGGTGTCTACGAGAGCCTTATACTCCTGTGGGTCTGATGTGCCAGGCCATCGAATCCACACAGTCCAGTAAACCTGGTTGTCCCTTTCCTCCACCTGGCCGGAGGCAGGGCCTCTCTAATTTTGGTCATAGCAGTCGTCACTCACTTCTTGCAAATGCGAGTCAAGAATTTCTTCATTACAATCCAAAGTAAGATTAGTCCCGTGGTGTGTACCTTCTATATCCCCTCTCTTGAGCAGAAAAATGCTGACTCCTAATGGCTGAGATACTGGTCCATACAGGTGGAGAATAGGACATACCCTCTTTGAATTGCTGGAACTCCCAGGACAGTTTCTCCACAGCCGAGACAAGGGAGGAGGAGACAGTTTCTTCATGTTCCCGGAGTCTGCCAACCACGTCATCCACCATTGGTGCTTCTTCCTCTTTCCAGCACAGCACTGCCAAAGAATTGGCATATGACGCTGGTGCACTCCGTACCAACTTCCGCCACATGGGTCGCGTGCACTGGACTTCATCTGGATCTTTGGGCATTTGGTTGTTGTCCAGGTCACTATAAACCACCTCCAGCACGCCTAATTCTCTCAGGTACTGGATACCTCTCTCCATAGTGGTCCATTTGCCTGGGTGATATATAACATCTTCCTTGAAGGGATACCTTTCCTTCACGCCTGACAGCAGTCGCCTCTAGAGGCTGAGGACCTGTGTCCCTTGTCCAATTGCTTTGTCAATGCCTCCTTCCCTAGCAAGGGATCCAGGCTGTTTGGCCTCCTTCCCCTCTAATTCCAGACTACTGGCCCCATTCTCCCAGCATCGGAGCAGCCAGGTGACAATATGCTCGCCTGGACGACAGCTGAATTCTTTCCGCATATCTCGCAACTCACCCAGGGATAGGGATCGGGTGGTTTCCATCTCATTTACGAGTTCTTCCTCTTCCTCCTGCCCTCCTCGTGATGGCCCTGCTTTTCCATCATCCCTTTCTAAACAACCTGACTTCCGCTTACAAGATTTCTTCTTCTGTACAGGGGCGACTGATACCAGCAAGGGTTGGTCCTCTGGTTCAGCTGTAGTGCCTGTTGCTGGGGTTTGGGTAGCTGCAGTGCCTGTCACGGGGGTTGGAGTAACTGTAGTGACTGTTGCTGCGGTTTGAGTAGCTGCAGTGCCTGTCGCGGGGGTTGGAGTAACTGTAGTGACTGTTGCCGGGGTTTGAGTAGCCACAGTGCCTGTCATGGGGGTTGGAGTAACTGCAGTGACTGTTGCCGTGGTTTGAGTAGCCACAGTGCCTGTCGCAGGGGTTTGAGTAGCTACAGTGCTTGTCGTGGGGGTTGAAGTAGCCGCAGTGCCTGTCACGAGGGTTTGAGTAGCCACCGTGTCTGTTGCTGGGGTTGATCTCTGGACAGTATTCCTGAATAGTTTTTTAACCCTAAACAATACCCGAACCACATTCAGGAGACATAGCAATATGAACATGCTTGTTTGAACATCCCAAGGATATTCGTTATTCTCAGGGAATAGTGTGGACGTCTTCATGAAGAGGATAGAAGAAAAAGGAGTTTCTGGAGATATGGAAGGGAAGGTGAACAAGTGGGAGAAAGTGTCCCATCCTGTCTCCCCCTTAAATTCATTCTCCGAGGAGAAGAGTGTAATTACTAATAGTTTCTAAGAGGTGGTTCCCGAGGTACAGAGATGATGGCAGTGCTGAGTACAGATACCAGATTAGACTTACGACCAATGATTTCATCACCTCATAAAACAGCAGCAAAATGATAACCTTGACCCAGTTCCGAATAATGATAAACAGCACAACAGGGAACACATACTGCAAGCAAGGTATTACATGACCCAACATTGAGAGCCAGCCCCACAACTTTGACAGCCAATACATCAACATTGTGACCAATCAATATAATGAATGTTTATAACCAATTTTGCCTTAACACGCTTTGGTCAGATCTATCGTTATCTCAACCCTTCGAGCCCCACGTTGAGCGCCAAAAAGGACTGTTGTGGTTTAATCTGGCAGGCAGCCAAATACCATGCAGCTGCTCGCTCACTCTTCCCCCCCCCCGCCACAGTGGGACGGGGAGAGAATCGGAAGGATGAGAGTGAGAAAAACTCATGGGTTGAGATAAAGACAGTTTAATGGAACAGAAAAGGGAAAATAATAACAATAATAACAACAACAACAATAATAATAATGGTCATGATAGAATATACAAAATGAGTGATGCACAATGCAATTGCTGACCACCCGCGCTGACCGATAACCAAGTAGCGATCGGTACTTCCTGGATCACGCCTACCATTCATATACTGAGCATGACGTCACATGGTATGGAATACCCCGTTGGCCAGCTGGGCCAGCTGTCCCGCCTATGCTCCCTCCCAGCCTCTTCCAGAGCATGGAAGCTGAATGTCCTTGACTAGCCCTGCTATCCAGGGTACTTAGCAACAACTGAAAACATCAGTGTGTTATCAACATTCTTCTCATACTAAATCCAAAACACAGCACTAGGAAGAAATTTAACTCTATCCCAGCCGAAACCAGGACACCCTGTCAGCCTAGACTTTTCTATGTTTCTACAATCTTTTAAAATAAAGCTTGAGGGAGTTGAACTTACATCAACTTTCTTCCTAATTTTTAGTATTTTCCCTTAGTTGCAATGACCTGTTTTTTAAAATAAACATTAAAATTATAAACTAGCTTTGCTGTCCCTTGAAAAATATATTGTTTGGAATACCTTTCCTTAAGCGATGTTGTAGGTTATGAATTCAACAGCTATGTTAATAAAAACAGGTTAGTTAAAAAATGTTAATGAATTATATTGTCTCAATGTTTTTATATTGCTTTTATTTATTTGAAAAGACTTGCAGGTAGCCTGTTGGTTTACCAATATTATGTGTTCTTGTTTTTAACAATGTAGTAATATTTTAAGTGTCTGTTTTCATGTTTTGTTTATTAAGTTTGGTATGGAAATGTAATTGGTTTGCTTTTGTTCAGAGAGATACATAGTTTATATCAACCTTATTTAAAATGCCTTCTTTGTACTTCAATTTCAGTTCTCCTTGCAAACAGATATGACCAGAAGGCAGTTAGAGTATGAGGCAAGGCAAATCAGAGCTGCAATGGAAGAACAACTAGGTACTTGTCAGGACATGGAGAAGCGAGCACAGGTAGTTTTTCTTTCATTAGTAGAAGGAATGGGAAAAAGTTTTCCTGTGTTTTCATTAAGTTATTGGTGGTTTATATCTTTAAACTGTGTGTAAGGCCAGTGAATACCTTAGAAAATTTATCTAGCCTTTTAAATACAAAAATAAGAATCGAAACATGGAAAATACCTACTCAGCAAAAAGGACCTTTCTCTGCCTGTTTAAAAGAAAGCTTGTGAGTAGGTGGGAGTAGTAAACAATGTCTTGAAAAGAAAGTAATTTTTGATCATTTGGTTGTAATTTATTTCAATTTTAGCTTTGAACAAACGTGTAATTGCAACTGCTTTATTTTGTTTGTTGTGTTGTTGTTGAAGTTTGTGCTTTTAAGTTTAGAGTAAATTCCAGTTACTGTTGTTAAGTTTCCTTGACCAGAAAGCATGTATCAAGGAATAATCTTTGAAAATGAGATATATCGGCAAAATGTAATTTGCATCCTTACCTGTAAATTATTTATGTATAAAGTATATGTATAATTCTGTATGCAAATCATGTTACACACATTTGGAAGTACAATTCAGAATGTAATTGTGTGTAAATGAAATTATCAATTGCATGCTGGCTTTAAAAAAATATTCCCCCACAGTAGTAGAGTGACAATTTGAATTATATATTGCTATCTATTTCCATAGATGTTAAATAGCCAGTTTTGTTATTAATAGCCAACTTTTAATAAAAATAGTCTCTTTAGGCTTAATTTTCTTCACCAAATTTACCTCAACACAAAATTCTACATATGAAATATTTCTAATGAATTCTGTTTGTAATTAAAATTTAAAACAGCTTTTTCTAAAGCAAGTAATTTAGTAGAACTTTTCAGAAAATTCTTATGGTTATAGTTTTTAGCAAAATATGCATCCTCTAATTGTAGAGCTCACTCTATGAGGTATATACATTAAGGCCATGTAAGGATCTATATTGACGTACTCAGACCAAAGTTCACTCTTCCTTGTTTTAAGCTGCTTGGATAACTGGCTCTGATCTGGAAGCCATATGGCTGTGTTATAGAGGTTTATCAGCTATGGTGCTGCCATGCACTAATACAGCTGTGCTACTTGTGTGCAACCAGCTCCAAATGAAGGCAGAACAGACTCAGAATTGTCTGCATATGTCTGGTTAGCCCTGTTGTAAAAGAAAGTAATAATGAATCGACACTAGAACTTCTGAGCAAGATATCTTCTTACTAACAAACTGGCCAAACTTTAAGTGCACTCAGAGAATAAATCAAGTATTTCTAAGATTTGACTGTAGTTATATCACTATGAAAGTAATTAAGTTGTCCCTAAATGTGTACTTCCCTACACATTCTGTTTTAATTTGGGGGGGGGGGCACTACCAAGAGGATGTTGAATATTTTTATGGTTTTCTGAATTAATGTTTGCACATGGGTTTATCACAACTATTTTATTCCCTATACATATGTATAACACCTATATACTTATGGAAATTAGTGTCTATTAGGATTATATAAAGATTATAAAATAGGAAATAACTAATCTGCATTGGTTTTATTATACTAAGGACAGGTGCCAAAACTGTGTAGAAGTTAATTGTTGTATAAATACATAAAAGTGAATTCCAGATTATTCCACTGTAATATTCAAATGTGAAAACTGAACTTTTCATATTTGGCAGGTATAGTGAACTTGCTAGTTTTTCAACTTTCATTTTGCTCTATATTTTTGTTCCTCCATGACTGTGATACAGAATGCAATGCCAAATGTAAGTTGGAGGAAGAGAAAAGTTGAGCTATATAAAGACTGGCATTTCAGACAACTCTGTATTAATAGTCCCCAAATACTTATTCTGTAAGAGAGCTGATAACCTGCCGCTGGCCAAGAAATTCATGTACTAGCTTCCCTTTCTCCTGGACCTTAAATTAATAGTAAAATAATAGCCTTCTCCCTCTCTCATCTGTCATCATTGGGACTTGCTTCCTTTAACCTCCTCCTTCTGAAACACTGTGTACATTAGTTAGCTCACAGCAACTTATTATTTATGCTGAAACGAAGAAGTCTCCGAAAAACTCTCTAAGACTCAATTTAGAGTTTTAGAAAGCAGGTATTCTTTATTGCATCGCTGGACGCACAGGGGATCGCTCCACCTAGTGTGCGTGCCAAATCACGTAACCATAGGGGTTAAATGCAATCAGAGTATACATATTCATTATATTTCCAAGAAATAATCTAAATATTCATGTTATTTCCCAGAATTCATTAACATATGCAAACGTCCCCGACGCATGCGCCCTTGTGCTCTTTGGTGGTCTTTCGGGGTCCTCTGGTGGTCGTCGATAGTCTTCATCACAGTGCCCTCTGGTTGAACTCAGTCTTCACGCATGCTCCGTTTGTCCCTTGGCTTGGTTTACATGTTTTTCACTTGTAACAAGCTAGCTTATTCCAGTATACCTTCCCTATCAACCCTACAAGGTTAGCTTCTCCATCTAATTTACGTAGAGTACCAAGTTTCAAGGCTCTTTTATCTATTGAATGTCCGGCCTATCTATTCATAAAGCATTCCTAACCCATCTACATCATTTGAACCAAAGAATCTCATGTCTCTTCACTGTTCCTTTCCTTCCTTATAAGGTTGTTCCGTTTCCGTGGTTACTGCTCACTGGAGCCTAACAATACTTCCAAGATACACAATTTATCTACATACCTACAAACACAGCACCTGTTAGTTACCTAACTTTTAAACAACAAATCTTAACAAACTATATCCACTACATCAATTTGAGACTTATGATATTGCTCCCTATCAATCCCCCCTTTTCTTTTGAGGGTATATAGTTAAAGCTATATCCCTCAATAAATTAAACTCCTTTGAGACCATAGAAGGAGAACTTCACTGTAGTTCTTCTTATATTAGTCTCACTTTCTCAGAACTTTGGTTCCCAATTACAGAACAACATTTCCAAAAACACTGTATTATTACATATATGCAAACAAAGCCTAATATAACAATCATAAGAATACCTAACAACTTTTTCACCCATTGACTAAGGTCGTGAATCCATGAAGTCATGAAGTTAACCATTTGAATGTTTCCCCTAATCCATATGAAGTGTCATCCTTCTGTATTTCATGAAGTATTTTTGTTTGTTTCCAGATTTCCTCTGGATCAGTAGAAATTCTACCACTTTGATCTACGTATACACAACAGCTTGTGTTTAGCATTGTGCATACTCCTCCTGGAGAGGTTAACGTCATGTCCAAAGCCATTCTATTCTGGAGGCTTATTTCTGCCTATTCAGACACTTCTTCTTGCAAGGCCTTTATAGCATCAGAGGTTTCGTTCCCAATTTTCCAATCATAGCAGATATGTTTACTATAGCTTTCTCTAATTCACCAACTCCTAACCATGGGAGAAACCATCGTGTGAAAGAATGGAACCCGGTGGGTCTCTCTACTAATGGGTTATTTCCACTTCTCTTACTCCTTCGAAGGTATGTTCTTAGCCACATTTTAGATTCTAACTTCTCAATCATAGTAATGTGTGGTACTACTTCTCCCAAAGCGCATATCCCTGACCAATTTGGTGGCAAGACCTTGCGGGCCTTGTTTCCACAAATCCAATACCAACCTTTTCCTTTGGGTACCGGCCATTCAAAAGATTCAACAAATCTTAAGCCCCCAATATTTATAGTCTTGTTACAATTAGAATAATTTCCAACAAAATCAGTCTTTGTTAGGCATCTGATTTTGTCCATTCCTCTGGGGGGGTTACACCGTTGTACACAGGTACAATATTTTTGTCCTGGAGTTGGGGTCTCAATTATCCATTCCTGTTCTTTCATTTCCCTACTTACATTAAAAGAAGTGTTTACCCACAGAGTGTTCCAAGATATACTATCTGGTATAGGGATTCCAATTAAAGGAACTCCCCTCTTTGAGTGCTCCGGAAAATAAGTACAGGCCCAACAGTCTGACTTATTAGCGATCTGGACTGTTCTTTGTAACAAGTCTATATGCAGGTTTCTTTTCCATGGATTCCCTGACCCCTCATGGAGTAATTCTATCCAAAAGCAACAAAGGAATATCAAGTCTCTTAGTGTTTTCATTCCTTACTCAAAAGCTAATATGAGTGTATAATACGTCAAAGTCCCATGTGTAATTTACTGCATTCGAGAAAGTTTCAACTTTAATGGTCCTGTCCTCTCAGAAGTCCATTCTCCAGGTGGAGCTTTCTTCACACGAGTATGGTGTATTCAGGGTGTCTGCTCCTTGATCTTGATTGCAGTAAAGGTCGTCAGCAACACCTGGAACGGTCCCTTCCACTTTTCTTCCAGCGGTTGACCTGCAAAAACTTTGACATAAACCCAATCCCCTGGCTTAAAAGGGTGAACCGGTTGGTCTAGGCCCCTAGCTCTGGTTCCTAAGACAACCTTTTCTATTTGGCCCAATTGTTTCCCTGAGATGTTACCCTTTCCAATTGTCCCTTCCTGAACCCTATTGGTTGTGTTAGGGTTATTTTTCAAACAAATTTCACACTGCTGCGTTACTTGTTTTACCACAGTATACAAATTACGACCTACTATTCTTTTGTTTAGATCCTTGTACAAAGCATCTGCTCCCCAATGAGTTTTGCTGTGCTCATCTAAAATTAATTTCCACAATATTCTGGAGGGTATTATAATACGTTCATCTGGTGTATATACCCATCCGTCATCTTTTTCTTTCCCTCCTAAGTCGTCAATCAAATTCCTATCTTCTTCTGAATATTTTTCAGAGCCTAAATTTAGTTTTAATACTTGAAATTTACTGTCTGGAATCAAAGCCAATGCCTCAACTTCTGTCTTTTCTGCGGCTTGCCTGGCCTCATGATCTGCCAATTTATTTCCAATTTCCTGTTCAGTGTTACCTTTTTGGTGTCCTCTGCAATGCATAATAGCCACTTTCTCTGGCAATTTTACAGCTTCTAGGAGTTGTAAAATTTGTTTTGCATGTTTTATCTGTTTTCCTTGGGCTGTAAGCAATCCTTGTTCTTTCCAAATGGCTCCGTGGGCATGCACCACTCCAAAAGCATATTTAGAATCAGTCCATATATTAATTTTCTTCCCTTTTGACAATTCTAGGGCTTGAGTCAGAGCAATTATTTCAGCCTTCTGTGCAGATGTCCCAACAGGTAAAGATTTAGCCTCTATTACCTTATGGGTGGTAGTCACAGCATACCCAGCCTTACGTTCTCCTTGCTTCACAAAGCTGCTCCCATCTGTGAACCATGAGTCCTCAGCATCCTCCAGTGGTTCTTCTTTCAGGTCCGGTCGACTTGAATAGACAGCTTCCATTGTCTCTAAACAGTCATGCATCACAGGTTCTGAGGTATCTCCACTGAGGAAAGATGCTGGGTTTACAATATTAGTAGTCTGTATATTAACATCATCCTGCTCTACCAAAATAGCTTGGTACTTCAAAAATCGAGGAGGAGAAAGCCATTGACTCCCCTTTTGTTCTAATACTGCTGAAACTGTATGAGAGACCAATACCATTATTTTCTGACCCATAGTAAACTTGCGAGCTTCCTGAGTATTGAGGACGACCGCTGCCACTGCTCGCAGGCATCTGGGCCATCCTTTACTCACTTCATCTAATTGTTTGGAGAAGTATGCAACCGCTCTCTTGTAGGGTCCTAATCGTTGAGCAAGCACTCCCAGCGCTATGCCCTGTCTCTCATGAGAAAACAGCCAAAAGGGTTTTGAAATATCTAGGAGGCCTAAAGCTGGGGCTCTCATAAGTTCCATTTTTAACTGTTGAAATGCCCTCTTTGCTTCCCTTGTCCAAACTAGTTCTAACGGATTTTCTTTCAGTAGTTCATACAGTGGTTTCACCAAAAGTCCATAATTATATATCCATAATCTGCACCAACCTGTCATTCCAAGAAAGGTTCTGAGTTCTTTTACCATCCTGGGTTCCGGTGTGCGGCAAATGGCTTCTTTTCGTTCCGCTCCGAGTTCTCTTTGTCCTCCCGAGATTTCAAATCCAAGATATGTCACTTGTGATTGTACCAGCTGAGCTTTCTGCTGAGAGACTCGATATCCACGTAATCCCAAAAAGTTAAGCAAACTTGCAGTCCATTGCACACATTCTTCTTCTGTTTCTGTAGCAATTAAAAGATCATCTACATATTGTAATAGAGTGCCATCTTGTGACGGGGGATTCCAAGCTTCAGTCTCTCGTGCTAATTGATTACCGAAGATAGTAGGACTATTCTTGAATCCTTGGGGTAACACTGTCCAGGTTAATTGGGTCTTTCTTCCTGTATCGGGATTTTCCCACTCAAATGCAAATAATTTTTGGCTTTCTTTTGCCAAAGCAAGACAGAAAAAGGCATCTTTTAAATCCAGTATGGTAAACCATATTTGACTATTCTTTAATTTAGTTAGCAATGTATAAGGAATCGCTACCACAGGGTGTAAGTCTTCTACAATTTTGTTTATTGCTCTCAAATCTTGAACCAATCTGTAACTTTTGCCATCCGGCTTTTTCACAGGTAAGATAGGAGTATTATATTCTGACTCACATTCCACAAGTAGTCCAAATTGCAAGAAATTGTCAATTATTTCTTTGATTCCCTTTCGATCTTCTAGCCTCAATGGATACTGTTTAATTCTAACTGGGCCTGCCCCTGGCTTTAATTCTATCTTTATTGGTGCTGCATTTTTGGCTTTCCCAGGTATCCCGGAGGCCCACACCCCTGGATATACCTGATCTAAAATTTCTTGGGGTATTTGTTTTGCTTTTTCAGTTTGTATTAGAGCCAGACTTAAGACTTCGATTAATTGTTCATTTTTAACTTTAAATTCCATTTTATCCTTTTTGAATGTTATTTCTGCTCCCAATTGTTCTAATAAATCTCGCCCCAATAGGGATTTTGGAGAATTTGGCATATACAAAAACTTATGTATCCCTATTTGTTTCCCTAACTTGTATTTTAGCGGCTGTAAAAAGAAAGCTTTCTCTTGTTGACCAGTAGCTCCTATTACAGTCACAAAATCCTCATCCACGGGCATTAATTCTTGGTTTAATACAGAGTAAGAGGCACCCGTGTCTACCAAAAATTCAACCTCTCTACTCTGCTTTCCTAGCTTCATTTTAACCAGTGGATCCGCTAGGATAGCTTCCCCAGGTCCCCGTCAATCCTCCTTAATGTGGGCCTGTATTCTCCCTTTCTCTTTCCGTCTCTCTGGACACTCATCTTTCCAATGCCCCCTCTGTCTACACCATGCACATTGGTCCTTTCCCAAAGGCCTCTTAAGTCCCATGCTTCCAAATCCTTTACTTTCTTGTAACGCCCCTACCAACGCCTGCTTGTCTTTCCTTCGGTCCTCCTCCTCCCTATTACTAAACACTCTCCATGCTTCATCTAGTAAAACCTCCAAATTTCTACTTTCTGCCAGCCTTAATTTCTGTAACTTCCTCCGGATATCACTTGCTGACTGCCCAATGAATAAAGATACTAACTGCTGGATTCCTATCTCCGATCCCGGATCTAAAGGAGTGTGCTGCCTCATAGTGTCTCGTAATTTATCCAAAAATTCTGAGGGGGTTTCCTCGGGACCCTGCCGAATGGCATATAGGGCTGACCAGTTGATTGTTTTTGGAATAGCCCGCTCCATTCCCCTTATAATCCAATCCCTGTAAGAATTCAACAACCGAAGGTGGGCCCCTCTATTCAGATTCCAATGCGAATCTTGTAAGGGAAAGTGTTCTTTTATATCTTCCCCAGTACTCTTGAGCTGATCACTAGCCAGATCTTGGGCTGTTTTTAAAAAACGCAACCTCATCCCATTTTCCTTCCCTTCTTAGAAATAACATTAGTTGCAACAAAGTGTTATAATTCAAAGTTCCATTAAAAGGCCATTTTTCTTCGTCCTCTAGTTTGTATAAGGGCCACCACTGATTGCAATATTTTATCAGAGTTTTCTTACTAAGATCTCCCCCCACCATTTCCTTCCAGTGACTCAAAATACAACCTAAGGGGCTCTTTTTCACAATGCCTCCACTCTGTTGACCCCCCATCCTGCTTGCCTACAAAAAGTGTAGTTAAAATTAGATTTAAAATCACTAAAATTTTTTCCACCCCCAACACCCAAAACAGTGGACTGACTCGCCTCGCGAGTCTATCTTAATCACCTTTTCATGCCTCAAATACCGGGTCACTATAATAGGCCGGCAACTTTTACATTTGTTGTATAGAAAAGGGAAAGCCTTTTCACTTTTAACTAAACCAAATTTGACAAATTATTTCATTCCCATTGTTTACAGTTATCCTCTGATTACACCAAATATACTCCAATATAAATATAGGGGTACAACTATTTTCGGTATGTAGGGGACATCTTCCTCAGAAACTCATACATATGTCATTTCATCCGCTTCGTTCGTCTCCGGCCGCTCTCCTCGCGGAGAACACAGAACAGCGGATCAGAACTCCGCACTTGCTTCACAGCTGCGCTGCGTCTCACACGTACAATGCAGACACTCAGTCACACAAATGGGCCCGTTACGCTTCTCACTCACACCACAAACTGTATCAATTAGAATAGCAATCAAGCTCACATATAGCATAAATCGTTAACCGTAAACCGTTTGCCACAAGTCCACACAGATCAGTTTAAACCATAATACACAGTACCGGATTTTACAACAGATGACTATAATTATGGCAATGCCCCCTACAACTCCGATCACTACAGTTAGGAGACCCCAAGACACTTGAGGATACCACCTTATGGGGACTCAAACCCCAAACCCCAACTTTTCCAGGGGCGAGCACCAATGCTCTTTACCTCGCGTAGGACGTCTCCTCACGACTTACAGGTATCCCCTTACTCCCAAATTGGCCAATCCCAAAAGTTAAGGAGTTAAAGAATACCTTTATCAAATAGATAGTCCTTTGTCTGCTCCTGCGGTGATCCGGATGAGGCGAGGAGTCCCTCCGGAGAAGTCTCTGGGGGTACCCAAGGGAGTCCTTTTTCTCAGCGGGTCCCGCAGGCAAGCAGAGGAAGTCCCATCTGGGTCGCCAATCTGAAACGAAGAAGTCTCCGAAAAACTCTCTAAGACTCAATTTAGAGTTTTAGAAAGCAGGTATTCTTTATTGCATCGCTGGACGCACAGGGGATCGCTCCACCTAGTGTGCGTGCCAAATCACGTAACCATAGGGGTTAAATGCAATCAGAGTATACATATTCATTATATTTCCAAGAAATAATCTAAATATTCATGTTATTTCCCAGAATTCATTAACATATGCAAACGTCCCCGACGCATGCGCCCTTGTGCTCTTTGGTGGTCTTTCGGGGTCCTCTGGTGGTCGTCGATAGTCTTCATCACAGTGCCCTCTGGTTGAACTCAGTCTTCACGCATGCTCCGTTTGTCCCTTGGCTTGGTTTACATGTTTTTCACTTGTAACAAGCTAGCTTATTCCAGTATACCTTCCCTATCAACCCTACAAGGTTAGCTTCTCCATCTAATTTACGTAGAGTACCAAGTTTCAAGGCTCTTTTATCTATTGAATGTCCGGCCTATCTATTCATAAAGCATTCCTAACCCATCTACATCATTTGAACCAAAGAATCTCATGTCTCTTCACTGTTCCTTTCCTTCCTTATAAGGTTGTTCCGTTTCCGTGGTTACTGCTCACTGGAGCCTAACAATACTTCCAAGATACACAATTTATCTACATACCTACAAACACAGCACCTGTTAGTTACCTAACTTTTAAACAACAAATCTTAACAAACTATATCCACTACATCAATTTGAGACTTATGATATTGCTCCCTATCAATGCATTATCCTTTATGAAGTTTGTATACAACCACATGCCCAACAGTTATTAAAAAAGATGCATTAGTAGTGTTAGCAATTTATTTTAGCTTATCCATTTAAACTTCACATGGTAGTTCTTGTTTGAAAAAAGAAAGACGTAGTTAATCACATTTTATTTTGTCTATTCAAATATTGTAGTCTAATACTTATAAGCAGAAGTAAAATTTAGTTTCTGTAAATGTGGTGAGTTGACCTCAGCCAGCAGCCAAACGCCCACCCAGCCTCTCATTCACTCCCCTCTCCCATGGGATGGGAACAAAATAGAAAGAAGTTGAAAAGATCAAAATAATGACAGTTTAATAGGGAAAGCAAAAGCTGCATGTGCAAGCAAAGCAAAAAGAAGAATTCATTCACTACTTCCCATCAGTAGGCAGATGTCCAGCCACTTCCTGAAAAGCAGGGCCTTAGCACACGTAATGGTTGCTTGGGAAGACAAATGCCATAAGCACGAATGTCTCCTCCTTTCTCCTCCTTTCCCTGAACTTTTATTGCTGAGCACAACGTCTCATGGTATGGAATATCCCTTTGGTCAGTTGGAGTCAGCTGTCCTGGCTGTGTTTACTCACAGTCTCTTGTCCACCCTCAGCCTACTCACTGTTGGGGGAGGGAAGAGAGAGAAAGCCTTGATGCTATGCAAGCACTGTTCAGTAGTAGCCAAAACATTGGTGTATTATCAGCACTGCTTTAGCCACAAATACAAAGCACAGCACCATAGGGGCTGCTATGAAGAAATTTAACTCCATCCCAAACAGACCCAGGACAGTAAAATCTTAAAAAATAAATTCTAATTCCAAGACTTGAAATCATGTTCACATAGAATGTTTTTTTCCTTCATGCCAGAACAAAAATGATGTCATTAGGTTTAGAGTTTCTTAAAATCTCTCAAAAAAAATGATTGTTCTTGTAGGAATTTATTCCAAGAGCTTTAAAAATTGGCTAAAACAGCAGACCACTAAAGGTTTCAGAAAACTTGCATTGTGGTGTGGGTTGACGCCAGCCAGCAACTAAACACCCACCAGCTGCTTGCTGACTCCCCCCGCACAGCGGGATGGAGAAGAGAATTGGAAGAGCAGAAGCGAGAAAAACTTGTGGGTCAAGATAAAGACAGTTTAAGTGAAGGGGAAAAAAAAAAAGGGAAAAAAAAGCAAATGATGCAAAGGCAATCACTCACTACCTCCCACAAGCAGACTGATGCCCAGCCAGTCTCCCAGCAACAGCTACTGTGGAAAGACTACCTCCCACCCAGCCCCGAGTTTTATTGCTGAGCATGATGTTATATGGCATGAAATATCCCTTTGGTCATTGGGGTCAGCTGTTCTGGCTGTGTCCCTTCTCAATCTCTTGCCCACCCCCCAGCTTACTCACTGGGGAGGGGTAGAGTGAAAAAGAGAAGACTTTGATGCTGCGCAAGCACTGTTCAAGAATAGCTAAAACACTGGTATGTTATCAACACTATTTTGGTCACAAATCTAAAACACAGCACCATACGGGCTGCTAGGAAAAAAAGTAACTCCATCTCAGCCAGACTTGGTACAGTTCAGGTTGGATCACTGCTGCACTTGCCCGGTTCCTGATGAGGATCATTCTCCATTGGTTTGGGTGGCTCCTGCTGGAGCATTGTACAGCAATGGCATATCATGCAACTCACATCATGGCTTATTTCCCCCAAGGTTAAATCTCCTTGAAGGTACACACCAGATTTCCCCATCTTGATGTATTACCCACCAAGTACACCCATGTCCTTGTGTGAAAGCAACCCTATAAATGGGTTTGCCTTTTCCCGAGGAAGGAATAACCCACACTGTCTTTCCAAACCAGTTCCCTATGCACACTACGGAGACCTTATCTCTTTCCACAGTATGCAGGGGTTTTGTTTGAGTGGGCCCAGGTTGGTGAGCAGATCTTCTAGTGTTAACCAGAAAAGTGGCTTCTGCTAGGGTTGGCATGGCATCGCCTGAGGGTGGCAATGCTAGTGGGAACACTTACGCTGCTCCTGGGAGCACGGAGGGCTCAGGAGCGTATCTGAAATGCTTGTACACCAATGCACACAGTATGAGAAACAAACAGGTCTTTACCTTGTCTGTTGTCCAGTGAATGGGTTCTCCAGCATCTTGAGCAGTAATCTGTATTAGTGGTTTTGCCATTTCCTCGAAAGCAGCTATCCAGGGTCAGCAGAATCCTACAGTTCCTAAAAAGGCTCGCATTTGTTTTTAGTAACTGGTCAGGGAAAATTTTGAATGGCTTTAATATGGTTCTCAGATAAATGCCACTTCTCTTGCTGGAGAATGTAACCCAGATATTTTACGCTTCTCTTATAAAAAAAATTGTAACTTATGTGGAGAAATTCAATGGCCCTTCTCAGCTAAAGCAAACAGTAAGGTACAGGTGTCAGCTATACAAGATTCCTTGGCTACTAATAAATCAACATACTGTATCAAAAACAGATCCATTTTTTAAACACATCATCCTGCAAATCTTTTACTAAAATTTTAGAAAAATAGTGGAGGACCCAGCGAAGCCCTGAGGGAGCCTTGTCTATGTTAGCTGTATCTTTCCCCAAGTAAATGCAAAAAGGTACCGAGAGTCCGGATGAATAGGTATACTGATTTAAGGTAGAAAAAGTTGCCCCTGTATCTATTAGACAGGGGTAATTATGTTCATTAATTAAAAGGTTTAAGACCAGATTCTCATAAGAAGAAGGGGAAAATATTTTGTATTCAGAGGCTCCTGTAGTGACTGCACAATAGGTCCCTGCTGTCAATCCTGGGTGAAATCTAGCTGCCCCAGTTGCATAGAGCAGGGAAAGATTGCACCATAGGATTGAGAGGTTCTTTTGGGAAGCCCTTTGGTCGTACTGGGCATTCCCGTTTCCAATGACCTTGTTATCCACAATAATTACAACAGTCTCCTGTTCCTTGAGGCTCATTGCTCCTAAAATTTCCTCCTCTGCTTCTGCCTTGAAGACCTCCACATCCCCGTCCCCTTAGTCTAGGATTGCTATTCAATGTTGCTGCCAATAGACTAGCTTTCTGTTCATGTTCTTTTCTTTTTTCTTCACCTGTCTTTCATCTCTTCCATTACAAACGAACATAGCAATGCTGACTATATAATCCAATCCTTTGCCCTGTCATCCAATGTTTAAAAAAATATTTCTTAATATCTGGGGCTGACTGATATACAAAGAAAGATACCATTAAAGATCGATTTTCCTCCTTCTCAGGCTTGACCCCTCCAAACATTCTCACTAGTTTAACCAATTGGGCATAATATTCAGAAGGATGTTCAGCATTTCCTTGCTGGCATTCTCGGACCTTAGCCCAATTTACAGTCTTCCTTCCTGCCAGTTCTAAGGATTTTAACAATTCCCCTCTCACTCTTTGCAGCATATCTCTATCGGCTGGTAACTTTGGGGGACAGACCTGGGTCTTTGGCTGGCCATGGGGTTCTGCCCTGTGCTTCCCCAGGCCATCTGTGATTTGTTTCACAGATTTTAATTTTTTTCATCAGGAGTAAAGACAGTCTCAAATAGTTGCTGCATGTCAGCCCACATAGGGTTATAAATGCGAAAGATGCTACATATACTTTGCATCACCTTCTGCAGATCATCCCACAGTCTGGGCACTTGCTGTTGCCCCAAAACCAAATCAGCAGGTGCAAATGGCATGTGGACTGTTCCCACAGAAAACTGGCTAGGTTCCAGTCCTGGCCCTATAATTTTTGACAGAAAGGTGCTTACAAACCAGAAGCAGTAGCAATAGTTGGAGCAGAAACCAGAGTAAAAGCAGAAAAAAAGAGCAGTAGGATAGGCAGGTAGAGCTAAATGTGGAACGTCCCTGATTTTCCCATTCAATCAAAGATTTTACTCAATTTCTGACCTGAAGGGGAAACTTCTCAGATTGCAACGGACGCCGGAGCAGTGTGAGGAGCACCAGCAGCAGAGGAAGCAAGCAGCAGCAAGGGACACGAGGGATACACAAGGACAAGGAGAGACTTGTTGTGGTTTAACCCGGCAGGCAGCTAAATACCACACAGCCGTTCGCTCGCTCCCCCTACCTCAGTGGGATGGGGGAGAGAATTGGAAAAAAAAAGTAAAATTTGTGGATTGAGATAAAGACAGTTTAATAGGACAGAAAAGGAAGGGAAAATAATAATAATAATCATAATGATAAAAGAATATACAAAATAAGTGATGCACGATGCAATTGCTCACCACCCGCCGACCAATGCCCAGCCAGTTCCCGAGCAGCAGTCGCCACCCCCTGGCCAACTCCCCCCTGTTTATATACTGAGCATGACGTCATATGGTATGGAATATCCCTTTGGCCAGTTTGGGTCAGCTGTCCTGGCTGTGTCCCCTCCCAGCTTCTCGCTGGCAGAGCATGGGAAACTGAAAAGTCCTTGACTAGATAAGCACTGCTTAGCAACAACGAAAACATCAGTGTGTTATCAACATTATTCTCATACTAAATCCAAAACACAGCACTATACCAGCTACTAGGAAGAAAATTAACTCTCTCCCAGCCAAAACCAGGACAGACTATGAGTGAACAGGGGGCGTTCCCCAAGCAACTGAGCCTGGACCCACTGATTGGACTAGCCAGCAAGGATCAGAGCCTGCACCCAGCAGCACGGGTGATTTAAACAGGCTAAAACAATCAGCCCAGTTGATTGCAATGGATGAGCATATAGATTTCCCAGCAGGCAGGTGCGTGGCAGCATGGTGACTACATGACAAAAAGCTGTGTCCTCTGCTTCTCCTGAGCTTCTAGAACCTGGTACAATCAATGCAGCCACACAGACAGAGCTCCTGTCAAAGCATGCAACCACACAGGCTTCAGACTGTGGGGGGGGGGGTGTGGATATCCCCAGAGATGGAGGGTGATAGCAAGCATGCCTGGGGGAGGTGTGACCAGGTAGATGAACTGCTCTGCCCGGTGGCCGAGCTTCAGGAGGAGGTGGGCAGACTGAGGAGTATTCAAGAGTCTGAGAAGGAGATTGACCAATGTAGCTGTGCTCTGCCATCTCTGATACACACAAGCCAACTCAGCTTGGCCACTATGGAGGCAGGTCCAGGATCTGTTTGGTGCCAGGAGGAAGGCAGCATTACGAGGGATGGGGAGGGGTGGAAGAAGGTTACTGCATGGACCTGTAAGAGAAACCCCTCCTTACCCTCTAAGATACCCTTAGGTATGAGGCCCTGGGTATGGTAGATGAAGCGCATAATGAGATAGAGGAGGAACCTAGGCAAGCAGTCTTGCCAAGGTCAGATAGACCAACGCATCGCAACAAGACCTGCATTAAGACCAGCACTGAGAAAAAACGACAGCAAGTTATGGTCATCGGCGACTCCCTCCTGTGCAGAAGAGAAGTGCCCATTTACCCTCTTTTCAGGGAAGTTTGCTGCCTTCCTGGGGCCCGAATTAGGGATGTCACCAGACAACTGAAGAGCTTAGTACAACCTTCAGACTATTATCCATTCCTGCTCTTTCATGTGGGTACTAATGATGTTGCAACAAAAAGTCTAAGGTCAATCAAAAGAGATTTCAGGGCCCTGGGAAGAATGCTAAAAAATTCAGGAGCACAACTAGTGTTTTCCTTGATTCTCTCAGAAAAAGGGGAGAGACCTTGGAAAAAACAGATGAGCCCAAGATATCAATACCTGCCACCAGGACTGGTGCCTCCACCAAAGCTTTGGATTTATAACCAGGAAGAGTCTTTGAGACACAAGGTATGCTGCGGCCTGATGGGATCCACCTGTCCCGAAGGGGAAAAGGCATCTTTAGGCATAAGCTGGTGGGACTGATCGAGAAGCTTTAAACTAGAATTGGTGGGGGAAGGGGATACCAACAGGATTGCCGAAGGTAAGCCAAGGGTTGGCATGGCATCGCCTGAGGGTGGCAATGCTAGTGGGAACACTTACGCTGCTCCTGGGAGCACGGAGGGCTCAGGAGCGTATCTGAAATGCTTGTACACCAATGCACACAGTATGAGAAACAAACAGGACGAACTGGAAGCGTTGGTCAGTTCCCAGAGCTATGATGTCATTGGTATTAGTGAAACTTGGTGGAATGAGTCCAATGATTGGAGTGCTGGGATGGAGGGATAGGCAGGGCAGGCGAGGTGGAGGTGTCGCACTATACGTAAGGGAGAGGTTTGATTGTACAGCCCTTACAGTCAGGGATGATGTGGTTGAGAGCCTCTGGGTGAGGATTAGGGGGATGGAAAACAAAGGAGATGTCGTTGTGGGTGTCTACTATCAACTGCCTAGCCGGGATGATAGCACTGATGAGTTATTCTATGGGCAATTAGGAGAAATCTCTGGATCGGTAGCCCTTGTCCTTATGGGAGATTTCAACTTCCCAGGCATCAACTGGGAATATCATACTGCTGTGACGAGCAGGTCTGGGAAATTCCTGAAGTTTGTGGGAGATAACTTCTTGTCACAAGTACTCAGGGAGCCAACTAGGAAAGATGCCCTCCTAGACTTGCTATTTGTGAATAGAGAAGGGCTCGTGGGAGATGTGATGGTAGGTGGCTGTCTTGGCCACAATGATCACGAAATGGTTGAGTTTAAAATTTTCAGTGTAATGAGAAAAAAGGACAGCAGAGTTGCTACCCTGGACTTCCAGAGAGCAAACTTTGAGATATTCAGGGAGCTACTTAGCAGAGTATCCTGGGAATCTGCTTTTGAGGGCTTAGGAGTCCACGAGTGCTGGTCATTTTTTAAGAACCACCTTTTAGAAGCACAGGAGCAGGCAATTCCACTGTGTCAAAAGTCAAGCAACTGGGGCAGAAGGCCAGCTTGGCTGAACAGGGAACTCCTCTTGGAACTCGGGAGGAAAAAGAAATGGTATGATCTCTGGAAGCGAGGTCACGCTTTGCAGGAAGAGTACAGGGCCATGGTTTATATATGCAGGGAGAAGACACAAAAGGCCAAAGCTAAATTAGAGTTGAAACTGGCCAGTGTTGTGTCAGACAGCAAGAAAGGCTTTTTAAAGTATGTTAATAGCAAGAGGAGGCCTAAAGAAAACGGTGGACCAATACTTCTTGAGGATGGTCACCTGACTAATAGGGATGAAGAAAAAGCAGAGGCATTCAATGCTTTTTTTGCTTCAGTCTTTAATACTGATAGACCTTGGGCTGCCCGGTCCTCTGAGTCGGAGGACTATGAGTGTGTGAAAAGTGACTATCCATTTGTGGACACTTAATTTGTAAGGGACCAGCTGTATCAGCTGAATGTTCACAAGTCCATGGGGCTTGATGGGATTCATCCCAGAGTAATGAAGGAGCTAGCGGGTGTTACAGCAGGACCCCTCTCGATCATCTACCAAAGGTCTTGGGAGTCTGGGGAGGTCCCTGATCACTGGAACCTAGCCAACGTTATTCCAATTTACAAGAAGGGCGTGAGGGAAGACCCAGGAAAACTACAGCCCTGTTAGTCTCACCTCAGTACCTGGAAAAATTATGGAGAAGATCATACTGGGTGCTACTGAAAGGCATTTAAAGGACAATGCAATCATCAGGCACAGTCAACATAGGTTCACAAAGGGAAAGTCCTGTTTAACTAATTTGATATCCTTCTATGATAAGGTCACCCGCCTAGTGGATGAAGGGAAGGCGGTGGATGTAGTTTTTCTGGATTTTTGTAAGGCTTTTGATACTGTCCCTCACAGCATCCTTCTGGACAAGTTGTCCAACTGTGAGACAAGCAGGTTCACGGTGCGCTGGGTGAAGAACTGGCTGGACGGAAGGGCTCAAAGGGTTGTAGTGAATGGGGCTACATCTGGCTGGCGACCGGTCACCAGTGGTGTTCCTCAGGGCTCAATTCTAGGACCAGTTCTGTTCGCTATTTTTATCAATGATCTGGAGGCAGGAGTTGAATGCACCATTAGCAAGTTTGCTGATGATACCAAACTGGGAGGTGCTGTTGACTCTCTTGAGGGACAAGAGGCCTTGCAGAGGGATCTAGATAGATTGGAGCTTTGGGCTGTGATTAATGGGATGAAATTTAACAAGTCGAAATGCCGGATTCTGCACCTAGGACAGAGTAACGCTGGGCACAAGTATAAATTGGGAGAGGAGTGGCTGGAGAGCAGCCCTGCAGAAAGGGATCTGGGGATGGTGGTTGACAGTAGGCTCAATATGAGTCAGCAGTGTGCCCTGGCAGCCAAGAGGGCAATCCGCATCCTGGGGTGCATCAAACACAGCATAACCAGCTGGTCAAAAGAGGTGATTATCCTGCTGTATTTAGTGTCGGTGCAGCCTCACCTTGAGTACTGTGTGCAGTTCTGGGCCCCACAATTTAGGAAGGATGTGAAGGTCCTTGAATATGTCCAGAGGAGGGCAACAAAGCTGGTGAAAGGGCTGGAAGGCATGTCCTATGAGGAGTGGCTAAGGACTCTGGGTTTGTCTAGTTTGGAGAAAAGGAGGCTGAGGGGCGACCTCATTGCTCTCTACAGCTTCCTGAGGAGGGGAAGTGGAGAGGGAGGTGCTGATCTCTTCTCCCTGGTATCCAGTGACAGGATGTGTGGGAATGGTTCAAAGCTGCATCAGGGGAGGTTCAGACTAGACATTAGGAAGCATTTCTTTACCAAGAGGGTGGTCAAACACTGGAACAGGCTTCCTAGAGAGGTGGTCGATGCCCCAAGCCTGTCAGTGTTTAAGAGGCATTTGGACAATGCCCTTAATAACGTGCTTTAACTTTTGGTCAGCCCTGAAGTGGTCAGGCAGTTGGACTAGATGACTGTTGTAGGACCCTTCCAACTGAAATAGTCTATTCTATTCTATTCTATTCTAAATTTGCATCCCATTGCTTGAATGTCCCAGCACCCATTGCTCTCAGTATAGTCTTCAACAGTCCATTGTATCATTCAGTCTTTCCAGAGGCTTGTGGGTGAATAGGGGATGTGATACACATCAATGCCGTGTTTCTTGGCCCAGGTGTCTATGAAGTTGTTTTGGACGTGAGTCACGTTGTCTGGCTTGATTCTTTCTGGGGCGCTGTGTTGCCACAGAACTTGTTTTTCAAGACCCCGGATGGTGTTTCTGGCAGTGGTATGGGTCACAGGGTATGTTTCCAGCCACCCAGTAGTCACTTCCACCATGGTAAGCACATGGCACCTGCCTTGGTGATATAATCGATCTGCCAGGCCTCCCCATACTGATATCTCAGGCACCATCTTCTGTGCTAGAGAGGCTTTACCTGCTTAACTGTCGTGGTTTAACCCCAGCCAGCAAATAAACCCCACGCAGCCGCTCACTCACCCCCCTCCTCCGGTGGGATGGGGGAGAGAATCGGGAGGGCACAAGTAGGAAAACTCCTGGGTTGAGATAAAAACAGTTTAATAATTGAAATAAAACAAAGGAGAACAGTAATAATAACAATGAGAACAACAACAATAACAGAATACACAAAGCAGGCAATGCACAATGAAACTGCTCACCGACCGCCGACCGTGTGTCACGAACGGGGGGCGAGCCCCCCCCCACACCTGGTTTTTATACTGAGCATGATGTCACATGGTATAGAATACCCCTTTGGCCAGCTGGGTCCACCACCCCAGCTGTGCTCCCCCACCCCCGTTGCAAGCACCACCCAGCAACAGCCAAAGCATCAATGGGCCATCAACTCTCCTTTCACACTAAACCCAAAACACAGCACACCCCACAAGCTACTGGGAAGAAAGTTAACTCTGTCCCAGCCAGAACCAGGACAGTATCCACCCCTTATTCTATACCATCTACATCATGACCAGGTCTCACATTTTCCAATACATTCCAATTAGTCATCACTACTTTTCCTGCCTTTTGATGTATACACACACAGAGATATCATTCCCTTAGTCCATGGGCCATCCCTCTAAAATGTCCATTGAGTTCATTTAGTCCACGACTTTGGGCTCCATCTGTCAGAACAATCTTTCAGGGCAGGAGAGATGGTGTGTGGTGTTGGACTGTTGCATGCGGAGGCCAGTTCTGGGTGCTCGTCCGGTTCTATCATCGTTGAACTTTCCTCAGTTACATCGGAGTTCATCCTACATTAATCTGGGTGATTCTTACTGTAATACTGTTAATATGGCATATGGTAACCATAGAAGTGATGACATACAGTATTATATAGTAAATAACATCATACAATTCAGTTCATTGGCTATTTTCACCCAAAATTAAATCCCCTTGAGGTACACATCGGACTTCCCCATCCTTTCCCATTACCCACCAAGTGCACCCAGGTCCTTGAGCAAAAGCAATCCCACGAATGGGTTTTCCCTTGCCAGAGGCAGGAGTAACCCAGACCGTCTTCCCCGGCATATTTCTTATGTGCACGACAGGGACTTTATCCCCCTCTACAGTACGTAGGGGTTTTGATTGGGCAGGGCCAGCTCAAGTGACAGATCCCCTAGTGTTGACTAACCAGGTGGCTTTTGCTAAATGTGTATCCCAATGCTTGAATGTCCCACCACCCATTGCTCTCAGTGTAGTCTTTAGCAGTCCATTGTATCGTTCGATTTTCCCAGAGGCTGGTGCGTGGTAGGGGATGTGATAGACCCACTCAATGCCATGCTCTTTGGCCCAGGTGTCTATGAGGGTGTTTCGGAAATGAGTCCCGTTGTCTGACTCAATTTTTCTGGGGTGCCATGTCGCCATAGGACTTGCTTTTCAAGGCCCAGGATAGTGTTCCGGGCGGTGGCATGGGGCACGGGATATGTTTCCAGCCATCCTGTGGTTGCTTCCACCATGGTGAGCACATAGCGCTTGCCGTGGCAGGTTTGTGGGAGTGTGATATAATCTGCCAGGCCTCCCCATATTTATATTTCAACCATCGTCCTCCATACCAGAGAGGCTTTACTCGCTTTGCTTGCTTGATTGCAGCGCGTGTTTCACCTGCATGGATAACCTGTGCAATAGCGTCCATGGTTAAGTCCATCCCTCGATCACGAGCCCATCTGTATGTTGCGTCTCTTCCTTGATCGCCTGAAGTGTCATGGGCCCACCAAGCTATAAATACTTCACCCTTATGTTGCCAGTCCAGATCCACCTGAGCCACTTCAATCTTAGCAGCCTGGTCCACCTGCTGGTTGTTTTGGTGCTCTTCAGTGGCCCGACTCTTGGGTACGTGAGCATCTATGTGACGTACTTTTACAGTCAGGTTCTCTACCCGGGCAGCAATATCTTGCCACAACGCGGCAGCCCAGATGGGTTTACCTGGCTTTCACCTCTGCAAACTGACTCGATTCACCTTCTCCTTCAGCAGTTTCTGCGTCTTGGCGTATAGGACTCTACACAGCAGCTTTCCACCTCCGATGCTTTCCCACAAGGCGACAGGACCCATCAGTGAACAGGGCATATTGCTTCTCATTTTCTGGTAGTTTGTTATACAGTGGGGCCTCTTCAGCACGTGTCACCTCCTCCTCTGGGGATATTCCGAAATCTTTGCCTTCTGGCCAGTTCATGATCACCTCCAAGATTCCTGGGCGACTGGGGTTTCCTATTCGGGCCCGTTGTGTGATCAGTGCGACCCACTTACTCCACGTAGCATCGGTTGCATGATGTGTAGAGGGGACCCTCCCTTTGAACATCCTGCCCAGCACCGGCAGTCGGGGTGCCAGGAGGAGCTGTGCTTCAGTGCCAACGACTTCCGAAGCAGCTTGAACGCCTTCATTTGCTGCCAATATCTCCTTCTCAGTTGGAGTGTAGCGGGCCTCGGATCCTCTGTATCCCCGACTCCAGAACCCTAAGGGTCGACCTCGAGTCTCCCCTGGTGCTTTCTGCCAGAGGCTCCAGGTAGGGCCAATCTCCCCGGCTGCGGTGTAGAGCACATTCTTCACATCTTGTCCTGCCCGGACTGGCCCACGGGCTACTGCATGAACTATCTCCTGTTTAATTTGTTCAAAGGCTTGTTGTTCCTCAGGGCCCTATTTGAAGTCGTTCTTCTTCCTGGTCACGTGATAGAGAGGGCTTACGATTTGACTGTAATCTGGAATATGCATTCTCCAAAAACCCACAACGCCTAAGAAAGCTTGTGTTTCCTTTTTGCTAGTTGGTGGGGACATGGCTGTTATTTTGTTGATCACATCCGTTGGGATCTGACGACGTCCGTCTTGCCATTTTAGTCCTAAAAACTGGATCTCCTGTGCAGGTCCCTTGACCTTCCTTTGTTTTATGGCAAAGCCGGCCTCCAGAAGGATTCGGACTGTTCTCTCCCCTTTCTCAAAAGCTTCTTCTGCTGTGCTGCCCCATACGATGATGTCATCAATGTATTGGAGGTGTTCTGGAGCCTCACCCTGTTCCAGTGCGGTGTGGATCAGTCCATGGCAAATGGTAGGGCTGTGTTTCCACCCCTGGGGCAGTCGGTTCCAGGTGTACTGGACGCCCCTCCAAGTGAAAGCAAACTGTGGCCTGCACTCTGCTGCCAAAGGGATGGAGAAGAACGCATTAGCGATATCCATTGTGGCGTACCACTTGGCTGCCTTTGACTCCAGTTCGTGTTGGAGTTCTAGCATGTCCGGCACGGCAGCACTCAGTGTTGGCATGTCTTCGTTCAGGCCACGATAGTCTACTGTTAGTGTCCACTCTCCATTGGACTTTCGCACTGGCCATATGGGACTGTTAAAGGGTGAGTGAGTCTTGCTGATCACTCCTTGGCTCTCCAGTCGACGAATCAGCTTATGGATGGGGATCAGGGAGTCTCGGTTGGTGCGGTGTTGCCGCCGGTGCACTGTTGTGGTAGCGATTGGTACCTGTTGTTCTTGGACCTTCAACAACCCCACAACAGAAGGGTCCTCCGAGAGACCGGGCAAGGTGGACAGCTGTTTAATTTCCTCCGTCTCCAGGGCAGCTATACCAAAAGCCCACCGGTACCCTTTTGGGTCCTTGAAATACCCTCCCCTGAGGTAGTCTATGCCAAGGATGCACGGAGCCTCTGGGCCAGTCACAATGGGGTGCTTCTGCCACTCATTCCCGGTCAGGCTCACTTCGGCCTCCAATACAGTTAACTCTTGGGATCCCCCTGTCAATCCAGAAATACAAATGGGTTCTGCCCCTTTATAGCTTGATGGCATCAGGGTACACTGTGCACCAGTGTCTACGAGAGCCTTATACTCCTGTGGGTCTGATGTGCCAGGCCATCGAATCCACACAGTCCAGTAAACCCGGTTGTCCCTTTCCTCCACCTGGCTGGAGGCAGGGCCCCTCTAGTCCTGGTCATCATATTCGCTATCCACTTCTTGTAAGTATGAATCAGAAGTCCCTTTGTTAAGGTCAGAAGTGGAATCAGCCCTTCTACTCTGTCTGGGGAGCTGCACACTGGAGACTGGAGCAGCAGTTTTCCTGGAAGAACCCCCTTTTGTGGTTGTTTTCCCTTGCAACTCATGTACTCGTGCCTGTAGGACTGAGGTAGGTTTTCCATCCCACTTCCTCGTGTCCTCTCCGTGGTCACGCAGGTAAAACCACAGGGTGCCCCGGGGTGTGTACCCACGATGTCTCCTCTCTTGAGGTGAGGGACGCTTGCTCCTTATGGCTGAGACACTGGCCCATGCAGGTGGGGAGCAGGACATATCCTCTTTGAGTTGCTGGACCTCCCGAGACAGTTTCTCCACAGCCGAGACACAGGCCCATAGGGAGGAAGAGAGACTTTCTTCATATTGCCGGAGTTGGCCAGCCAGTTCGTCCACTGTTTGTTCCTCTCCGTCTTTCCAGGTCATTACTGCCAATGAGTTTGCGTGTAATGCTGGTGCACTCCGTACAAACTTCCGCCACATGGGTCGGGTGCATTTGACTTCATCTGGGTCTTTGCATAACTGCTCGTTGTTCAGGTCATCATAAATCACCTCCAGCACGGCTAATTCTCTCAGATACTGGATACCTCTCTCCATGGTGGTCCACTTGCCTGGGTGGCATATAACATCTTCCTTGAAGGGATACCTTTCCTTCACACCTGACAGGAGTCGCCTCCAGAGGCTGAGGACTTGTGCCCCTTGTCCAATCGCTTTGTCAATGCCCCCTTCCCTAGCAAGGGATCCCAGCTGCTTGGCTTCCCTACCCTCTAATTCCAGGCTACTGGCCCCATTATCCCAGCATCGGAGCAGCCAGGTGACAATGTGCTCGCCTGGATGATGACTGAAGTCTTTTCGCATATCTCGCAGCTCACCCAGGGATAGGGATCAGGTGGTTACCATCTCATTTGCGGGTTCTGCCTCCTCCTCCTCCTGTTCTCGTGATGGCCCTGGTTCATCTTCATCCCTTACTAAACGAGCTGATTTCCTTGTGCATTTTCTTTTTTGTATAGGGGCGACTGATACCGGTATGGGTTGGTTCTCTGTCGCAGGGGGCAGAGTAGCTGCCCTGCCTGCCGTGGGGGGTGGGGGAGCCGCTGTGCTTGCCGTGGGGGGTGGGGGACCCGCAGGGCCTGTTGCTTTGTCATCAGCTGCAGAGATGTTTCCTTCCCCTTGGGGGTTCTGAGTGGTGTTGAACAGGGCTCGGTAGGCGTGGGCCAGGCCCCAGCACATTGCAGTGATTTGCGTCTCCCTAGAATGGCCAGGGTGACAGCTTACTTTTTCCAAATATTCTGCTAATTTTTCAGGGTTCTGCACTTGTTCAGGGGTGAAGTTCCAGAACACTGGGGGTGCCCACCGTCCTAGGCATTTGCCCATGCTATCCCACTCACCCTGCCACTCATAACTGTCCAGCCTTGGGGCAGATCTCTGGATGACATTCTTAAATTGCTTACTAACCTTGGAGAAAACCAAAACAATATTCCCAAGGAGTACCAATAGATGTATCTGAACTACCCAGGGATGTTCAAGGTACTGGCAAGTTATTTTAACGAAGGAGATGACATCATAGAGGAAGGTAGTGAGGGTGCCATTCTCTATTTCCTCCATAAAAAATCTCTCAGAGGAAGAGGTGTAATTTCTAATGGTCTCCATGAGGTAGTGCCTGAAATACAGTAACGGCTTCATTACAAATCCCAAATCCCAAATAACCCCCAATGCCAGTGTTTTAGAAGCAAATCTCCCAGGCAAAACATCATTAATCACTGCAGAGCACAGCAGACTACAAAACCCAACTCCAGTCTTTAACAAACAGGTACAGTAAGAACAAGAGCATGGTGCAGAACAAACGAATATGTTACCAGATATAAATTCCTCAATACGCTCTAGTTAATCTGTTGGTTTTTCAACCCTTCGCTGCCCCACGTTGGGCGCCAAAAATGACTGTCGTGATTTAACCCCAGCCAGCAAATAAACCCTACGCAGCCGCTCGCTCACCCCCACCCTCCGGTAGGATGGGGAAGAGAATCGGGAGGGCACAAGCAGGAAAACTCCCGGGTTGAGATAAAAATAGTTTAATAATTGAAATGAAACAAAGTAGAACAGTAATAATAACAATGAGAAGAACAAGAATAACAGTATATACAAAGCAGGCGATGCACAATGCAACTGCTCACCGACCGCGTGTCACGAACGGGGGGTGAGCCCCCCCACACCCCTGGTTTTTATACTGAGCATGATGTCACATGGTATAGAATACCCCATTGGCCAGCTGGGTCCACCACCCCGGCTGTGCTCCCCCACCCCCGTTGCAAGCACCACCCAGCAACAGCCAAAGCATCAATGGGCCATCAACGCTCCTTTCACACTAAACCCAAAACACAGCACACCCCCCAAGCTACTGGGAAGAAAGTTAACTCTGTCCCAGCCAGAACCAGGACATTGACTTAATTATGGCGCATGTTTCACATTCATGGATAACCTGTGCGATAGTGGCGGTGGACAGGTCCACCCTTCAATCATGAGCCCATCTGTATGTTGCATGTCCTAATGTTTCATGGGCCCACCGAGCTATGAATAGCTCACCCTTACATTCCCAGTCCAGATCCACCTGAGCCACTCCAATTCTGGCATTCTGGTCTACCTGCTCATTCTTTTGATGTTCTTGGGTGGCGCAGCTCTCGGGCGTGTGAGTATCTTCATGACGTACCTTTAGAGCGATGTTTTCTACCCGGGCAGCGATTTCTTGCCACAATGCAGCAGCCCGGATGGGTTTATCTTTGTGCTGCCTGTTGGTCGTCTTCCACTGCTCTAGCCACCCCCACAGGGCATTTGCCACCATTCATGAGTCAGCATAAAGATTAAGTACTGGCCACTTTTCCCATTTGGGAAATATCTGGGGCCAGCTGGATGGCTTTCACTTCTGCAAAATGACTTGACTTGCCTTCTCCTTCGACGATTTCTGCGGCTTTTCATGTGGGACGCCACACAACAGCATTCCACTTCCAATAGTTTCCCACAATACAACAGGATTTGTCAGTAAACAGAACATATTGCCTTTCATTTTCTGGTAATGTATTACACGGTGGGGCCTCTTGGGCACAAGTCACCTCCTCAGGTGATGCTCTGAAATCTCTGCCTTCTGGCCAGTTCATGATCTCTTCCAGGATTCCTGGGCGGTTGGGGTTACCCGTTCGAGCCCATTGCGTGATCAACTCCACCCGCTTACTCCACGTAGTTTCAGTCATGTGATGTGTAGAGGGGACTCTTCCTTTGAACATCCAGTGTAGCACAGGCAGTCACGGTGCCGAGAGGATCTGTACTTCTGTACTGACTACTCATGAAGTGGCCTGAACCAGTTCATATGCTGCTATTATCTCCTTTTCAGTCGCAGTGTAGTGGGCCTCGGATCCTCGATACCCCCAGCTCCAACATCCTAGAGGTCGACATCGAGTCTTTCTGGGTGCTTTCTGCCAGAGGCTCCAGGTGAGACCATGCTCCCTGGCTGCAGTATAGAGCACGTTTCTCACATCTGGTCCTGTCCAGACTTTCCCAAGGGCTACTGCACAAGCCATCTCTGTTTGATCTGTTTGAAAGTCTGTTGCTGCTTGGGGCCCCAGGCGAAACAGTTATTTTTTCAGGTCACTTGACAGAGAGGGCTCACAAGCTGACTGTAACCTGGAATATGCATTCTCCAGAATCCCACGAGGCCTAGGAAAGCTTGAGTTTCTTTTTTGTTAGCTGGTGGGGATATGGCTGTTATCTTATTGATCACATACACTGGGATGTGATGATGCCCATCTTGCTGTTTTATTACCAAGAAGTGGACCTCTTGTGCAGGTCCTTTGACCTTGCTTTTTTATATGGCAAAACCAGCTTTTCGAAGCATCTGGATTATTCTTTTTCCCTTCTCAAACACTTCTTCTGCTTTGTTGCCCCCCACAATGATGTTATCAATATATTGCAGATGTTCAGGAGCATCACTCTGTTCCAGTGCAGCTTGGATTAGTCCATGACAAAGGGTAGGACTATGCTTCCACCTCTGGGGCAGTCGATTCCAGGTGTATTGGACACCACATGAAAGCAAACTGTGGCCTGCACTCTACTGCCAAAGGAACTGAGAAAAATGCATTGGCAATATCAACTGTGGCGTACCACTTGGTTGCCTTTGACTCCAATTCGTATTGTAGCTCTAGCATGTCCGGTATGGCAGCACTCAGCGGTGACGTGACTTTGTCCAGGCCACAATACTCCACCCTCCGTCAGACTTTCCCACTGGCCATATGGGACTATTAAAGGGTGAGCAAGTCTTCCTGATCACTCCTTGGCTCTCCAATTGACGAATAAACTTATGGATGGGAGCCAGGGGGTCTCAGTTGGTGTGATATTGCTGCCGGTGCACCATCATGGTAGCAATCGGCACCTGCTTTTCTTCGACCCTCAGCAACCCCACAATGGAAGAATCTTCCAAGATGCCAGGCAAGGTAGAAAGCTGTTTAATCTTCTCTGTATCCACGGTGGCTACACCAAAGGTCCACCGGTACCCCTTTGGGTCCTTGAAGTACCCTCTCCTGAGGTAGCCTATGCCAAGGATACACGGGGCCCCTGGGCCAGTCACAATAGGGTGCTTTTGCCACTTGTCCCCTGTTAAGCTCACCTCAGCCTCCAACACAGATGTGGTGGGTTGACCTTGGCTGGCCACTAGGTGCCCACCAAGCCGCTCTGTCACTCCCCCTCCTCAACTGGACAGGGAGAGAAAATATGACTAAAGGCTCATGGGTCGAGATGAGGACAGGGAGATCACTCAGCAATTACAAATCACGGGCAAAACAGGCTCATCTTGGGGAAATTAATTTAATTTATTGCCAATCAAAATCAGAGTAGGATAACGAAAAATAAGAACAAATCTAAAAACACCTTCCCCCCACCCCTCCCTTCTTCCCAGGTTCAACTTCACTCCCGATTTTCTCTACGTCCTCCCCCCGAGAGGCACAGGGGGATGGGGAATGGGGGTTGCGGTCAGTTCATCACACGTTGTCTCTGCCGCTCCTTCCTCCTCATGCTCTTCCCCTGCTCCAGCGTGGGGTCCCACCCATGGGAGAGAGTCCTTCGCAAACTGCTCCAGTGTGGGTCTTTTCCACGGGGTGCAGTCATTTAGGAATGGACTGCTCCAGTGTTGGTCTCCCGCGAGGCCACAGTTCCTGCCAGAAAACCTGCTCCAGCGTGGGCTCCTCTCCACGGGGGCTGCAGTTCCTGCCAGGAGCCTGCTCCTGCGCAGGCTCTCCACAGGGTCATAGCTTCCCTCAGGGCACATCCACCTGCTCCGGCGTGGGGTCCTCCACGGGCTGCAGGGTGGATATCTGCTCCACTATGGACCTCCATGGGCTGCAGGGGGACAACCTGCCTCACCATGGTCTTCACCACAGTCTGCAGGGGAATCTCTGCTCCGGCGCCTGGAGCACCTCCTCCCCCTCCTTTTTCACTGACCTTGGTGTCTGCAGAGTTGTTTCTCTCACATATTCTCACTCCTCTCTCTCCCAGCTGCTGTTGCGCAGCATTTTTTACCCTTTCTTAAATGTTATCACAAAGGCGCCACCAGCTTCTCTGACTGGTTCAGCCTTGGCCAGTGGCAGGTCCGTCGTGGAGCTGGCTGGAATTGGCTCCATCCAACATGGGGGAAGCTTCTGGCATCTTCTCACAGAAGCCACCCCTGTAGCCCCCCCCCGCTACCAAAACCTTGCCACGCAAACCCAATACAACTGTTGGGATCCCCCTGCCACTCCAGAAATCCAGATGGGTTCCGTGCCCTTATACCCTGGTGGTATTAGGGTATGCTGTGCACCATTGTCTACCAAAGACTTGTACTCGTTTGGGTCTGATGTGCCAGGCCATTGAATCCACATAATGGAGTAAACCCAGTTCTCCCTTTCCTCTTCCTGGCCAGAGTCAGGGCCTCTCTATACCCAGTCAGAGCATTCCTTACCTCACTCCTGTAATTGCAAAGCAGAAGTCCATTCATCAGGAGCAGAAGTAGGATCAGCCTTTCTGCTCTGTCTGGGGAATTGCTTAACATCAAACAGAGCAGTCATCTTCCTGAATGGACTCTTTTTGGATGCTGTTTTTTCTTGCACTTCACGTGTGTGAGCTTCTAGGTTTGAGGTAAGTGCACCGTCCCAATTCCTCATGTCCTCCCTGTGGTCATGCAGATAGAACCACAGGGTGGCCCACAGTTCCCTTTCCCTTGAGCAGAAAAAGGCTGATTCCATACAGCATTCTTGAAAGCTGAGACACCACCCTGTAGGGACAAGGAGGAAGACATTCACTTTGAATTGTTGGACCTGTTGGGACAGGTTTTCCATAGCTGAGACGCAGGCCCATAGTGTCGGGGAGGATGAGAGTTTCTCTTTGAATTACCAGAGCTAGCAGGCCAGTTTATCCACAGTTGGTGCCTCAATGTCTGTCCAGTCCCTTATCACCAGGGTGCTGGCGTACAATATCACTGTGTTCCGGTACAAACTTCCACCACGTGGACCACGTGCACTAAATTTCATCCAGATCTTTGGAGGCCTGGTTGTTGTCCAGGTTGCTGTAGATCATCTCTACCACCACTAATTCCCTCAGATACTGGGCACCTCCCTCAGTGGTGGTCTACTTGCCTTGGTAGTTTACAACATCTTCCTTTGAGGGGTTACCTTGCCTTCACGCTTGACAGGAGCCACCTTTGGAAGCTGCAGATTATTGCCCCTCTTATGATCCCTTTTCTGATTCCCCAGTCCCTAGCTAGGGATCCCAGCTGCTGGACTTCCCTACCCTCTAATTCCTGACTATGGGCCCCAGTATCCCAGCATCGGAACAACCAGCTGATAATTCACTCGCCTGGCTGGTGGCCATAATCTTTTTGCATATCTCGCAGCTCACTCAGGGATAGGGACCGAGTGGTTTCCACCTCTTTTATGATTTCAGTCTCTTCCTCCTCCTGTTCTTGTGACTGCTCTGCTGCAGAACAGGCTGCCTCTTCTGATTCTTCCTCATGCTCCCTCTCAGGAAGAGCATCTTCCTCCCTTACTAACTGGGTCAACCTCTGCTGCCATTGTTTCTTCTGGACTACAGAAGCGACTGTTACATTTGAGGGTTGAGTCTGTGGCTTAGCCACAGTGTCTGTTTGTATGTCCTCAGATCCAGAGACCCTCTCGCTCCCTTAAGGGTGCTGGACAGAGGCTCGGTAGGTATAGGCCAGACCCCAACACAGTGTTAGAAGTTATATCTCTTTGGTATAGACAAGGCATCCTTTCTTCAAGTGGTCTGCCACTTCAACAGGATTCTGTGCCTGTTTGGGTGTGAAGTCCCAGACCATTGGAGATGAAAACCATTCTAGGCACTTACCCAAATTCTCCCCCACACTTTGCCGCCCATGACTCGACTGCTTCAGGGCACATCCCCGTGTGGCGTTCCCAACCTCAGGGCACATCCCTGTGTGGCGTTGGTTAACCTCAGGAAAAGCCAAAATCAGATTCATGGTGCACACCAATATGAGCATTTTGGGTTATTCAAGAAAATGAAGGGCCATTGCAACAAGGGAGGAAACATCTACCCTGGAGGAGAAGAGGGGGGAGGTGCCATTCTTCATTTGCCCCACAAAATGGGTCCCAGAGGAGAAAAGGAAAAAGGTGTAATCATTAATTGTCTCCACAAAATGCTTCCTGTAGTACTGGGATAGCAGCAGTGCAGGTCCCAAATACCAGATTAGACTGAAGGCCAGTACTTTTATCATAGCTCTCCCAGGAAAAGCAGTAAAAAACAAGTGATGAACCACACAGCAAACAGCAAAAGGTGAAAGCAGCCATTAACAGGCACTGGAGTTTGATGTACAGCAAGAGAGGGAGCACATCACAGAGCAGGTGAGGGAGCAAATAAATCAGTACTGAGAGCAAACAAGTCAACATTGAGACCAGCAACAGCAAGTAACAGCCTGCCAAGTAACACCTAAACAGCTATAACAGCTATGAATTCAGTCTAACACACTCCAATCAAATCTGTTGTTATCTCGAACCCCTCAAGCCCCATGTTGGGTGCCAAAAAGGACTGTTGTGGGTTGACCCTGGCCAGCAACTAAGCACCCACACAGCCGCTCGCTCGCTCACTCCCCACCACAGCAGGATGGGGGAGAGAATCAGAAGAGCAGAAGCGAGAAAAACTCGCGGTTGAAATAAAGGCAGTTGAGTAAATGAAGAGAGGGAAAAATGGGGGAGAAGCAAGTGATGCAAAGTCAATTGCCAGTCTCTGAGCAATGGCGACTTTGGAAAGACTCCCCCCCCCCCCCCCCCCCCCCCCCGGATTTTATTGCTGAGCATGACATTATATGGCATGGAATATCCCTTTGGTCATTGGGATCAGCTGTCCTGGCTGTGTCCCCTCCCAACTTCTTGCCCACTCCCAGCCTACTCGCTTTGTGAGGGCAGAGTGAGAAACAGAGAAGGCCTTAACACTGTGTAAGCACTGTTCAGCAATAGCTAAACCACTGGTGTGTTATCTACGCTGTTTTGGTCACAGATCTAAACCACAGTACCATAGGGGCTGCTATGAACAAAATTAACTCCATCCCAGCCATATCCAGTACACCTGGAGTCTTGCACAGGTCAAGATTTCAGCACTGTTTGATTTGTACATTTGTCTTGATTGTAAATGTAATGCAGACCAACCCATTAATAATTTTCTCTATTTTTTATGTTATATTTTTATTTGAAGAAAAGGATATCCATGTTTTTAAAACAAAGTATTTTAAAGCAAAATTCTATTCCTTATTTTTATTTTTTAGTAAGTGATTATTTAGTAAGTGATTTTTCTATCACTGTGAAGAGCGGATTTTTTTTCGTTAGAATTCTTACTAGGGCAGTGAAATCCAAATAATTTCTAATTTTAAATGTTAAGATACTTTATCCATAGATCTTATGGTGATGATTAAATTTAATGAAATGAATAGGAATATACTATGAACAAATAGGAATAAAAAGCGATGTTTCTTGTATAGATTTTAAAGTTAAAACCATTCCTAAATGCATTCAGATACTTGAAAGTTCATTCCTAGTCATGCAAAAGCACAAGTAATCAAATGACATTGTTAACTAATGTAAAAATAGACATAGCATTCACATAATGCAGAGCACTGAGATAATGTTTTCTTATTTTATTTAATAATAAATTATTAAATAAAAAAATTGTATAAAATTATTATAATTAAAATTATTATAAAATTATTGTTTATTTAATATTTTCTTATTATGCAGTTTAGAACCATTTGTCTTCTATAATATTAAACTTTTTGACTTTTTAATCATAGAATCATAGAATCATAGAATCATAGAATGGTTTGGGTTGGAAGGGACCTTTAAAGGTCATCTAGTCCAACCCCCTGCAATGAGCAGGGACATCTTCAAGTAGATCAGGTTGCTCAGAGCCCCATCCAACCTGACCTTGAATGTTTCCAGGGATGGGGCATCTCCAAACTCTCTGGGCAACCTGTTCCAGTGTTTTACCACCCTCACTGTAAAAAATTTCTTCCTTATGTCCAATCTAAATCTACCCTCTTTTAGTTTAAAACCATTCCCCCTTGTCCTGTCGCAACACACCCTGCTAAAAAGTCTGTCCCCATCCTTCTTATAAGCCCCCTTTAAGTTTTGAAAGGCCACAATAAGGTCTCCCTGAAGCCTTCTCTTCTCCAGGCTGAACAATCCCAACTCTCTCAGCCTTTCCTCATAGGAGAGGCGTTCCATCCCCCTGATCATTTTTGTGGCCCTCCTCTGGACCTGCTCCAACAGGTCCATGTCTTTCTTGTGCTGAGGACTCCAGAGCTGGACGCAGTACTCCAGGTGGGGTCTCATCAGAGCATAGTAGAGGGGCAGAATCACCTCCCTCGTCCTCCTGGCCATGCAAATCTGAGGTCTCTTGTAAGATACCCAGTAATATCGACATTTTCTTGATGTTTTTTGTCTTCCCCTTATCATCTTCATCTAAGTAAAGCTCAGCATTATTCTTACTGCTATGCTTTGTTATTTTGTGTTTACATAGCAAAAAGTATAATTTGTCTTCATTCGCTGATTTACTGACTTTAGGCTCATTTCAGACTCATTATTGAACAAATTACATTAGGTTCTTAGAGTTTTGATTGCTGTTCATCAAACTCACCACTATTGATTCCTGGTATGTCTTTGACTGTATACCTCTACTGTTGTGTTTGTCTTTGGACTGTAAACCCTTTGGGGCAGGAAATACGTTCTTTTTTCTGCTTGTACAGTGTTTGGTGCAAAATGGTTAATGGATCTCCTCAAGTCCCCTGTAATACAAATAATGAATAAGCAGAGAGAAGAACATTCTGATGTTTAAATCTCTGGACTAAAATTTGGGAGATATGGACTGAATTGTTGTCCTTTTGAGAACTTCATCATTGATACTGGACAAATCATGTAATTTTTACTTGTTTTTCTTCTGCAAAAAAAAAAAAAAATCCCTGCTTTTAGTTGTATATATACATATACTCAGTTTCTCTCAATGCCCTTTATGAAATAAATTACTGGTGAAACAGAAAGAAACTCAGTCTGGGGAAAATTTAAGTCATTCTTAAAGACAAAAAGGAGAGATGTGTTATGTCAGTCGTGCATCACCTCACCAATGTATAGTTATTCCCAGTAATATATTTTTATTATCTTTCTAATACTTCAGAATTTCCTGATCCAAGAGAGAAGGGGAATGAATTATCTGTCTGCCTCATGTTGTGCTGAGGCTTCTGTGTGTGTAGCTTTCAAATTTTATTGGCCTTTTTCTCTGATACTGTGCTTTAGAAATAAATATCTAATTTATAGTTTACTATTTGTAAGTCCACTAAGTGTTGGTGTTTAGGATGCTTTTCCCACAGCTTATTATCCTGCATGTTTTAAAAATTCATTCTGTTCTTTGTGATTATATTTTTTTCTGTGTTTCTAAAATTTCTAGATTATATTGTGTTTCTATTACAATTTACAAGTGTATTCTTTGGCATTTGCAGCTTTTTTGAAAGTTTATCTTATTTCCATTTTCAGATTATAAAAATGTTAAATAAGGCTGGTTATAATGCTGATCCTTGCAGTATCCACTAGATTCACAAAGCCTTTCCTCTTTTAGTATAGCACTGAAAATGTTATTCAGGTAAAATGATCAGGATTTTTTTTTAAACTGTGCATTCATTTTTTAAGCTATCCTATTTAATCAGTTAAGTGTTTTGTTTCTGTTCTGATATTATCGGGCTAATTATTTTCTGCCCACTTTTAAAGTCAAATAATGTCAATTTATTAGCAAGCTGATAGAGGGATATATCACTTATTGCATTCACTTATTGTTTCACAGATTCATAATGCATCCTGCGCTCCACAGTATAACTTACATGGAGTATATGTATCCTGTAAAGTTCGATTTTTCAACATTCCATTTACTAACCACAGAATGATTGCAGTGGGAAGTGTCAATATAGCTATAAAAGACTCGCATCAGAAATACCTATAAAATCCCAGACAAACCAAAGTTTTCTTTTTACTAACCCTGTAAATTCTTTGGAATTTGTAGGAACAGAAAATATTCAGAGGCTGTGCATAGGCAAATTTCCTAAATCATCATAGTAACTGAAAATAATTGAAGACGTTCAGGATTTTATACCTTCAAAACACTCTGCAAATATAAATCTCTCTCAAATCTCTGTAAGGCAAGTAGAAGTCTAATATTTGAGATGAAAATGAAATAATTTGCTAAAAACCTGCATAGAATGTCGGTTTCAGAAATAGGAAAATTGTGCAAGTTTACTGAAATGTTTTTCTATACCTGGGCTTGTACTGTGTGACAATCTAATATTATATCCAAATTCGTGTCAGTTTTATTAAAAAACCCAACTACCCATTATATTTTGAATGTTTGCAATCATGCCTGTTTTTTTATTGTCAAGAACATTTGTGGAATTACCACATGAACGAAGTAGTTCTGTTTTGCAGTCAACTATATTTGCAATGAACTCTTCTCATTGTCATCCTGTACAGTAAGTATAAGGATTTTTTAAAAAAAAAATCAAACATGAAAATATACTCATTTCAGGTAAGGGTGATGAGGATTCAACAAATAGAGAAGGACATTCTTTGTATACGACAGCTCCTGCAATCACAAGCAGCTGAAACAGAGGTTAGTGAGCAATTTCTTGCCTTCTTTTGATTAGAATATGTATCTTTTTAAAAAAGCAAATCTACTTAAACGAGTATATTGGTGGGCAGCATTATTTGTATCAGCAAGTGATGTCATGGTTCATAAATTAGTCAATATTCATAGGCTGTAGCTGCCTTGGGAATAAAATTTGGTAGCGTGTTACTTGCTCTGTTAGCAATGAACTGAGGGTGGAAAACTTGGAATATTCTTTATGCTACTGTTGAATTTTAATCAATAAATATGTATCACTTAAAAGTTTAACTAGCAATTTCAATAAAAAGGTCAAAGTGCAATGTATTATAAAGGCGTTGGTTTTAGCAAATAATTATAACAGTTTTACATGTCTTTCTAAATATGAATCTCTGATAAGCAGCTTCATGGTTTGCTTATCTTTTGAGATAAGAAAAAAAGGGCGAATACAGTTTCTGTCAGACTTCATTAGAGAAGTCTTGCATGTTTTTAGTGTTTAAGTATTGGGTTCTATATTAAGAAGTACAAGATAATGTTTCCTGTAAATGACAAAGTCCATAATAGTAATTGTCATTAACAAAAACTGCACTCACAGTGGAAATTAATTTACAAGCTCAACTCTTTCTCATACTTGTAAATTAACTATAAATTGTATGTTGGACCTGAATATTTTATTGTTTGTCTTTGCCCAAAATAACTACTGTGAAAGTTCAGGTCAACTTTTGAATTATTAAGGGATAGAGATTTTCCCACTGTAGAAAATAAATTATTTCACAATTCCAGTTTTGGGGAGAAAATCTGGTATTATAAGTGAAGCTGACAGTAGTGTGTATAATTAAAGTTGTCTAGTATTTTGACATGCTAGATAGTCCAGCTGCAATTTTGCTTGATTTATGCCCTTGATTGCTGCTTTTAAAAATCACTAAACATTTTGGAGAATTAAATTATCAGTTTATTTTCCTAACCTTTTAATTTAATTCTGTCAGCACACTTACTTGTGGTAAAACACGGATTTGATTTTTTGGAGGAAGTGACTTTTGCTTTCATAGTAAAATGTTTCCTAGTTTGGTTTGTATAAGTCTCCTAAAATTGGACTAGCAGACTTGCACAGTTGCATTAAGCAACTGAATTAAATGACAACAGCATTGGGCTTTGTGGTCTGAACAGTAATGGAGTCTGACAAGATGTTATAAAAGAAAGCTTTATTGAGGCAGTAGGAACGATGAGCAACAATGCACCCATACGGTGACTCACCCAATCACTGACAGCAAATGCAGGATCATAAGTGTTGCCCTGGCTCCGGTGGACTGCCAGGGACACTTGGTGTCCGGGTCATATGGCAGCAACAGCTAATCATGGAAATGCCTTTTCACTGTGGGTAAGAGTCGCACTGCCTCTTGGCTCCACCAATGGCAGTGTGATTTGAGAGAATCATACCTTATGTGAATAATGTGGGTGGCATCCTGCCTATGCTGCCGATGTCAGTCAGGGGGCAGGGTGTCAGCAGTCTGTCTACGCTGCCGATACTGGTCAAGGGCAGGGTGTCACTTCCACCCCTTGATTCTCTCAAATCATCACTCGATGTGGAGTTATAGGCTAGGGTGTTATTTTTGCAGATCGTTAGCTATATAATAAGCTAGGTGAGGTTGGTGTTCTGACACCTGCAGGGTATAAGTTACATAGTCAGAGGTTGAAAGCTGCTACATCACAGGATGGGTATTGTAGAATCACCTCTATCAAGTATCAGTTGCGTGGGCATCCGGGAGGTGATTGCTACAGCGTCTTCACAATTGTTAGGAGAGAGGCTGCGAAAGAGATTACAATTCACGGTTAGCATCCACTTATATCTAGTGGACCCCAACCTGGGTCGGGGAGCGGCTTGACCACGACTGGGAAAATGCTTTACAACACAGTCTACAACCCCATCAGCTGATACGAAACAAAGCATAAACAATGACAATAAACAAGATAATCACAAAAGGTACAGCCAAAATCTTTTGACAACAACCCTGAGATCTAGGAACCAAGAGGTAAGCCCTGACCACAATTCACCAATTCCCCAATTGGTATTTTCACTTGTCACCTGATACAAGGGTGTTGTGGTTTAACCCAGCAGGCAGCCAAATATCACGCAGCTGCTCGCTCACTCCCCCCCACCCCAGTGGGACAGGGAGAGAATCAGAAGGGTAAGAGCGAGAAAAACTCGTGGGTTGAGATAAAGATAGTTTAATAGAACAGAAAAGGGAAAATAATAATGATAATGATAGAACATACAAAATGAGTGATGCACAATGCAATTGCTCACCACCCGCACTGACTGATAACCAAGTAGCGATCGCTACTTCCTGGATCACGCCTACCATTCATATACTGAGCATGACGTCACATGGTATTGAATACCCCGTTGGCCAGCTGAGCCAGCTGTCCTGGCTGTGCTCCCTCCCAACACTTGTTTTGTTTTGTTTTGGTTTTTTTTTGAGCTGAATGTCCTTGACTAGCAGGGTACTTAGCAACAACTGAAAACATCAGTGTATTATCAACATTCTTCCCATACTAAATCCAAAACACAGCACTAGGAAAAAATTTAACCCTATCCCAGCCAAAACCAAGACAGTATTCACCCCTTATTCTATACCATTTACGTCATGCGTATGTCACATTTTTCAACACATTCCCATTAATCACCACCACCTTTCTTGTCTATATATATATATACACACACACACACAGAGATATCTTTCCCTTAGTCTATGGGCCATCGCTCTAAAATGTCCACTGAGTTCATTTAGTCCATGACTTTGGGCTCCATCTGTCAAAACAGTCCTTCAGGGCAGGAGAGATGGTGTGTGGTGTTGGACTGTTGCATCCTGAAGCCAGTTCTCATTTCGGTACTGCTGCGCTCATCTGGTTCTGTCATCGTTGCACTTTGCTCGGTTTCATCGGAGTTAGTTCATTCTTCATTTATCTGGGTGATTTTTACCGCTATACCATTGATAGCAACCATAGAAATAATGATATACAATATAATATAACAATCAACATCATACAATTCAGTTCATTGGCTATTTTCACCCAAAATCAAATCCCCTTGAGGTACACACCGGACTTCCCCATCCTTTTGCATGACCCAACAAGTGCACCCAGGTCCTTGAGCAAAAGCAATCCCACGGATGGGTTTTCCCTTGCCAGAGGCAGGAGTAACCCAGACTGTCTTCCCCAGCATATATCTTATATGCACGACAGGGACTTTATCTCCATCTACAGTATGCAAAAGTTTTGACTGGGCAGGGCCAGATCGATTAACAGATCCCCTAGTGTTGACTAACCAGGTGGCTTTTGCTAAATATGTATCCCAATGCTTGAATGTCCCACCACCCATTGCCCTCAGCGTAGTCTTTAGAAGTCCATTGTATCGTTCGATTTTCCCAGAGGCTGGTCCATGGTAGGGGATGTGATAGACCCACTCAATGCCATGCTCTTTGGCCCAGGTGTCTATGAGGGTGTTTCAGAAATGAGTCCCGTTGTCTGACTCAATTCTTGCTGGGGTGCCATGTCGCCACAGGACATGCTTTTGAAGGCCCAGGATGGTGTTCTGGGGAGTGGCATGGGGCACGGGATATGTTTCTAGCCATCCGGTGGTTGCTTCCACCATGGTGAGCACATAGCGCTTGCCGTGGCGGGTTTGGGGGAGCGTGATATAATCCATCTGCCAAGCCTCCCCATATTTATACTTCGACCATTATCCTCCATACCAGAGAGTCTTTAATCGCTTGGCTTGCTTGATTGCAGCGCATGTTTCGCATTCATGGATAACCTGTGCAATAGCGTCCATGGTCAAGTCCACCCCTCGATCACGAGCCCATCTATATGTTGCATCTCTTCCTTGATGGCCTGAGGCGTCATGAGCCCACCAGGCTATAAATACTTCACCCTTATGTTGCCAGTCCAGATCCACCTGAGCCACTTCAATCTTAGCAGCCTGGTCCACCTGCTGTTTGTTTTGGTGTCCTTCAGTGGCCCGACTCTTGAGTAAGTGAGCATCTACGTGACGTACTTTTACAACCAAGTTCTCTACCAGGGCAGCAATATCTTGCCACAATGCGGCAGCCCAGATGGGTTTACCTCTGCGCTGCCAGTTGTTCTGCTTCCACTGCTGCAACCACCCCCACAGGGCATTTGCCACCATCCATGAGTCAGTATAGAGATAAAGTACTGGCCATTTTTCTCGTTCGGCAATGTCCAAGGCCAGCTGGATGGATTTCACCTCTGCAAACTGGCTCTATTCATCTTCTCCTTCAGCAGTTTCTGCCACTTGTCGTATAGGACTCCATACAGCAGCCTTCCATCTCCGATGCTTTCCCACAAGGCGACAGGACCCATCAGTGAACAGGGCATATTGCTTCTCATTTTCTGGTAGTTTGTTATACAGTGGGGCCTCTTCAGGACACGTCACCTCCTCCTCTGGGGATATTCCAAAATCTTTGCCTTCTGGCCAGCTTGTGATCACTTCCAAGATTCCTGGGCGACTGGGGTTTCCTATTCGGGCCCGTTGTGTGATCAGTGCGACCCACTTACTCCACGTAGCATCGGTTGCATGATGTGTAGAGGGGACCCTCCCTTTGAACATCCAGCCCAGCACCGGCAGTCAGGGTGCCAGGAGGAGCTGTGCTTCAGTACCAACCACTTCCAAAGCAGCTCGAACCCCTTCATATGCTGCCAATATCTCCTTCTCAGTTGGAGTATAGCGGGCCTCAGATCCTCTGTATCCCCGACTCCAGAACCCCAGGGGTCGACCTCGAGTCTCCCCTGGTGCTTTCTGCCAGAGGCTCCAGGTAGGGCCATTCTCCCCAGCTGCGGTGTAGAGCACATTCTTTACATCTTGTCCTGCCTGGACTGGCCCACGGGCTACTGCCTGAACTATCTCCCGTTTAATTTGTTCAAAGGTTTGCTGTTGCTCAGGGCCCCATTTGAAGTCGTTCTTCTTCCTGGTCACTTGATAGAGAGGGCTTACGATCTGACTGTAATTTGGAATATGCATTCTCCAAAAACCCACAACGCCTAAGAAAGCTTGTGTTTCCTTTTTGCTAGTTGGTGGGGACATGGCTGTTATTTTGTTGATCACATCCATTGCGATCTGACGATGTCCATCTTGCCATTTTATTCCTAACAACTGGATCTCCTGTGCAGGTCCCTTGACCTTACTTTGTTTTATGGCAAAACCGGCCTTCAGAAGGATTTGAATTATTCTCTCCCCTTTCTCAAAAACTTCTTCTGCTGTGTTGCCCCATACAATGATGTCATCAATGTATTGCAGGTGTTCTGGAGCCTCACCCTGTTCCAGTGCGGTGTGGATCAGTCCATGGCAAATGGTAGGGCTGTGTTTCCACCCCTGGGGCAGTCGGTTCCAGGTGTACTGGACACCCCTCCAAGTGAAAGCAAACCGTGGCCTGCACTCTGCCACCAAAGGGATTGAGAAGAATGCATTAGCGATATCCATTGTGGCGTACCACTTGGCTGCCTTTGACTCCAGTTCGTATTGAAGTTCTAGCATGTCCGGCACGGCAGCACTCAGTGGTGGCGTGACTTCGTTCAGGCCACGGTAGTCTACTGTTAGTCTCCACTCTCCATTGGACTTTTGCACTGGCCATATGGGACTGTTGAAGGGTGAGCGAGTCTTGCTGATCACTCCTTGGCTCTCCAGGCGACGAATCAGCTTATGAATGGGAAGCAGGGAATCTCGGTTGTGGTAGCGATCGGTACCTGCTGTTCTTCAACCCTCAACAACCCCACAACAGAAGGGTCCTCCGAGAGACCGGGCAAGGTGGACAGCTGTTTAGTTTCCTCCGTCTCCAGGGCAGCTATACCAAAAGCCCACCGGTACCCTTTTGGGTCCTTGAAATACCCTCTCCTGAGGTAGTCTATGCCAAGGATGCACGGAGCCTCTGGGCCAGTCACAATGGGGTGCTTCTGCCACTTATTCCCGGTTAGGCTCACTTCGGCCTCCAATACAGTTAACTCTTGGGATCCCCCTGTCACTCCAGAAATACAGATGGGTTCTGCCCCTTTATAGCTTGATGGCATCAGGGTACACTGTGCACCGGTGTCTACGAGAGCCTTATACTCCTGTGGCTCTGATGTGCCAGGCCATCGAATCCACACAGTCCAGTAAACCCGGTTGTCCCTTTCCTCCACCTGGCCGGAGGCAGGGCCCCTCTAGTTCTGGTCATAGTATCCGTTTCTCGCTTCTTGCAATCCAAAGTAAGATCAGCCCTTCTACTCTGTCTGGGGAACTGTTCACTGGAAACTGGACCGTCGTGAGACAGGTTTTTCCTTATAACTGGAGCAGCATTTTTCCTGGGAGAAGCCCCTTGTGTCATTGTTTTTCCTTGCAACTCACGTACACGTGCCTCTAGCGTCAAGGTAGGTTTTCCATCCCACTGCCTCATGTCCTCTCTGTGGTCACGCAGGTAAAACCACAGGGTGCCCTGTGGTCTGTACCTTCTATATCCTTGGAACAGGCTGTCCAGGGAAGTGGTGGAGACACCATCCCTGGAAGTATTTAAAAGACGTGTAGATGAGGCCCTTAGGGACATGGTGTAGTGGGCATGGTGTGTTGGGTTGACGGTTGGACACGATGATCTTAGAGGTCTTTTCCAACCTGTATGATTCTATGTTTCTATGATTCTTTCTCTTCAGCAGCAGGATGCTGACTCCTAATGGCTGAGATACTGGTCTGTACAGGTGGAGAGTAGGACCTATCGCCTTTGAGTTGCTGGACCTCCCGGGACAGTTTCTCCACAGCCGGGACAAGGGAGAAAGAGACAGTTTCTTCGTATTCCTGGAGTCTGCTAACCACGTCATCCACCGTTGGTGCTTCTTCCTCTTTCCAGCACAGTACTGCCAACGAACTGGCATATGATGCTGGTGCGCTCCGTACTAATTTCCGCCACATGGGTCGCGTGCACTGGACTTCATCTGGATCTTTGGGTGTTTGGTCATTGTCCAGGTCACTATAAACCACCTCCAGCACGCCTAGTTCTCTCAGGTACTGGATACCTCTCTCCATGGTGGTCCACTTGCCTAGGCGATATATAACATCTTCCTTGAAGGGATACCTTTCCTTCACGCCTGACAGCAGTCGCCTCCAGAGGCTGAGGGCCTGTGTCCCTTTTCCAATTGCTTTGTCAATGCCCCCTTCCCTAGCAAGGGATCCCAGCTGTTTGGCTTCCTTCCCCTCTACTTCCAGGCTACTGGCCCCATTATCCCAGCATCAGAGCAGCCAGGTAACAATATGCTCGCCTGGACGACGGCTGAAATCTTTCCGCATATCTCGCAGCTCACTCAGGGATAGGGATCGGGTGGTTTCCATCTCGTTTATGAGTTCTTCCTCTTCCTCCTCCTCTTCTCATGATGTCCCTGCTCTTCCATCATCCCTTTCTAAACGACCTGACTTCCGCTTCAAAGATTTCTTCTTCTGTACAGGGGCGACTGATACCAGCAAGGGTTGGTCCTCTGGTTCAGCTGTAGTACCTGTTGCTGGGGTTTGAGTGGCTGCAGGGCTTGTCGCAGGGTTTGGAGTAACTGCAGTGACTGTTGCCGGGTTTTGAGTAGCCACAGTGCCTGTCGTGGGGGTTTGAGTAGCCACCGTGTCTGTTGCCGGGATTGATCTCTGGACAGTATTCCTGAATAGTTGTTTAACCCTAAACAAGACCTGAACCACATTCAGGAGGCATAGCAATATGAACATGCTTGTTTGAACATCCCAAGGATATTCGTTATTCTCAGGGAATATTGTGGACATCTCCATGAAGAGGATAGAAGAAAAAGGAGTTTCTGAAGATATGGAGGGGAAGGTGAACAAGTGGGAGAAAGTGTCCCATCCTGTCTCCCCCCTAAATCCATCCTCTGAGGTGAAGAGGTAAAAAGTGTAATTATTAATAGTTTCCAAAAGATAGCTCCCGAAGAACAGGAATGATGGCAGTGCTGAGTACAGGCTCGTGACCAATAATTTTATCATAACATAAACCAGTGTCACACAGTATAGCAAAGCAATGACCTTAATCTATTTCCCAGAGATGACCAACCCCACATAAATACTGATAATCAGCAGTATAGACAGCCAGTAAGGTGCTACATACCAAAACTCCCAGAACAGATCCAACAACTCTGAGAGCAAATAAACCAACATTGTGACCAGCGACTACTGAACTGATATAATGAATGCTTATAACCAATTTGTTTTAACCCGTTTGGGTCAGATGTGTCGTTATCTCACCCCTTCGAGCCCCACGTTGGGTGCCAAAAAGGACTGTCGTGGTTTAACCTGGCAGGTAGCCAAATACCACGCAGCCGCTCGCTCACTCCCCCCCACCCCAGTGGGACGGGGAGAGAATCGGAAGGGTAAGAGTGAGAAAAACTCGTGGGTTGAGATAAAGACAGTTTAATAGAACAGAAAGGGGAAAATAATAATTATAATGATAAAATATACAAAAATGAGTGATGCACAATGCAATTGCTCACCACCTGCACTGATCGATAACCAAGTAGTGATCGGTACTTCCTGGAACACGCCTACCATTTATATACTGAGCATGATGTCACATGGTATGGAATACCCCATTGGCCAGCTGGACTAGCTTTCCTGGCTGTGCTCCCTCCCAACGCTTGTTTTGTTTTGTTTTGTTTTTTTCTTGAGCTGAATGTCCTTTACTAGCAGGGTACTGAACAACAACTGAAAACATCAGTGTGTTATCAACATTCTTCTCATACTAAATCCAAAACACAGCACTAGGAAGAAATTTAACTCTATCCTAGCCAAAACCAGGTCAAAGTGCTTTAGTTGTTCCTGGATTTTCTTAAGGTCGGTCTCAATGCGTCGATCTTGCTTTACATAGACTCAGGAGGTCTTATTTACTAACGCGCAAACACCACCTTGTGCGGCCAGCAAGTAGTCTAAGGCTAGACAGTTCTGAACAGTAGTCTGTGATACCTGAGCGACTTCTTGCTGCAGCGCTTGGATGGCATCAGTTGTTACGTTTTCTGTATTTTCCAGGGTAGCAGAGAGATTGATGGTTGCTTTCCCCAGCTCAGAGACCCCTAGCCAAGGAAGGGGAATCCATGCAAACTGGTGAAATCCAGATACTCATTTTACCAAAGGGTTAATACCACACTGATGTCGCAGGATGTTAGGGTAATTGCGGACATGGATCGTGAAGAGTCTTTCTTCAACATGCATCCCAGGCAGTATACATCTGGGTGTGCAGGTCCCCTCTCACCTCTATTGGAAGGTTCTCATGGCACTGTTGCCGCACAGCCAGTATAGGCTGGGGGTACCTATTGTGCTAAGGTCACGGCAGTGAGTGGTGTCTTTCAGGCAATTGTTGATATTGGCACGATAGGTTTGCATGGTGTAGGATGGACACCGCCGCATGGTTTGTAGTTGATGACAGGATGGATTATAGCCCATAAAGTTCTGGAGGACATAGAATTCTCATCTGTTCTTTACCAAGGTGGCAGTGGATAGTTGGTGGTTGAGAGATTAGCCTGAATGGAGTAATATCTAACAAAAGTTTTTGGTGCATGGCCCCACAATTCCACCAATACGGGCATTCCCACCACGGGAACCCCTTGGTGCCCAGATACAGGATGTTGTGTACAAATCCAACAATCAGTTCACTTTCTAACATTCGCCAGTGCCCGAGACGTGTGAATTAAAAAGTTAGAATCCTCACCAGCAAGGCCCTGGTGGACTGTCCCTAAGAACAATATCCACAACATATTCAAAATTGGGGCTTGCACAAAATAACTAACAGTAGTACAAGTAAAATGACTACAATAAACAGCGGTATAGCAGGAGGATTTTTTCCAGATTGTTGTGGTTGAGATAAAGGCAGTTTAATAGGGAGAGCAAAAGCTGTGCACACAAGCAAAGCAAAATAAGGACTTCATTCACTTCTTCCCATCAGCAGGCAGGTGTTTAGCCATTTCCAGGAAAGCAGAGCTTCATCACACGTAACGGTTACTTGGGAAGACAGATGCGATAACTCCAAATGTTCCCTCCCCCTCCTTCCCCCAGCCTCCCCAGCTTCTTGTGCCCCCACCAGCCTAGTCACTGACGGGGCAGTGTGAGAAGCAGAAAAGGCCTTGATGCTGTGTAAGCACTGCTCAGTAATAACCAAAACATCCCTATGTTATCAATGCTGTTTTTATCACAAACCCAAAACTATGAAGAAAATTAACTCTATCCCAGCCACAACCAGCATAGCGCCATAGGAGCTGCCATGAAGAAAATTAACTCTATCCCAGCCAAAACCATTACACAGATCAGTCCATCCGTCCAGGGTGGTACAGTAGTCAGGCTGAGTTGGCGGCTCAAGGCTCATCATGGACATTATCACTTCCTAAAATACAAAATCGTTTCTAGGACAGCCTGAAGGCTGTAAACATCAAGATTTGGGCCCTGGTGTCCACAGCAAAGGTGAACGCGTGCCCAGTCATTCACAACAACTTCTAATTGGGGATAGGACATGGGGTAAGCAAAAGGAAACAGAGCTAGGAGGTGGATCTCTGTCCAGTGGCAGACACCCGCCCACCAGTTCTCCAGCAGCGCCTTAGAGAGGAAGGAGGGACTGAAAGGTTTAACACCAGGGTGCTGGGAGGTGCTGCAAGGCTCATGGGGAGCGACGGGACAGGACACGGACAGGACAGGCCGGGACTGGCTGGGACAGGACACGGGGACCTGCCAATGACTGTTCAAAAGCTGTAACAAAACATTGTTCGGCAATTTATCAATTTGTTGGGGGCAGGGGGGGTAAACCCCGCAGGGCACAGAAGCCATTGCCATGGCACCCACCTCTGCAGCCAGGGTGTGCAGAACCCCTGTGTCCCGCACCTACGGTCCCTCTCACTGATGTGAGTTAGAGTTGCCTCAGTGTGCCAGAGCCTCCTGAGCCACTCCACTCAGCCTTCCCCTGTCTTTTTACGAAGCTTGTTGCCCAGGGAGCAGAATTGTTCCCAGGTATAGGCTTGCACACAGTGAGTGCTCAAGGCAGGTAGGGGAGGGGCAGGGGTGACTTCCCCTGTAGGGTTGGGAAGGGGATCAGGGTCTGGTCCGGACCAATAATGTCCCCGTCCCAATTATCATCCTTATCATCGTCCTGGTAGATAGCGGCCCTAACTTGGCCTGTTGTACTGGGATGACCACTCTGGGCCTCGAGAGCCTGCTGGGCCAAGGGGGCTAGCTTACGCTTGTCCCTCTTGACCCCTTGCTTAGCTTCTCCCGCCCATTCGAGGGTGCCACACAGCCCGGTAATTTCAGCCCAGGCAGTGTTTAGGGCACAACTCAGGAGGCCCATTAAGCCACCTTTGCCCTTTCCCCATTTGCAATGGCTGGCCTTACGCCACAGTTCAAATTCATCCCCAATAGCCTGGAGATCCGTCCAATTATCTTGGACCCAATCCTCCTCCCACTGGGGGGAGCTCCAAACTTGCTCCTTTCCTAAAGCCTCCAGCAGTTGTCGTAAAGACTCCGTGCAGTCCATGATGCCAAATAATGTGGTCTGAATAGTAATGGAGTCTGACAAGATGTTATAAAAGAAAGCTTTATTGAGGCAGTAGGAAAGATGAGCAACAATGCACCCATACGGTGACTCACCCAATCACTGACAGCAAATGCAGTGATGCCCTGGCTCCAGTGGACTGGACTTGGTGTCTGGGTCATCTGGCAGCAATAGCCAGTCATGGAAATGCCTTTTGACTGTGGGTAAGAGTCACACTGCCTCTTGGCTCCACCAATGGCAGTGTGATTTGAGAGAATCGTACCTTACGTGAATAATGTGGGTGGCATCCTGCCTATGCTGCCGATGTCAGTCAGGGGGCAGGGTGTCAGGAGGCAGCGTGTCAGTCTTCCAGTTTCCTAATAAAACTTTTATGTTGTATGGATAGAAATTGTTGCAGAGGTATACAGCAACCACAGGGAAGGTGCAATCTGTTAGATCTCAGAAATAGGCAATTATAAGATTTAATCTCTAGTTTTGTTATGAAATTAAACTGTGATTTTCATAAGTAATTTTTAGCAAAATTACATATCTTTCCTCCCTTTCTCAAGTAACCTTAATTGAGCGGATACGGTAGATTGCATCTATTAAAGCTTGTTTCTAAAGTAATGAGCTCCTCTATTAGCTATAAACCTTTTTTGAATTAATATATTTAAATGTCAAGTATGTAGTCTGGAGACAACTTTATTCTTCAACCAGAAAAAGAAACTAGAATTCTTATTCTCCAGCAGTCATTTGTCAATGGTTTACAAAAAGTTTTAACATCCTTTTTACTGAGCTGTTTTCTCTGTATCTTGGATAATAGCCTCTTCCTATTAGCAGACATTCTTTTAAGGCCAATCATGCTCATTAGTGCTTTGGATTTTAAAGGTATTTGTTACTGACCTGGCCAGTGACCAGTGTGGATTGATAAGGTTACCTATGATGGTATTTCTGTTTTCCCAGATGGTGTAAGACATACTTATTTTCAAATAAAGCAAAAATATGTTAAAAATAATAAAATTGCTTAGTACTGAAAAGTTAGCAGTGTAAACCAACATAGCCTCCTTTAGTGTAAATATGATACACTTGTTAAATACACTTAGTCTTTACTACACAGTATGTAGGACTTGGCTAAATTCAGGGCATTGAATAGAAGGTGAATGGGACAGTGATAAGAAAAGAGAGGATACTCTTCTGTCTTTAAAGCCTAGGACTATAGTCCAGGAAGGTCACGGTCTTGTCCATGTTCTGCCGTGGACTTTTAGTGAGCAATATTATTACAGTATAATTTTTTTTTCAGATAACCATACAAGACGTTTCTTTGCATAATGTTTGTAATTTTCTCTAAAATCAGTGGTACTCTTGTCATGTGACATTTAGACAGAGTGTCACGAATGGGTGGTTTTAAGGCCACGTAAAAAATCACTGGCAAGGTATTGGCAAAGGGTGATTTTAATAGAAATTTATAGAAACGTGACTTAACAGAATTTGATGGCAAGGTTCACTCTATTACTTATTACATGGATTAAGTTACACAGGGGAAAATCGTATTAGAATTGTGTTGGAATGATTTGTACAGAGATTAAGAGTAAAAGGGTTAAAAGATAAAAGGATAAAAAGGTAAAAGGTAAAAGGGTTAAAAGGTAAAAAGGTAAAAGGGGGACCAATCTTAGTCTCAGACTTGGACAACGGTTTATGTCTAATACAGAAAGGGATAGGAAGGACCTCCCGTTGGGTCACAAGGTTCAGAGTTGACCCCTTTGTTTTCTAAACTCCTTCTCAAAAAAGGAGCCTAGGTGTGGCTGGATCTACCCTTAGTCTCAGACCTGGGCAACGGTTTATGACTAAAGGGTTAAGGGTTTTTTAACAGCAACTTAGAGTCTTACAATGCTTAAACATTGATCAATTTGACAGCTTGCACAAAGAATTAGTTAAGATACTACAAAGATTAAAACAACTTAACTACAGGTTATACTTGTTAGTAACTATATAGATAAGCGCGCAAAAAGATTTAATCTATTTATACATATATATATAACTACAGATTATAACTGTAAGCGCACAAAAAGATCTAGATCAATCAATAACTACAGATAACTGTAAGCGCACAAAAAGATTTAGATCAATCAATAACTACAGATAACTGTAAGCGCGCAAAAGATCTAGATCAATCAATACACACACATATATATATGCATATGAATATGATGCCAAAGCTAAATGAAAGCCCTAGAGTTAGTTAATTTATAAAGGTATACCTGTGAAAAATTCCCCTCGAGTCCCATGAAATACTCACATCAAATGCTTTGGCATTTCCCAACGGGCGAAGAGTTGAGCTCTGAGGAGTGTCTCAGCCCAAAATCTCAGGGATCCTCCGAGCATCGCAAATTCGAGTTTGCGGACTCTGAGAGGCGTCCCACTCAGAGGGAGATTCTGGATGCAGCCCGCTGCGGTCCAGGAGAGCTCAAAGGGTCTCACTTGGTACTGCTGTTTATAGGTTTGCAAGATGATTGGCTTCAGTCATCAGTAAATTTCCATTTTGGCTACTATCCGAGGTGGTCCAGGGTAGTAATTATGGTATTGTTTCACGGTAACAATGGTATTGTTCCACTTGAGCTATGATCCAGGTAGGGAAAGCTTCAGAGCTGTCAGAGATGACGAATTATCTCTTGTTTCTGTTCCCTACCTTGATCATGTAGCTAGTGTCCCTGGTACAATCAGTGTTGTTCCCCACCTTAGCCATGCAAGAGTGCTTGGTATGGCCAAGGGACGCTTAACCGCCCCACTCATACACAATGGCTAAAGCTTAACAGAAGGTTCTGAGATCGTATCGTAGCCCAGAGAAAAAGAAGGGGGAGGAATGCACCACCACACAGAGGTGCCCATCTTTATTTCAGAATGAAAATACATTTCATTTACATTTTTTTGTTCCACCATTCAATATTAAAGTTGATGCAACTTTTCAGTAAGATGAGAGGGAAGCACAAAAATTACCAGTCTTATGTACAGGTTTTCTCTGCATAGAATATCTGGTTTGTTATTGGACAGATATAATTAGTATAGTTTTCAAAACAATTTGAGGATATTTTCAAAAAATGTGTTATGAAGGCTTTCAAAATGCTTCTGAACAAAAATGCTCAATTTATTATTAGTGATCTGATTTGTATTTATTTATTTACTCTAAGTTTAGAGAGAAGTTGGAATTGAAATCTGTAATTAATTCTGATGGGATCATAGTTAGGGATAAGAAAATCAACTGTCACCTATGGTGGTAACTATGTTGTCACCATCAGGTGATAAAATTGCCTTTTTGCCACCTAACAAACTAACAAACTGTTTCAATCAATGTATAAGGAGGTCACAGTTGACTAAAATGTCACTGATAACTTTTGGAGGTAAAATCATAAAATGAGGCATCTGTGCATGCACACCACTGTGAAAGCAATTCACTATCACATTATCAAACAGCTGTCAGCTTCCTTAGTAGGGAAACTAAGTGATTCAATAGTTGAAAGTCCTTTCTCTGTGCCTTTATGACATAATGCCTTACAACCTCCCTATAGTTGCATTCGAGTGTGCAACAAACACCTCATTCATATCTGCTCCCTTGACATCTCCTCAGATTGCAGTCCAGTAGTGTGGACACAGTTCTGGAAATAATAACCTTTGGTAGAGAAGAGTAAATATTATACCACATAAAGCTAGTTTGATGACGAGTTTCAGAAAAGGGATGGGGATACGTTCTGAAGAGCAATTTGGTGGGGACCTGTGTACAGGCGCTTAAAAAGTTGTAGGGAAGTGCTGAAAGAAGAATGAGTTTGTCAGCAAATTGAGGAGTTACACAGCCTCAGGGAGAAGGTAATTTGCTGGCAGAGAAGTACTATAAGATATGGTACTCTATTTTAAGAGAAGAATTTTACTAATGTTCAGAACTAGTTAAATATGTGTGATATTGTAGTACAAGTGGTATGAACTTAGTCTGAATAGCCTTAAACAATTGACTGCTGTGTTACCATTGCTTTCTCTCATTACAGATTTTTTCTCTCTTATTCTGGAAAAAATAGCACACTATTTTGGACTCACCTTGAGGACTCAAAGAGTAGTTTTTGTCTCAGTTCTTCACTCCAGTCCTTTCTCTTATTTGGCCTCTGAATACATTCTTTAATGTATCAAAATTTTCTTGTGGTGTGTCCTATCAATAAAGCTTCTGGAAGGGTTGGCTGTACATTTACACATTTTAGGACAGAGTTAACAGGGTACTGGTGGTTAAGGAGGGAGTAACTACACACCTATTAATACTACATAGTGTGATTTGTTGCGAATGAGTGGTTTAGAGGCCACTTAAAGAATCACCGTCAAAGATATTAGCAGAAAGTGATTTTAATAGAGACCTATAAAAGTGCGACTTAACAGAGTTCGATGGCAAGGTCCACTCTATTACTTACTACACGGATGAAACATATAAAGAAAAATCATGTTATGTCTAAGGGTTTATATCTTAGGGACTATATGTGTTTAGCAGCAGTCTAGGGTTCATTCACAGTTTTAGCAGCACTTAATCATCAACTAATTTAATATTTATGAAGTGTTAGTAGAGTCTACTATAATCACGACTTAATTACAGATTATGCTTACTATTAGTTCACACACACACAGACAGAAATATATATATAAAAATGTACAAAAGGTACCTGTTAAAAATTCCCCTCGAGTTCGGTGAAGAAATATTCACGTAAAATGTCTCAGCATTTCTCAACGGGCGAGGGTTGAGCCTCGAGAAGTGAAGGGTTTCAGCCCAGGTCCCGTCGGACGACAGGCCTCTGAATATTGCAGGCCCGAAAGATCGCAAGCTCTGAGAGGTGTCCCACTCAGAGGGAGATACAGGGTGCAGCCTACTGCAGTCCTGGAGACCTCAAAGGGTCTCACTTAGCACCACCGTTTATAGGTTCGCAAGATGATTGGCTTTAGTCATCCATAAATTTCCATCCTGGCCACAGTCCCAGGTGGTAATTACTAAAAATTCTCAAGGTTTCAGTGTTGTTCTACTGGACACCTGGGCCAGGCAGTAGGAGGATGTTCCCAGCCTCAGCTATGCAGAGTTTCTGATACAGTCAAGGAGCTCTCAACTGCCAGACTCAGTACACCAAGGCTGAGATTTCACGGGAATTTCTGAGATCAGCAAGCGGCCCAGGAGGGGGGGGAAGGAATGCACCACCACAGTTTTTAATAAATTTGCCAAAGGATGGCCATCTCCTGTGGGTAGCAACTGGATCTAGTTCTGAAATTGCCTGGTGGCAAGAAGAAAGGTAGTAGCAGTCAAATTGCAATGTCCATATAACTGAAAAATATAAACACGAAGCATTTATGATATTTTTATACTGTGCCTGATATAGTGATACCCAACTTGAATGTGCTCCTTATGTTTATAAATATCATAGCTTGTCTACTGATTTAGTTGGCCACTAATTGCGGAATCTAAGTGCAATATATATTGTAGTATATGACAAAATATAATACTATACCATAGAAAATAGCTTTGGGAGATAAATCAGCAGAGAAACTTTTAAGACATTTTAAAGGTTTGGCAAAGTTACTAACTCCTGTAAATGCTATTAGAAAAAGTTGAGGTAATTTGCCTGCAAGTGATGCTACCTTCCAAATTCATGAGACTTCTAGTATATATTTTGTGAGATTTTCATAAGGTTTGCAATCCACTATAGAGTTAGACCCCTCCAAAGATAGAATGTTTGGCTGTCAGGTACAAATCTGAAATTGCATTAAAAAAAAACAAACTGCACAACAATTTCTTAGCAAGTATTTAATCATAGAATCATAGAATCATAGAATCATAGAATAGTTTGGATTGGAAGGGACCTTTAAAGGTCATCTAGTCCAATCCCCCTGCAAGGAGCAGGGACATCTTCAACTAGATCAGGTTGCTCAGAGCCCCGTCCAACCTGACCTTGAATGTTTCCAGGGATGGGGCATCCACAACTTCTCTGGGCAACCTGTTCCAGTGTCACACCACCCTCATCGTAAAAAATTTCTTCCTTATATCTAGTCTAAATCTACCTTCTTTTAGTTTAAAACCATTCCCCCTTGTCCTGTCGCAACAGGCCCCGCTAAAAAGTCTGTCCCCATCTTTCTTAGAAGCTCCCTTTAAGTACTGAAAGGCTGCAATAAGGTCTCCCCAAAGCCTTCTCTTCCCCAGGCTGAATAACTCCAACTCTCTCAGCCTTTCTTCATAGGAGAGGCGTTCCATGCCCCTGATCATTTTTGTGGCCCTCCTCTGGACCCGCTCCAACAAGTCCATGTCTTTCTTGTGCTGAGGGCTCCAGAGCTGGACGCAGTACTCCAGGTGGGGTCTCACCAGAGCGTAGTAGAGGGTCAGAATCACCTCCCTCGACCTGCTGGCCATGCTTCTTTTGATGCAGCCCAGGATACGGTTGGCCTTCTGGCCTGCCAGCGCACATTGTCGGCTCATGTCCAGCTTTTCATCCGACAGTACCCCCAAGTCCTTCTCGGCAGGGCTGCTCTCAATCCCTTCATCCCCCAGCCTGTATTGATACCGGGGGTTGCCCCAACCCAGGTGCAGGACCCTGCACTTGGCCTTGTTCAACCTCATGAGGTTCACACAGGCCCACTTCTCGAGCTTGTCCAGGTCCCTCTGGATGGCATCCCGTCCCTCAGGCGTGTCAACTGCACCACTCAGCTTGGTGTCATCTGCAAACTTGCTGAGGGTGCACTCGATCCCACTGTCTATGCCACTGATGAAGGTATTAAACAGTACTGGTCCCAATACGGACCCCTGCGGGACACCACTCGTCACCGACCTCCATCTGGACATTGAGCCGTTGACCACTACCCTCTGGATGCGACCATCCAGCCAATTCCTCACCCACCGGACAGTCCACCCATCAAATCCATATGTCTCCAGTTTAGAGAGAAGGATGTTGTGGGGGACCGTGTCAAAGGCCTTACAGAGGCCCAGATAGACGACATCTGTAGCCCTTCCCATGTCCACTGATGTAGTCACTCCATCATAGAAGGCCACTAGGTTGGTCAGGCAGGACTTGCCCTTGGTGAAGCCATGCTGGCTGTCTCGAATCACCTCCCTGTCCTCCATGTGCCTTAGCATAGCTTCCAGGAGGATCTGTTCCATGATCTTCCCAGGCACAGAGGTGAGGCTGACTGGCCTGTAGTTCCCCGGGTCTTCCTTTTTTCCCTTTTTAAAAATGGGGGTTATGTTTCCCATTTTCCAGTCAGCCGAAACTTCACCAGACTGCCATGACTTCTCAAATATGCTGAATAGTGGCTTAGCAACTTCATCCGCCAGTTCCTTCAGGACCCTCGGATGGATCTCATCAGGTCCCATGGACTTGTGCACCTTCAGGTTCCTTAGATGGTCTCAAACCTGATCTTCTCCTACAGTGGGCGGCTCTTCATTCTCCCAGTCCCTGCCTTTGCCTTCTGCGGCTTGGGCGGTGAGGCTCGAGCACTTGCTGGTGAAGACCGAGGCAAAAAAGTCGTTGAGTACCTCCGCCTTCTCCATATCTCAGGTAACCAGGTCTCCCATTTCGTTCTGGAGAGGGCCCACATTTTCCCTAGTCTTCCTTTTATCCCCGACGTACCTGTAGAAGCTTTTCTTGTTGCCCTTGACGTCCCTGGCCAGATTTAATTCTATCAGGGCTTTAGCTTTCCTAAGCTGATCCCTGGCTGCTCCGACAATTTCTCTGTATTCCTCCCAGGCTACCTGTCCTTGCTTCCACCCTCTGTAGGCTTCCTTTTTGTGTTTGAGTGTGTCCAGGAGCTCCTTGTTCATCCATGCAGGCCTCCTGGCATTTTTGCCTGACTTCCTCTTTGTTGGGATGCATCGCTCTGGAGCTTGGAGGAGGTGATCCTTGAATATTAACCAGCTTTCTTGGGCCCCTCTTCCCTCCAGGACTTTGTCCCATGGCACTCTGCCAAGCAGATCCCTGAAGAGGCCAAAGTCTGCTCTCCTGAAGTCCAGGGTAGTGAGCTTGCTGTGTGCCCTCCTCGGTGCCCTAAGGATCTTGAACTCCACCATTTCATGGTCACTGCAGCCAAGGCTGCCCTTGAGCTTCACATTCCCCACCAGCCCCTCCTTGTTGGTGAGAACAAGGTCCAGCATAGCACCTCTCCTTGTTGGCTCCTCTACCACTTGGAGAAGGAAGGTATCATTGATGCATTCCAGGAACCTCTCGGATTGCTTATGCCCTGCCATGTTATCCCTCCAACAGATATCGGGGTGGTTGAAGTCCCCCACGAGGACCAGGGCTTGTGGACGTGAGGCTGCTCCTATCTGTCTATAGAGGGCCTCATCCGCTCGGTCTTCCTGGTCGGGTGGCCTGTAGCAGACCCCCACCGTAATGTCACCTGTCCCTGCCCTCCCTTTAATCCTGACCCATAAGCTCTCGGTGGGCTCCTCATCCATCCCCAGGCGGAACTCCATGCACTCCAGCTGGTCATTGACATAGAGGGTGACACCCCCTCCTCGTCTCCCCTGCCTGTCCTTCCTAAAGAGTCTATATCCTTCCATTCCAACACTCCAGTCATAGGAGCCATCCCACCACGTCTCCGTGACTCCGTGATGCCAATATGGTATTTTAATTTGTTATAGTGGTCCAGGCCTTTCTATCATAACATCTGTCATTTGAAATATGTGAAGTGTTTCCATTAGAAAGTGTTGCTGCAGATAATTTATTCTGTTCAGAGATTATGCTAAGCAAACTTTAAACTATTTTGATAAAGCACTGTGATGGATAGGAGTTTTCTGAATGATTTGATTTACAAGATTTTTTTCTGCTTTATGACTTAACCATAACAAAATGTTTTCAGTCTTATGGTTTCTTGGTTTTGTTCGTTGCATTATTCTATTGATCTTACTACGTTCTTTCTTACACCTGTATGTATATAGTTTTTGTATGTACTATGAAGTTATGGTGAAATAAACATTTTTGGTATCTAAGAAAATAATAGTTTATCTGCAGTTTTCAACACGCAGAAAATAATAAGGTACAGGAATATTGTGAAAAAAAAAAGTCTTTTGCCTAAAAAAGCCATTTTTCCTAATAAATACACAAGGGACTACTTTTGCAACTCATTTTTACAAAGTACTAAGTAAAATTATTTGTAATTGGTTATCTTAGCAAAAAGAATCAAGGTCTACTCTTCTTGCAAATGTCATACGGAGAGATTTGTCTTTTTTCTATTAGTAAATACAGGGAAATTAACAATTGACAAGTGATAGTTCCTGTTTACCTTAAAAGCATTTCGAGCATAGTGACAGGATGGGGGGAGCCTATCTTCCTGTAATAGGCACTTGCAGTCTTTCACCATTTTGCTACAAAAGCAAACAAGCATACTCAGTAACTTCAAAACTTTGTTCCTTTTGTAGTGCAATGCTAGAATTCAGGAATGACAGAGGGGCTCTAAACCCATCTAACGTCTCCTGAGAATGAACACTTTTATAATTTAAATGAACAACTACAGAGAAAGAGGTTTCTTCAGAAAGCAGAGAGAAAGGGAGATTGTAATAAGATTTACAGTATTTCAGTTTCACCAAGCCCTTGCAGATAAATCATGAGAAATAGTGTTCCTCCCTGCATCTAGCATTTCACTTTGGCTTGAAAGATTCCACTTTGGAGCTTTCAAGAGGCAAATTTAGAAAGAAAAAGCCCATTCATAGAATGAGCTTTCTTAGGAGAAAAAAGGTACACTAAAGTATGAACATGGCCTATAGACTAAGCTCAAGGCAAAGCTTTTCAGAAACCAATTCTATTGGGTCTGGCTGGGATGGAGTTAACTTTCTCCATAGCAGCCCTTATAGTGCTGTGCTTTGTATTTGTAGCTAGAAAGGTGGTGATAACACATCCATGTTTTGGCTACTGCTGAGTAGTGCTTGCACAGCATCAAGGCTGTCTCTCCAACCACCGCCCCAGCCCCCAAAGGCCAATAGGCTGGGGGTGGGCAAGAGGTTGGCAGGGAACGTAGCTGGAACAGCTGACCCAAACTGACCAAAAGGATATTCCATACCATATGACACCATGCTCAGCAATAAAAGCTAAGAGAAAGGAGGAGGAGTGGGGGGCATTCGTTATGAAGGTGTTTGTCTTCCGAAGCAACTGCTACGCATTCTGATGCCCTACTTCCCAGGAAGTGGCTGGACATCATCTGCTGATGGGAAGTAGAGAAGAAATCTTTTTGCTTTGCTTTGCTTCCACAGATGGCCTTTGCTTTTCTTATTAAACTGCTATTATCTCGACCCATGAGTTTTTCATCTTGCTTTCTCCCCCACTCCTGCTGAGGAGGGGGAGTGAAAGAGCAGCATGGTGGGCACCTGGCAGCCAGCCAAGGTCAACCCACCACACCAATGTTAATATTTCTTGTGCACTTCACAGTCATCACATTGCATGTATGAGATTCTGTTATTCATCCATTTCAGGGATGATTAAATGAGAACTTCTGTAAGGCCTCTTCATGCAAGAGAACACAGCCAGCTTTTGAGATAACAGAATCATAGTTCACTCATTCTGCTTCACAGTTCTTCAAAAATCATGACCCAGAATTGGTCTTTCTGTTTAATGCACTGGACCTGTGTGCCATTCTCTAGATGCTGTACCACATGTAGAGATTACAGTCTGTTGTTGTTTACATTCTGTGGTTCTTTAGCTGATGTGGTTGGTAGCCTATTGTCCTGGTTTTGGCTGGGATAGAGATAAATTTCTTCCTAGTGCTGTGTTTCAGATTTAGTATGAGAAGAATGTTGATAACACACCGACGTTTTTAGCTGTTGCTAAGTACTCTGCTAGTCAAGGACATTCAGCTTCCATGCTCTGGAAGAGGCTGGGAGGGAGCATAGCCGGGACAGCTGGCCCAGCTGGCCAACGGGGTATTCCATACCATGTGACGTCATGCTCAGTATATGAATGGTAGGCGTGATCCAGGAAGTACCGATCGCTAGTTGGTTATCGGTCAGCGCGGGTGGTGAGCAATTGCATTGTGCATCACTCATTTTGTATATTCTATCATTATCATTATTATTTTCCCTTTTCTGTTCTATCTTCCCCCCCCCTTCCTTTTCTGTTCCATTAAACTGTCTTTATCTCAACCCATGAGTGTTTCTCACTCTTACCCTTCCAATTCTCTCCCTGTCCCACTGTGGGGGCGGGGGGTGTGAGTGAGCGGCTGCGTGGTGTTTGGCTGCCTGCCGTGTTAAACCACAACACCTATATTTTTTCATCCACAAGTCCTACCTTCAGTGTTAAAAGATAATGCAAAGAAGAGACATACTTGTAGTGGTCATGCTATCTTTATAACCACTAACTCACAGTCTGACAGAGATGAATATTAATTTATTTACCGTAATGTTATATATATTTTTTTAAAAAAGTTATAAAATATATTTGAGTCATCCTTATGTGTGTGTGTATATATATATATATAAAAAATAGAATAGAATAGAATAGAGTAGAATAGTTCCACTTGGAAGGGACCTACAACGATCATCTAGTCCAACTGCCTGACCACTTCAGGGCTGACCAAAAGTTAAAGCACGTTATTAAGGGCATTGTCCAAATGCCTCTTAAACACTGACAGGCTTGGGGCATCGACCACCTCTCTAGGAAGCCTGTTCCAGTGTTTGACCACCCTCTTGGTAAAGAAATGCTTCCTAATGTCTAGTCTGAACCTCCCCTGATGCAGCTTTGAACCATTCCCACACATCCTGTCACTGGATACCAGGGAGAAGAGATCAGCACCTCCCTCTCCACTTCCCCTCCTCAGGAAGCTGCAGAGAGCAATGAGGTCGCCCCTCAGCCTCCTTTTCTCCAAACTAGACAACCCAAGAGTCCTTAGCCGCTCCTCATAGGACATGCCTTCCAGCCCTTTCACCAGCTTTGTTGCCCTCCTCTGGACATATTCAAGGACCTTCACATCCTTCCTAAATTGTGGGGCCCAGAACTGCACACAGTACTCAAGGTGAGGCTGCACCGACACTAAATACAGCAGGATAATCACCTCTTTTGACCAGCTGGTTATGCTGTGTTTGATGCACCCCAGGATGCGGATTGCCCTCTTGGCTGCCAGGGCACACTGCTGACTCATATTGAGCCTGCTGTCAACCACGATCCCCAGATCCCTTTCTGCAGGGCTGCTCTCCAGCCACTCCTCTCCCAATCTATACTTGAGTCCAGCATTACTCCATCCCAGGTGCAGAATCTGGCATTTGTTCTTGTTAAGTTTCATGCCACTGATGATTGCCCAAAGCTCCAATCTATCTAGATCCCTCTGCAAGGCCTCTTGTCCCTCGAGAGAGTCAACAGCACCTCCCAGTTTGGTATCATCAGCAAACTTGCTAATGGTGCATTCAACTCCTGCCTCCAGATCATTGATAAAAATAGCAAACAGAACTGGTCCTAGAATTGAGCCCTGAGGAGCACCACTGGTGACCGGTCGCCAGCCAGATGTAGCCCCATTCACTACAACCCTTTGAGCCCTTCCGTCCAGCCAGTTCTTCACCCAGCGCACCGTGAACCTGCTCGTCTCACAGTTGGACAACTTGTCCAGAAGGATGCTGTGAGGGACAGTATCAAAAGCCTTACAAAAATCCAGAAAAACTACATCCACCGCCTTCCCTTCATCCACTAGGCAGGTGACCTAATTGTAGAAGGATATCAAATTAGTTAAACAGGACTTGCCCTTTGTGAACCCATGTTGACTGTGCCTGATGATTGCATTGTCCTTTAAATGCCTTTCAGTAGCACCCAGTATGATCTTCTCCATAATTTTTCCAGGTACTGAGGTGAGACTAACAGGTCTGTAGTTTTCCTGGGTCTTCCCTCATGTCCTTGTTGTAAATTGGAAGACTCCCAAGATGAATAGAAGAAGAAGAAGAAGTAGAAGAATCAGTTTTCAATAAATACCAATTATCTGCTGGCTGTGTGTTATTGTTAACTCCTTTGGGTCAGTATGCACAAAGTGAACAGCTTCTCACTTCAAATTACTCCAGTAACGAAAGTGGTAAAAAGTCTTTTCTGTGAACTTGAATGTTTCACATTCAAGCCCTGCTGATGACTCATATGACAGGAAAGTATGTGCTTGTTTATGCATGTTGTGACTGCAAACATGCATTTAAGGTGAGGTGAACCCTGGTAGTAACTGTAAATAATTTCTTTATAATGATAAATTAATTTGGGTGTTATGTTGACTGCTTTTTGTCATGGCGTACTTTTGAGAGCTTTTTCTGGAAATGGGAAGCCACCTCTTTCATAAATAGCATGTAGTAAACAAAAAACTTATGTGACTGGGAATAGAGGGACAGAGAACGTAGGATAGAGTTCTGCTTATGTTGTCAGGGAATGAAATAGATCCCTGTTTGTTCTCTAGATGCATCAAAACTATTTAATAAATTACTCCCCCCCACTCCTCAGGCCCCAGACCCGGAACTGTTCTTAGAAGAATAACATATAAATAGCATCAACTGGGCAACACAGTGATTCAGAGCCTTGCTAATGCACAGTTCAGCTTTTCGCCTCTAGATGCTTTGAACGCTACTTTCTTCATGGGATTAAAAATTATTGTTATCTAATCACTGTTTAGAAAGTTCTGTCCTGTGTTATATTGGAGGCTTAGATCTAGATTTTATGTCAAACTCATCACATCACTATACTATGCTATACTATACTAAAGACTGAAAGTACTTTGAGACAGGGAGAGTCCTTATACTGTATTCAGCACATAGTACAACAGGGCTTATCTTGACTGGGTCCTGCTGTTGTATTGGGAACCAAAATTTCTTTAGTCATTGTATTAGCAGCAATAACAATATAATTTCATACACACTGATAGAGATGGTAAAGGCTTAAAAGAATAGCAACACTGTATCTCCTAAAATATTTTGAGAGTTTTGCCTTGTGGTTATTCATCTTCCATACTTAAACATATAATATTAAGGAAAACGTTACTAAATATAAGTTTCAATTTTTTCATGTTATTACTTTGTTTAATGTTCCTGTGTTCTTTGAAGTATCTTCTTCCATTACTTAAACTGTATAGATTTCATTTTTTAATGTTTATTTCTAAATTATTATTTCACATGTGTTGCAAAAGAGTGGTTTAGAGGCCGCTCAAAGAATCACTGTCAAAGGTATTAGCAGAAAGTGATTTTAATAGAAATTTATAAAAGCGCGACTTAACAGAGTTCGATGACAAGATTCACTCTGTCACTTACTACACGGATGAAGCATACAAAGGAAAAGAGCATGAGAAGCTGAGAAGTCCTTGGCTAATGTAAACACTACTTAGCAACAACTAAAACATCAGTGTGTTATCAACATTATTCTCATACTAAATCCAAAACACAGCACTATACCAGCTATTAGCAAGAAAATTAACTCTATCCCAGCCAAAGCCAGGGTATCATGTTAGAACTGAGTTGGGATGATTTATACAGAGGCCGAGAACGAAAAGGTTAAGGGAGACCCTCCCGTTGAGTCACGAGGTGCAGAGAAGACTCGGCTGGATCTACCCCTAGTCCCAGACTTGGTCAACGGTATATGTCTAAGGGATTATGTGCGTTTAGCAGCGGTCTAAGGTTCATTTACAATCTTAAGATAGATCATAAGATTTTAGCAGACTATCTTTGCTAGCAGGTACTTCCATCAAGTCACACACACGCACACAGATGCAAAGATGGATAAATATGCAAAGATATACCTGTTAAAAATCCCCCTCGAGTTCAGTGAAATACTCACGTAAAATGTCTTGGCATTTCTAAATGGGCAAAGGGTTGAGCCTCGAGGAATGTCTCAGCCCAGGTCCCGTGCCAGCTGGTGACGGTCCTCCGAATATTGCAAACTTGAGAGTTTGCAAACTCTGAGGAGCATTCATCTCAGAGGGAAATTCTGGGCGCAGCCCGCTGCGGTCCAGGAGAGCTCCAAGGGTCTCACTTCGGACCACTGTTTATAGGGTTGGAAGATGATTGACTTTAGTCATCCGTCAAAACTCTCAAGGTTTCAGTAACAATGGTATTGTTCCACTTGAGCTACGACTCAGATAAGGGTATCAGGGGATGACAATTATCCCCACTCTCATCCTCCACTTGGGCCAGGCAGCGGAAGTTTCTGGTACAATCGGTACATTCCCCAACCTCAGCTACGCAAGAGTTCCTGATATGGTAGAGGGGCACTTCGCTTCACCACCTGACTCATTACCCCAAGGCCAAGGTTTAACAGGAGTTTCTGAGATTGTGGAGCGGCCCAGGAAGGCGGGGGGGGGGGGGGGCGGGGGGGGGGCAGAATGCACCACCACAACATGTATTTAATCAGTTAGTTACTGGTTTCTGAAATCCTGTTGGATGTTAAATATTTTCTGGATTTGAGACTAATGTTTTTATAGGAATAAAACAAATTAAGAGTGCATGCCAGTGGTACTCTATGAGTGTGTTCACCATTTCTTCAGGTAATGAAAGAAGTTTTAGTATATGTACATTGAAGAGAAGTATGTTTATGCTAGATGTTACAGAGAAAATTGCATAAAGCAAGATGAAGCAGACTATGCTGTCATAGACTGGACTGCTCATAAAAATTGTAAAGCCCCATAGAAATGGAATTTGATAAACCAAGTAAAGTTATGCAAATGAAATAAGAGGGATACAAGAGAGTATTTTCTGTTATGGTAGTAGCCTCTGAGCCAGAAAAATGAGGCTTGGCATCAAAACTAATATTATAAGAATAATCCTGCTTTGGAGATAAGGTAATACGTTTTGAATTTCAGACTTCAAGCCAGTTCCAAGGACAGAATGGTTTAAGTCATTCTGAAAAACTGAAACATTTTAAACAAATTAATGGATGATGTTGGACACTTTACACAGTATTCTGCTCAGTTATTCTATTTGCTTTACTAAGGAAATATATAAAGCCCTATTTCTGGTGTTGATCGAGTGATCTCTCTGAGTGGATGTGACAGCTCTGCGACTTGGCATATAGGACTCCATACAGCAACTTTCCACCTCCGATGCTTTCCCACAAGGCGACAGGACCCATCAGTGAACAGGGCATATTGCTTCTCGTTTTCTGGTAGTTTGTTATACAGTGGGGCCTCTTCAGCACGCGTCACCTCCTCCGCTGGGGATATTCCAAAATCTTTGCCTTCTGGCCAGTTCGTGATCACTTCCAAGATTCCTGGGCGACTGGGGTTTCCTATTCGGGCCCGTTGTGTGATCAGTGCGACCCACTTACTCCACGTAGCATCGGTTGCATGATGTGTAGAGGGGACCCTCCCTTTGAACATCCAGCCCAGCACCGGCAGTCGGGGTGCCAGGAGGAGCTGTGCTTCAGTACCAACCACTTCCAAAGCAGCTCAAACCCCTTCATATGCTGCCAATATCTCCTTCTCAGTTGGAGTGTAGCGGCCCTCGGATCCTCTGTATCCCCGACTCCAGAACCCTAAGGGTCGACTTCGAGTCTCCCCTGGTGCTTTCTGCCAGAGGCTCCAGGTAGGGCCATTCTCCCCAGCTGCGGTGTAGAGCACATTCTTCACATCTTGTCCTGCCCGGACTGGCCCAAGGGCTACTGCCTGAACTATCTCCTGTTTAATTTGTTCAAAGGTTTGCTGTTGCTCAGGGCCCCATTTGAAATCGTTCTTCTTCCTGGTCACGTGATAGAGAGGGCTTACAATCAGGCTGTAATCTGGAATATGCATTCTCCAAAAGCCCACAACACCTAAGAAAGCTTGTGTTTCCTTTTTGCTAGTTGGTGGGGACATGGCTGTTATTTTGTTGATCACATCCATTGGGATCTGACGATGTCCATCTTGCCATTTTATTCCTAACAACTGGATCTCCTGTGCAGGACCCTTGACCTTACTTTGTTTTATGGCGAAACCGGCCTCCAGAAGGATTTGAATTATTCTCTCCCCTTTCTCAAAAACTTCTTCTGCTGTGTTGCCCCATACAATGATGTCATCAATGTATTGCAGGTGTTCTGGAGCCTCACCCTGTTCCAGTGCGGTGTGGATCAGTCCATGGCAAATGGTAGGGCTGTGTTTCCACCCCTGGGGCAGTCAATTCCAGGTGTACTGGATGCCCCTCCAAGTGAAAGCAAACTGTGGCCTGCACTCTGCCGCCAAAGGGATTGAGAAGAACACATTAGCAATATCCATTGTGGCGTACCACTTGGCTGCCTTTGATTCCAGTTTGTATTGGAGTTCTAGCATGTCTCGCACGGCAGCACTCAGTGGCGGCGTGACTTTGTCCAGGCCACGGTAGTCAGCTGTTAGTCTCCACTCTCCATTGGACTTTCGCACTGGCCATATGGGACTGTTGAAGGGTGAGCGAGTCTTGCTGATCACTCCTTGGCTCTCCGGTCGACGAATCAGCTTATGGATGGGAATCAGAGAGTCTCAGTTGGTGCGATATTGCCACCGGTGCACTGTTGTGGAAGCGATTGGAACCTGCTGTTCTTCAACCCTCAGCAACCCCACAACAGAAGGGTCCTCTGAGAGACCGGGCAAGGTGGACAGCTGTTTAATTTCCTCCGTCTCCAGGGCAGCTATACCAATAGCCCACCAGTACACTTTTGGGTCCTTGAAATACCCTCTCCTGAGGTAGTCTATGCCAAGGATGCACGGAGCCTCTGGGCCAGTCACAATGGGGTGCTTCTGCCACTCATTCACGGTTAGGCTCACTTCGGCCTCCAATACAGTTAACTCTTGGGATCCCCCTGTCACTCCAGAAATACAGATGGGTTCTGCCCCTTTATAGCTTCATCAGGGTACGCTGTGCACCGGTGTCTACGAGAGCCTTATACTCCTGTGGGTCTGATGTGCCAGGCCATCGAATCCACACAGTCCAGTAAACCCGGTTGTCCCTTTCCTCCACCTGGCCGGAGGCAGGGCCTCTCTAATTTTGGTCATAGTAGTTGTTACTCACTTCTTGCAAACGCGAGTCAAGAATTCCTTCGTTACAATAAAAAGTAAGATCAGCCCTTCTACACTGTCTGGGGAACTGTTCACTGGAAACTGGACCGTCGTGAGACAGGTTTTTCCTGAAAACTGGAGCAGCATTTTTCCTGGGAGAACCCCCTTGTGTGATTGTTTTTCCTTGCAACTCACGTACCCATGCCTCTACGGTCAAGGTAGGTTTTCCATCCCACTGCCTCCTGTCCTCTCCGTGGTCACGCAGGTAAAACCACAGGGTGCCCCGTGGTGTGTACTTTCGATATCCTCTCTCTTGAGCAGAAGAACGATGACTCCTAATGGCTGAGATACTCGTCCGTACAGGTGGAGAGTAGGACATATCCTCTTTGAGTTGCTGGACCTCCCGGGACAGTTTCTCCACAGCCGAGACAAGGGAGGCGGAGACAGTTTCTTCGTATTCCCAGAGATTGCTAACCATGTCATCCACCGTTGGTGCTTCTTCCTCTTTCCAGCACAGTACTGCCAATGAACTGGCATACGACGCTGGTGCGCTCCATACCAACTTCCGCCACATGGGTCGCGTGCACTGGACTTCATCTGGATCTTTGGGCGTTTGGTTGTTGTCCAGGTCACTATAAACCACCTCCAGCACCGCTACTTCTCTCAGGTACTGGATACCTCTCTCCATAGTGGTCCATTTGCCTAGGCGATATATAACATCTTCCTTGAAGGGATACCTTTCCTTCACGCCTGACAGGAGTCGCCTCCAGAGGCTGAGGACCTGTGTCCCTTTTCCAATTGCTTTGTCAATGCCCCCTTCCCTAGCAAGGGATCCCAGCTGTTTGGCTTCCTTCCCCTCTAATTCCAGGCTACTGGCCCCATTATCCCAACATCGGAGCAGCCAGGTAACAATATGCTCGCCTGGACGACGGCTGAAATCTTTCCGCATATCTCGCAACTCACTCAGGGATAGGGATCGGGTGGTTTCCGTCTCGTTTATGAGTTCTTCCTCTTCCTCCTCCCCTCCTCGTGATGTCCCTGCTCTTCCACCATCCCTTTCTAAACGACCTGACCTCCACTTCCAAGCTTTCCTCTTCTGTACAGGGGCAGCAGATACCAGCAAGGGTTGGTCTTCTGGTTCAGCTGTAGTGCCTGTTGCTGGGGTTTGGGTAGCTGCAGTGCTTTTCACGGGGGTTGGAGTAACTGTAGTGACTGTTGCGGGAGTTTGAGTGGCTGCAGTGCCTGTTGCAGGGGTTGGAGAAGCTACCGTGACTGTTGCTGGGGTTTGAGTAGCCACAGGGGTTGTCGCGGGGGTTGGAGTAGCCGCAGTGCCTGTCGTGGGGTTTTGAGTAGTCACCGTGTCTGTAGCTGCCCCTGGGACCTGCCGCTCCGCCCGCCCCGACGAGGCACCGCCGTTTGCCCTCCCTCTTTTCTTGTTCCTGAGGGTTGATCTCTGGACAGTATTCCTGAATAATTGTTTAACCCTAAACAAGGCCTGAACCACATTCAGGAGACATAGCAATATGAACACGATTGTTTGAACATCCCAAGGATATTCAAAATTCTCAGGGAATATTGTGGACATCTTCCTGAAGAGGATAGAAGAAAAAGGAGTTTCTGACGATATGGAAGGGAAGATGAACAAGTGGGAGAAAGTGTCCCATCCTGTCTCCCCCTTAAATTCATTCTCCGAGGAGGAACAAGTGCAATTACCAATAATTTCTAAGAGGTGGTTCCCGAGGTGCAGAAATGACGGCAGTGCTGAGTGCAGATACCAGATTAGACTTACGACCAATGATTTTATCACCTCATAAAACAGCAGCAAAATGATAATCTTGGCCCAGTTCCGACTAATGATAAACAGCACAAAAGGGAACATATACTGCAAGCAAGGTATTACATGACCCAACATTGAGAGCCAGCCCCACAACTTTGACAGCCAATACATCAACATTGTGACCAATCAATATAATGAATGCTTATAACATTGCCTTAACACACTTTGGTGAGATCTATCAATATCTCAACCCTTCGAGCCCCACGTTGGGCGCCAAAAAGGACTGTCGTGGTTTAATCTGGCAGGCAGCCAAATACCACGCAGCCGCTCACTCACACCCCCCGCCCCCACAGTGGGACGGGGAGAGAATCGGAAGGGTAAGAGTGAGAAAAACTCGTGGGTTGAGATAAAGACAGTTTAATAGAACAGAAAAGGGAAAATAATAATAATAATGATAGAATATACAAAATGAGTGATGCACAATGCAATTGCTCACCACCCGCGCTGACCGATAACCAAGTAGCAATCGGTACTTCCTGGATCACGCCTACCCTTCATATACTGAGCATGACGTCACATGGTATGGAATACCCCATTAGCCAGCTGGGCTGGCTGTCCTGATTATGTTCCCTCCCATCTTGTGTACCTAGCTCAGTCAGTAGGCACGGGAGCTGTCCTTGGACTAGGAGGGCACTTAGCAACAACTGAAAACATCAGTGTGTTATCAACATTCTCCTCATACTAAATCCAAAACACAGCACTAGGAAGAAATTTAACCCTATCCCAGCCGAAACCAGGACACCTTGTCTCCAAGTAAATGCATGGATCACATGACATTGCAGAGAAGAGTTTTTTTGCTCCAATTCTGTTACATTTCTGATAGTGATGTGAGCACAGCTGGTATAGAATGGTGTTTCTGTGTCTCACAGCAAATCCTTTGTCTTGCAGGACTATAATCCTGAGAGGACATGCTTTGCTTTCATATTGCAATTTTTCTAAGACACTCTGTCTCAGCTGTTAATTTTTGAGGCTGAGTTATGAAATACAAAGCACTACTCAATGGCTTTGTGAAGATACAGCATTGATGCATTTATAGTTTAGAGAGCTTTGAATGTTAAAGTGTACTTCATTTCTGTATATAACTTATTACACTCTTGTATTAACAGAGGGCACCTCAAAGCAAGCATGATGCGGGTTCCCATGATACAGAGAGGCACAATGAAGGTCAAGGAACAGCAGAAATCAGCATAGCAACTACTGGTACTGGTCAGGTAAATTGATTATTTTCTATGTTGATAGAACATATTATATTTTGGTATATACCTTATTGTGTTTGCATGCCTGTTCATTTTTAAAAGATTAACACTTTTCTTCATTCCATCTGGAAGTGAGAAAATTTCTTGTATTTATTAGAAAGAAATGTTTTAATAGGATGAAGTGTAAACATTCCATAATGCAAGGAGCCGTTTTCTTTTATTTAAATTATTAATGAGACTAGTACTAAGAAACAAATAAAAAGAATGACTATAGAAAATGTATTTTATTCTAGGTGAACTGTAAAATTAGAAGTATGGTTTAATTATGGGAAATTGCTCAAAATTTCACTTGAGAAATTATCACTGAAATATCAGTGATTTTAAAAACGAAAATAATCAAATGGCAGGTTTATCATTAATATTTTGTTAATACTATTTTAGATAAAGCTTTGAAACAGTATTATCAATGAGATAATCTCCTGGAAGTATGCTGAAGGATTATATAAATGCTTTTAAATAATCTTTCATTGTCATTCCTTTTATTAGTGAAACACATTAGCACTGTATTTAGAGGACTACATTAAATTCTTCTTTACTTATCTATTTATATTAAGTTTGGGACCTCTTTCTTGGCTAAAAATACTTTAATTATTTATCATGCACTAATTAATGTTCATTCACTTCATAATCTCCAACTGTAGCTGAGACATTCACATTAGTAATTTGGGCTCTTAAAACTTCACACTATAAATTTGATAGTTTAATTCATGTGTAAAATATTTGTGCTACTTTAGAGAAAAAGAACTATTTAAATCCTTCTGAAAGTATCCTGTACAAGAAGATTTATCAGAAAGAATATAAATTGTTGTTTAGCTTGAGTGTTTAATTTAATTTAACGGTAAGCATATCCCATACTGTTGCTTTTGAAAGATATTTGATCACCATTTTGAATTAAGTTCTCTCTGCTATATCTGAACAGTTGCTTGAGGCTCTCACTCTAATTCTTATGACAGCTTTATTGCTTGGCCTTGTGGTTTAACCCGGCAGACAGCTAAACACCACACAGCCGTTCACTCATTCCCAGCCAGTGGGATGGGGGAGAGAATCGGGGGAAAAAAAAAAAGGTAAAACTCATGGGTTGAGAAAAAGACAATTTAATAGGACAGAAAAGAAAGGGAAAATGATAATAATGATAAAAGAATATACAAAAGAAGTGATGCACAATGCAATTGCTCACCACTCGCCGACCGATGCCCAGCCAGTTCCCAAGCAGCGGACCCACGAGCAGTGGACCCCCAGCCAGCTTTTCCCCTAGTTTATATACTGAGCATGACGTCATATGGTATGGAATATCCCTTTGGTCAGTTGGGGTCAGCTGTCCCGGCTGTGTCCCCTCCCAACTTCTTGTGCACCCTCAGCCTACTCACTGGTGGGGTGGGGTGAGAAGCAGAAAAGGCCTTGACTCTGTGTAAGCACTGCTCAGCAGTAACTAAAACATCCCTGTATTATCACCACTGTTTTCAGCACAAATGCAAAACATAGCCCCATACTAGCTACTATGAAGAAAATTAACTCTATCCCAGCCAAAACCAGGACAATATCCACCCCTTATTCTATACCATCTATGTCATGACCAGGTCCCACACTTTCCAGTACATCCCAACTAATCACCACCACTTTTCCTGCCTTTTGATATATACATACAGATATCATTCCCTTAGTCCATGGGCCATCCCTCTAAAATGTCCGTTGAGTTCATTTAGTCCATGACTTTGGGCTCCATCTGTCATAACAGTCTTTCAGGGCAGGAGAGATGGAGTGTGGTGTTGGATTGTTGCATCCTGAAGCCAGTTCTGGTTCCATTAACACTGCGCTTGTCGGGCTCTATCATCATTGTACTTTGCTCGGTTTCATCAAAGTTCATTCTTCATTAATCTGGGTGATTCTTACTGCAATACTGTTGATGTGACATATAGCAACCATAGAAGTGATGACATACAGTATCATATAGCAATTAACATCATACAATCCAGTTCATTGGCTATTTTCACCCAAAATCAAATCTCCTTAAGGTACACACCGGAATTCCCCATCCTTTCGCATTACCCACCAAGTGCACCCAGGTCCTTGAGCAAAAGCAATCCCATGGAAGGGTTTTCCCTTGCCCGAGGCAGGAGTAACCCAGACTGTCTTCCCCAGCATATTTCTTATATGCACAACAGGGACTTTATCTCCATCTACAGTACGTAAGGGTTTGGATTGGGCAGGGCCAGCTCGATTGAATGATCCCCTGGTATTGACTAACCAGGTGGCTATTGCTAAATGAGTATCCCAATGCTTGAATGTCCCACCACCCTTTGCTCTCAGCGTAGTCTTTAGCAGTCCATTGTATCGTTCAATTTTCCCAGAGGCTGGTGCATGGTAGGGGATGTGATAGACCCACTCAATGCCATGCTCTTTGGCCCAGGTGTCTATGAGGGTGTTTCGGAAATGAGTCCCGTTGTCTGACTCAATTCTTTCTGGGGTGCCATGTCACCATAGGACTTGCTTTTCAAGGCCCGGGATGGTGTTCCAGGCAGTGGTATGGGGCACAGGGTATGATTCCAGCCATCCGGTGGTTGCTTCCACCATGGTGAGCACATAGCGCTTGCCTTGGTGGGTTTGTGGGAGTGTGATATAATCCATCTGCCAGGCCTCCCCATATTTATATTTCAACCATCGTCCTCCATACCAAAGAGGCTTTACTCGCTTGGCTTGCTTGGTTGCAGCACACGTTTCACATTCATGGATAACTTGTGCAATAGTGTCCATGGTCAAGTCCACCCCTCGACCACGAGCCCATCTATATGTTGCATCTCTTCCTTGATGGCCTGACGCGTCATTGGCCCACCGAGCTATAAATAATTCACCCTTATGTTGCCAGTCCAGATCCACCTGAGCCACTTCAATCTTAGCAGCCTGGTCCACCTGCTGGTTGTTTTGATGTTCTTCAGTGGCCCAACTCTTGGGTATGTGAGCATCTACATGACGTACTTTTACAGTCAGGTTCTCTACCCGGGCAGCAACATCTTGCCACAATGCGGCAGCCCAGATGGGTTTGCCTCTGCTCTGCCAGTTGTTCTGCTTCCACTGCTGCAACCACCCCCACAGGGCATTTGCCACCATCCATGAGTCAGTATAGAGATAAAGTACTGGCCATTTTTCTCGTTCAGCAATGTCCAAGGCCAGCTGGATGGCTTTCACCTCTGCAATCTGACTCGATTCACCTTCTCCTTCAGCAGTTTCTGCGACTTGTCGTATAGGACTCCATACAGCAGCCTTCCATCTCCGATGCTTTCCCACAAGGCGACAGGACCCATCAGTGAACAGGGCATATTGCTTCTCGTTTTCTGGTAGTTTGTTATACAGTGGGGCCTCTTCAGCACACGTCACCTCCTCCTCTAGGGATATATCTTTGCCTTCTGGCCAGTTCGTGATCACTTCCAAGATTCCTGGGCGACTGGGGTTTCCTATTCGGGCCCGTTGTGTGATCAGTGCGACCCACTTACTTACTCCACGCAGCATCGGTTGCATGATGTGTAGAGGGAACCCTCTACATCCAGCCACGCACCGGCAGTCGGGGTGCCAGGAGGAGCGGTGCTTCTGTGCCAACCACTTCCGAAGTATCTCGAACCCCTTCATATGCTGCCAATATCTCCTTCTCAGTTGGAGTATAGCGGGCCTCAGATCCTCTGTATCCCCGACTCCAGAACCCCAGGGGTCGACCTCGAGTCTCCCCTGGTGCTTTCTGCCAGAGGCTCCAGGTAGGGCCATTCTCCCCGGCTGCAGTGTAGAGCACATTCTTTACATCTTGTCCTGCCCGGACTGGCCCAAGGGCTACTGCCTGAACTATCTCCCGTTTAATTTGTTCAAAGGCTTGTTGTTGCTCAGGGCCCCATTTGAAGTCGTTCTTCTTCCTGGTCACTTGATAGAGAGGGCTTACAATCAGGCTGTAATCTGGAATATGCATTCTCCAAAAGCCCACAACACCTAAGAAAGCTTGTGTTTCCTTTTTGCTAGTTGGTGGGGACATGGCTGTTATTTTGTTGATCACATCCATTGGTATCTGACGACGTCCATCTTGCCATTTTAGTCCTAAAAACTGGATCTCCTGTGCAGGTCCCTTGACCTTACTTCGTTTTATGGCAAAGCCGGCCTCCAGAAGGATTTGGACTATTCTCTCCCCTTTCTCAAAAACTTCTTCTTCTGTGCTGCCCCATACAATGATGTCATCAATGTATTGCAGGTGTTCTGGAGCCTCACCCTGTTCCAGTGCAGTGTGGATCAGTCCATGGCAAATGGTAGGGCTGTGTTTCCACCCCTGGGGCAGTCGGTTCCAGGTGTACTGGACGCCCCTCCAAGTGAAAGCAAACTGTGGCCTGCACTCTGCCGCCAAAGGGATTAGCGATATCCATTGTGGCGTACCACTTGGCTGCCTTTGATTCCAGTTCGTATTGGAGTTCTAGCATGTCTGGAACAGCACCACTCAGTGGCGGCGTGACTTCGTTCAGGCCACGATAGTCTACTGTTAGTCTCCACTCTCCATTGGACTTTTGCACTGGCCATATGGGACTGTTAAAGGGTGAGCGTGTCTTTCTGATCACTCCTTGGCTCTCCAGTCGACGAATCAGCTTATGGATGGGAATCAGGGAGTCTCGGTTGGTGCGATATTGCCCCCGGTGCACCGTTGTGGTAGCGATCAGCACCTGTTTTTTTTGACCCTCAGCAACCCCACAACAGAAGGATCCTCTGAGAGACCGGGCAAGGTGGACAGCTGTTTAATTTCCTCCGTCTCCAGGGCAGCTATACCAAAAGCCCACCGGTACCCTTTTGGGTCCTTGAAATATCCTCTCCTGAGGTAGTCTATGCCAAGGATGCACGGAGCCTCTGGGCCAGTCACAATGGGGTGCTTCTGCCACTCATTCCCAGTTAGGCTCACTTCGGCCTCCAATACAGTTAACTCTTGGGATCCCCCTGTCACTCCAGAAATACAAATGGGTTCTGCCCCTTTATAGCTTGATGGCATCAGGGTACACTGTGCACCAGTGTCTATGAGAGCCTTATACTCCTGTGGGTCTGATGTGCCAGGCCATCGAATCCACATGTCCTCTCTGTGGTCACGCAGGTAAAACCACAGGGTGCCCCGGGGTGTGTACCCACCATATCTCCTCTCTTGAGCAGAGGGACGCTTGCTCCTTATGGCTGAGACACTGGCCCATGCAGGTGGGGCGTAGGACATATCCTCTTTGAGTTGCTGGACCTCCCGGGACAGTTTCTCCACAGCCGAGACACAGGCCCATAGGGAGGAAGAGAGGCTTTCTTCGAGTTGGCCAGCCAATTCATCCACTGTTTGTTCCTCTCCATCTTTCCAGGTCATTATTGCCAATGACTTGGCATACAATGATGGTGTGCTCTGTACCAACTTCCGCCACATGGGTCGTGTGCACTGACTTCATCTGAACCTTTGGATAACTGCTCGTTGTTCAGGACATCATAAATCACTTCCAGCATGGCTAATTCCCTCAGGTACTGGATACATCTCTCCATGGTGGTCCACTTGCCTGGGTGGCATATAACATCTTCCTTGAAGGGATACCTTTCCTTCACGCCTGACAGGAGTCGCCTCCAGAGGTTGAGGACTTGTGCCCCTTGTCCAATCGCTTTTTCAATGCCCCCTTCCCTAGCAAGGGATCCCAGCTGCTTGGCTTCCCTACCCTCTAATTCCAGGCTACTGGTCCCATTATTCCAGCATTGGAGCAGCCAGATGACAATGTGCTTGCCTGGACGATGGCTGAAATCTTTTTACATATCTCGCAGCTCACTCAGGGACAGGGATTGGGTGATTATTTCCTTGTTTATGAGTTCTGCCTCTTCCTCCTCCTGTTCTCATGATGGCCCTGCTATGTAGTAGCCTGCGTTGTCCACTTCTTCCCTTAGTATGGGAAGAGTTTCTTCCCTTACTAAATGAGCTGACTTTCCCTTCCAGCATTTCTTCTTGTGTATTGGGGCGACTGATACCAGTACGGGTTGGTGCTGTGGTTCAGATGCAGTGCCTGTCGTGGGGTTTGGAGTAGCCGCAGTGCCTGTTGCGGGGGTTACAGTAGCTGCAGTGCCCGTCGTTTTGTCATCAGATCCAGAGACCTTCTCTTCCCCTTGAGGGTTTTGAATAGTGTTGAACAGGGCTCGGTAGGCATGGGCCAGGCCCCAGCACATTGCAGTAATCTGGGTCTCTCTGGAATTGCCAGGGTGACAACTTTTTCCAAATATTTAGTAGTTTTTCAGGATTCTGCACTTGTTCAGGGGTGAAGCTCCAAAACACTGGAGGTGACCACCCTCCTAGGCATTTGCCCATACTCTCCCACACACCCTGCCACTCATAACTATCCAGCCTCGGGGCAGATCTCTGCGTGGTATTCTTAAATAGTTGTTTAACCTTAGACAAGGCGTGAACCATATTCAGGAGACATAGCAGTAGGAACATGCTGGCTTGAACATCCCAAGGATATTCAAAATCCTCAAGAGCTATTGTAACTAGCCTGGAGGAAGAGGGGAAGGTGAAGGAGCGGGGGAAAGTGTCCCCCCTTGTCTCCCCCATAGATTGGTTCTCCAAGGAGAAAAGGTAAAGAGTGTAATTGTTAATAGTTTCCAAGAGATGGTTCCCAAAGTATGGAGATAATGGCAATGATGAGTACAAATACCAGATTAGTCTCTCGACCAGTAATTTTATCATATCATAAGCCAGTGTTACCCAATACAGCAAAATGATAACCTTAATCCAGCCCCCAGAGATGATAAACAGCACAACGGGGAACATATACAGCAATTTTTGTGTTACATAACATAACTATGAGAACAAGCACAACAACTCTGAGAGCAAATAAATCAACATTGAGACCAGTGACTATTAACCTCATAATGAATGGTTATAACAAATTTGTTTTAACACTCTCTGGTCGGATCTGTCGTTATCTCAACCCTTCGTGCCCCACGTTGGACGCCAGAAAGGACTGTCGTGGTTTAACCTGGCAGGCAGCTAAACACCACACAGCCGTTCACTCATTCCCCACCAGTGGGATGGGGGAGAGAATCGGAAAAAAAAAAAGGTAAAACTCATGGATTGAGATAAAGACAATTTAATAGGACAGAAAAGAAAGGGAAAATAACAATAATGATAAAAGAATATACAAAAGAAGTGGTGCACAATGCAATTGCTCACCACCCGCCAACCAATGCCCAGCCAGTCCCCGAGCAGCGATCGCTGCCCCCCGGCCAACTCCCCCCCAGTTTATATACTGAGCATGACGTTATATGGTATGGAATACCCCTTTGGCCTTATTGGGTCAGCTGTCCTGGCTATGGTCTCTCCCAGCTTCTTGTGCACCTGGCAGAGCATGGGAAGCTGAAAAGTCCTTGACTTAGTGTAAACACTACTTAGCAACAACTAAAAACATCAGTGTGTTATCAACATTATTCTCATACTAAATCCAAAACACAGCACTATACCAACTACTAGGAAGAAAATTAACTCTATCCCAGCTGAAACCAGGACACTTGGGAAAAAAAATAATTTAGCACTGTTTTGAGGCTGAAAGCATAATATATTTAAATAATTGATGAATTGTGGCTGTATTTTCTTTCTTTATTATATGAATCAGGAGTTATTTTGGACAACAGAGATTTTACAAGGACGGAAGAAGGTGTTCTCTCTCATATGCCTTGGTAGACATTATGCAAGTAGACCATTCATTCTTCATTTGAGGTTTTATTTTTAGGATTTGAGCAATTTTGAACTTTGCCTCGTTAAAATATTTAAAACATTTGTATTCTTTCCTCTTGGAGGTTGATAGATCCAGGGCTCTGAATCTGTGTTCTAAAAGACATCTGGGCATTATTTACTTTTAGGGCAAGTCCAGAGACAGAAGGCTTAATAGATTGGGCACAGCATTTATTTCTGATAAACCAGCTCAATATACTTTGTTTCTTTGAGCAATCACTATTAAGTGGAGTGCAAAAAGTTTTAACTGAATAATTTGGGGCTAATTGGTTTTGCAGTCATATAAGCAATGCTAATTGAAAATTTGCTAATTGAAGAAAGGATTTTTCAGGATTCAGCCATGTCCTTTTCTGTACCATCTTACAGTTCTCTTCTCTTCTGTTCCATTATGCTCACTATTCTGCCACTGTAGTGAAATTTATTCAAACATTTATTTTGCAAATTTTATAAAGGAATTCAATGAGGTATTCTATTTTATTAATAAAACATGCCACAAAATAGGGAACACAACCTGATTGACAGAGTAAATAGCAAGTATAGTACAACAAACAACAAGTGAAAGGCAGGAAAGTATAAAAAGAGAAAACAAGATGAAGTAGAAGGATAGGAAAAGATTTGGAAAGAGAAGGTTCTACACAAGAAGGGTCCATGTACATCCTTTTGTCATTTTCCAGTTTCTCAGATGAATGGCTACACATTTCTTATACTCCTTCTTTCAGATCAGTCTTTAGGAGCCAGTAAGAAAGGTAATTGCATTTAATTTGGTCCTCCTGGCATCCTCAAAGCAGTAAAGCCAAAAATGATGGCTTTGAAGGAAATAGTTATTTGGAACAAAGTTGATACCATTTTTTAGAAACAATAGGAAAAGTATGCTGTTTCTGTTCACACTACGCTGGACTTTAATTGGTAGTGCTCCAAACTTGCATCTTTTTTTCCTTCTTGGATAAAATGAGCATATTGAACTTAAGAGTGGAGAATTTTGGCATGTACATATACGAAACTCTGAATGTAGTCTGAGGTCAAGATGATATTAATGGATCATTCAGTGTAAAAATCTCAGTGTTCTTTCCCATATTCACAGCACTGCAGATTATTAAAGTGAAATAATTTAGGAAGTCTAATATAGTTTTCATTCTAAGCTTTACGTTTTTCAAATTTTCCCATCCATAACAGCAAAAAGAAGTGCTTGTTTACATAGGAAATATATATTGGAATAAATAATGTGTGAATTTAAATCATTCTAATTGTACTTATTTAGTATCCTATGCTAATACTTTTTCTGGAATATGCATTAAATGTTCTGGATTCAAATGGAGAATGAAATGAGTCTGTTTAAATATTCCAGTTTAACTAGATTTTTTCTGTTATTTTTTATAATTTCTACCAGAAATTAAAAGTCAGTAGATTAAAAGACCCGTGTCTTTAAAATAGTATACATTATTTTGTACATGACTTTTTAAATGTCACTGATATGGTCCTGTAATATTTATGATTTTTGTGGGAGTGCTTCTGTGATTCCTTCACAGTTAGTGTTTAACAGTTAGAATATGAAGTAATTTTTCAACTTCCAGAGTTTATTTTTTATTTGGGCTGTTTTGTTAAGAGGACAAACATATGATTCCAGATAAATATTTATCATATTACCACCTATTCTGATCACAGTGGATAACATATTCACCTAGGTATATATAAAAGGATTAAGAACTCTTAGGAAATTGTGTCTTCCTTTTATTAGAGCTGATACAGGAAAAAGTCACTTAATACAGTGATGTAGGCTCAGGACAATGGAATGTTGGGCAAACTTCAATATAAGAAGGCACTCAGCTCAATTTTGAGACAAAATAAAGCTCACCCAGTACAGCAATGAAACACACAGAACAATTTTCCCTTAAATTGTATACTATTCAAATGTATTTTAAGTGCCCCAAACTGAATGGAATCTTCTTGTGAGAGAGGGACATAGTAAAGGAAGCTTCACAGACAGGAAGCAGAGAAAAAGAAAGAACTAAACACACACCCACACCCACACCCAAAAACACCACTCCAAAGAAGAGAGTGAGAAGATAAAAGGGCGGGGGGGATGTAAGTACACAAAATAGATTAAAAAAGGGCAAAGATGTTAATAACTGGGTGTTGTTACAATAGGTAGAAACATGCTATCTACTATAGTTTCTAGAGAAATTACAGCAAATAATGTCAGCATTATTTTATAGCTTTTCATTAAAAAATAGAAGATTCATCCACCTGTGATTTCCTTTTGATAAAGACAAGTTCAAGTAGGTTACTCCTTGTCAAGATGAATCTCTTTCCTTGTCAATTCCTGCATATTGATGGTGTTCTGAAGGTAGTACAGGCTTATTCCTACTCACTATATAATCTGACCTAAAAGTAGAGGCTACTTTTTTCTCCCTCTGTAAAAATCATAATTCGGTTTGTTGCCAAGTCCAGTTCTCCTTTTTCTTGGTGAAAATAATTATAAAAGATTTCCATTGAAAATATAACTTTTTTGAGGTTGAATTTAGGGGAAAAATGGATAATAAAACCCAGTTTAACAGTGACATCTAAGTTATGTCGGGGTGGGGGGACCTAACTTAACCAAAATACATGCTGACAGTTCATTATTATAAATATGATTTCATCATCCAAGGCTGAAACTGATTTAGGCAATAGTTGGCATTGCAGTTAGACTTTGTGTTATACTGAGTTGTTGTTTAAATTTTTAGGGTTCTGCTGCTCGAATGGACCATGAGACAGCCGGTGTTATGAACTCTAGTAATAACTATTCTGTTCCTCGCAGACTGACAAATCATCTGGGTACCAAGGTAACCGAAGATTACAAACCACAGGTCGCTAATGCTACATTTTTACTAATACAATAACATCATTGTTTCTGCCAATAGTTCCAATATTAGCTGAATGATCAATAAGGAAAATTTGATTGCAAGAAATCATTTGAGTACCTAAAAAACTTGTGATGTTGATGCATAATCCATTATGAAAACTAACCCTTTTAAAAGCAATTCTTGGAATACTTTACTGGAGTCTGAGTCCTCAAAACAGATGGCATTGCTAAGAAATTTAAATAAAAAAAAAAAAAGTTACGTAAGCCCTTGATGGTAATAAATGTCTGTTCATTGTCTCTATAGTAATTCAGATAATATGACGTGGAATAATGGAGAATGGAAAATGCTCATCGTGACTAAAATATTTGAATTGAATAATCATTGAAAATAGGAAATGTGAAGGGACTTTGAGGAGATCATCTAATATATCTCCCAGTAATACATTAATTTTATCAAGAGCATTCTTGACAGCACGTGAAAGCTGTCTAACTTATTGGTAAAAGCTTTAATGATAAGCAATCTCTATCAATTTTTCAGTTTTTACTGTTAAAATTTTTAACATCTAAACTAAATCTCCTTAGCTGCAATTTTCTTTTTCTCAATGGAAATGGGAGGTACTCTTTCCATCTTTTGAAGCAACCTTTTATATATCTGCAGTGTATTCTAAAATGTTACTGAAAAAATAGAGATGAAGCTTGATATACAATAGAGAGTGTACTCAAGATATACGAGCAGCACGAAGAGAGGAAAAAAGGGCAAATCTGTAACACACAATTGAGTCCCTGAACCACTGAAGTTTATACTATCTCTGGCATCAGCAGCAATATAGATATTATTAATGTGGTGCTGATCCCAGTCTTCTGGGAAGCAGGACCTTGACATAGTATTAAGTTATGTCGGGCCTTAAAACAGTGTTATGTTGTAATTTCTGCCCTTCATTGTATTCATGCACCAAATGGAGGTGACATTAGTTAGAGTGTCTGTTTGCTACTTCCCATTATAAAGTGTAGAATTCCCAAAAGGTGCAGACAAGGGGAGAGCCCTGAATGCAGAGAAAGGGACTGAGCGTAGAAGGAAAAAGACAAATAAATAGGTCCATCTTAGTGTGCTGTGGGGTAAGAAAAGCTTGAAATTAATGCATGAGAAGGGAAAGCAGTAGAGATTTTAAGCATTTACAGATGCAAAAAGAGATGCCTCTGTGTGTAGTGTATATATAAAGAATATATGTATATATTTTAGAGTTTTTCCTGTACTATATGTGCCACAAATCTGGAGGCCAGATTTTGATGGCTTCTATAGCTTTATTCTCTGACAAAAAACTTTATCTTCCAAATCTAAATAACTGTGGACTAAAGCTGCTGCTTAAAATGTCTGTCAAGAGGCATGCATAAAGCAGACTGAATTCACTGTCATTTAAGAATCCAAGTGGATTGTCTTAATACTGTATTTCATTTTTTTCCCAGACCAGGAAGTAAGGATCTACAAACTGGGATGCTAGGCTGTCATAAAATTGTCTCCAAGACTATTTCAGCGGATTTTGCATGTGATCATGCAATTTTATAAATTTTAAGATTTCTATTGCTTCAGCAATTCTAGCATTTAGAAAAATGCATGTTATCAGACTTATTGCTTAGTCTACCCACCACTATCCATTTTTTTTTATAACTTGGTATTTGTACTCATCTTCAGAGACATTAGAATAGTCTCTGAAGAAACCAAATAAAATAATTCATTGGTCTGGTAACCAGTGCAAAAATGTAGTTATTATTAGAAAACTTTGTATAACAGTCTGCAAGTCTCATTTCTTCCTTAGTTGGTATATTTTAAAGAAACACACCCACTGCTACTTTGCAATTCCCTTTGATAGTTTCTTTATGTTATGCTATGATTTTGAAATTGCTGTATTCTTGGCTTTAGGAGTTTGGGGTTTCTAGATAGTATCTAATATTACCTTGTACATCATATTGTTCTACTAAAAGTTCACTAAAAGAACCAAACACATTTCTCAATCTAAAGCTATTACTGAAGAAAACAGAATGCAAAAGACAAACCAAATAGTGCATTGACCACTATATTATATGGCAGCCAAAGGAGCCCCTCAAAAATTGCTATTTTTTAATTTGAAATTTGGTTGCTCTGAGTTAAATGTGTAATGCTGGTTTTTCATGGCTTGATTTAGTTGGACAAATGCTTAGTACTTTATACTGTATATATTAAATGAGCATTTGTTTGCTCCATTGGTTTTATCCCTGTAAACTTGAAGAAAGTGTTAAATTAACTCTTCAATTTTGCATTAGCTGTAAATAATCTGGCCTATATGCAAATCATTCATCATAACAAAAATTCATTGGTTAATTTGAAATAGTTTTAATGGAAAACATTGAAATATGTGTAAGTTTTTTCAGCACAATGCATGTTAAAAATTAATGTAATCAGTCTTATCTTGTCTGGAGTAACTGTATTTAATGCCATACATCAAATAATTTTTCACTGAAGAGCATCTTTTCATGAAAGTATGATTCATACAGAACATACTCTTCTGAGATAAAATTAATTTTAAATATATTCCTGCATTCCCAAACTAAAGCACTTTCATTAGTATATTTCTTTAATTCTTGTGTGCAATGGAAAGTTAGAAGTCTTTGCCATTAGTCTTGCAGATTAATACAGTTAGATATAATTACCACTCAGTTATTCTAGCCATTTCACCACTAAGTGAGATTTATTAAGATTATAAATGGTGAAGAACTAATAGTGCTTATTTAATTATTTCGAAGTAGTACAAAACTGGGTGATGGATGGATTGAGAGCAGCCCTGCCGAGAAGGACTTGGGGATATGAGGTAGATGAAAAATTGGACATGAGCCATCAATGTGTGCTTGCAGCCCAGAAAGCCAATCGTATCCTGGGTTGTGTAAAAAGAAGCGTGACCAGCAGGTCGAGGGAGGTGATTCTGCCCCTCTGCTCTGCTCTGATGAGACCCCACCTGGAGTACTGTGTCCAGCTCTGGAGCCCTCAGCACAAGAAAGACATGGACCTGTTGGAGCGGGTCCAGAGGAGGGCCACAAAAATGGTCAGAGGGCTGGAACACCTCTCCTATGAAGAAAGGCTGAGAGAGTTGGGGTTGATCAGCCTGGAGAAGAGAAGGCTCCAGGGAGACCTTATTGCAGCCTTTCAGTATATAAAGTGGGCTTATGAGAAAGACAGGGAGAGGCTTTTTACCAGGGCCTATAGTGACAGGACAAGGGGAAAAGGTTTTAAACTGAAAGAGAGTAGATTTAGATTGGATAAAAGGAATCATTTTTTCACGATGAATGTGGTGAGACACTGGAACAGGGTGCCCAGAGAAGTTGTGGATGCCCCATCCCTGGAAGTGTTCAAGGTCAGGTTGGACGGGGCTTTGAGCAACCTGATCTAGTGGAAGATGTCCCTGCCCATGGCAGGGGGGTTGGAACTTGATGGTCTCTTCCAACCCAAACCATTCTATGGTTCTATGATTCTATGAAATTCTTGCACCATTATATAAATAAATTTTCTTTTTTGCTCATGCATGGTATTGAGAAGTTTTTTTTAATTTGATATGTATTTTTTAAATGTAATTGTATTAATATCATTTGACCTGCAGGTGGAAATGGTGTATTCATTATTGTCGATGCTTGGTACTCATGATAAAGATGACATGTCACGAACATTGCTAGCAATGTCTAGCTCCCAAGACAGCTGCATAGCTATGCGTCAGTCTGGATGTCTTCCTCTCCTCATCCAGCTTTTACATGGCAATGATAAAGACTCTGTGTTGTTAGGAAATTCCCGTGGTAGTAAAGAGGCCTGTGCCAGAGCCAGCGCAGCACTGCATAACATCATTCACTCCCAGCCCGATGATAAGCGAGGCAGACAGGAAATCCGTGTGCTTCATCTCTTGGAGCAAATCCGTGCTTACTGTGAAACATGTTGGAAATGGCAGGAGGCACATGAAGAAGGCATGGACCAAGACAAAAACCCAAGTAGGTTCTGTAAACTGTATAAAGATGTTTAAAAGATATTTTGAAAGCAGTGAATTTACAAAAAATTCAGCTTTAATCTGACTTCTTGTTGAATGTATGTAAGGTTTCTTTTATTTTTATATTTATTCATTTATTTATGTATATTCAAGTTGAGGTAGTATCAGGAAATAGTATCTATTATAGATATGATATCTCATTTATAAACTTGTTCTTTAAATCATAGGCTTCGGTATGCTTTCCAGATATAATTCTAGTGTTTTATATTTATAATCCACAAATTAAACATAAAATTCTATTCATTGCTATTTTACATTTGAATGGATAATGAAATATATCTAAATAAATAATCCCAAATTGTTCTTCATTCAGATGTGTTCAGAAGATAAAAATTTAATCTAGGAAAGGGATAGAGGGCACAAATTAAATAATCTCAGTCTATTCAGTATAATGTGAACTATTATTTAGAATGTGATACATCATAAGAAATAGTTCAGTGTTAAAATACCAGAGAAGTGACAATTTAAGTGAATTGGAGTTTTCTCACATAACAGTTGCTTTTTTTTTAAAAAAAAAAAAAAGATGTAGCCTTCTGGATTACTCAGTAACTGCTTTTCTGAAGTAAGGGAGGATTAAAGTTGCCATTTTGTAAATATATGCTGTAGACATCTATATCAGAAGTACTACTGAAATCAGTGGGCTCTGTTTTGGATGTTGGATTTTACTGCAAGAATCATTTTGTAGAAGTGGGTCTCTGAATAAGATGTACCAATACAATTTGTGCTTTAGGGAGTCTAGCTCGCAAAATTATGAACTTAAAAAGTTCTGTTATGAAACAAAGGGCTTAATTAACCATTCTTAAGGACATAACACCCAAAGAAACAGCTTCACCTTAGGTGGTGTATTATTTAATGCTGCCAGAAAATTTAAACTTACTGATTTGTTTCACTAAGATTATTATTTTTCCAAATTAATTAGATATAAATTTTTTATACTTGAAGTCATATCTTTTACTTAATACATACATTCAGAATTCTCCCTAAATTCTTTTCCATAAAGAGTCTTTTTATCTTCAAGTATATTTCTAGTACATATATGTAATCCTGGTTGTACGTGCACATATTCAAGCCTCTGTGTACTCACATTTATTAGTAATTTTCTTAATTAACTGTCTGTTCTTGAGTTACTGGGAAGATACAAACCCTGAAAAAAACTGCACTTTATTTATTTTAACATTAGATTCTCTTTGGAAAGCTTATGATCTAGACAAAATTATACACCTAATAAATACTAATAGTTACCTATTTCCTGATCAGTGCCAGCTCCAGTTGATCATCAGATCTGTCCTGCAGTGTGTGTTTTGATGAAACTTTCATTCGATGAAGAACACAGGCATGCCATGAATGAGCTTGGTAAGACTAAATGTGTTTCTCTAACTTCCTTTGAGATGCTTCCTGAAAATGTGGACATTCCTTTCTTGTATACCTGACTGAATATGTGGCTTTGCTTTTGTTAACCACTAGTTTAAACTCTGATTGATGCAGTTTAAATGAACTTATAGTTAGACTATTTCCTAGTGGATGGGTTGTTATGCAAGTTACTCTTATATCTGCCATGAGCTGTGATTTTTGGAAGGGTATTCGTATCCTGGAAATATTTGCAGTTTTAGAAGTATTGGACTTATAATGGAGACTGCTTTCTGAGATTTTTTTACGTCATGAGTTAAACATATTGGTTCCTGTATAACAGCCTGAATGCTTTAGTCTATCTTCAGTGAATTCTGTGCATGTAAGTTTCCTTAATTTGCCACTTTTCATTGTCAATGAAAAAATTATATGTATTTTTTCTGGGATAATAAGATTCAGTAATAATAATTATTAAATTAATAATTATCAGATTTACTGAATAACCTTTTATGTAATTGGTGTGAGTTCATCAGTCAAATGTGATTTTGACTGGGTGGAATTAAAAGATGGGTGTGTTTCTTACCTCTTCATAAATGCTTCTGTTCTCATCTTCCCCCAAAATCTCAACATCATGCTACCATACCTTTCAGCTTGTACTAAGCACACAATTCAAGATCCAGAGTCAATATTTAACAGTGTATTTAAGAAATTATTATTTACCTTTCTGAGCCTTTTGGTTTTCAGATGTTTGAGATATATTCTGTACATATGAATGCAATTTACTCCTTGATGTGTGTATACTGTATTCTTGATATTAGGATTGAAATTTAGTAGTAGTAGTAGTATTGTTAATTATTATTCATTTTATTATTTATTTATTTTTAAAGGAGGTTTGCAGGCCATTGCAGAACTGTTGCAAGTGGATTGTGAAATGTATGGACTTACAAATGACCACTATAGTATTACATTAAGGAGATATGCTGGAATGGCTCTGACAAACTTGACTTTTGGAGACGTGGCAAACAAGGTAAAAATAGAATTTCAAACATACAATAATTTCAGTTCATAGCTGTGTTTCACTTGTAGTTCTCAGAAAGGTGATGAAAATCTCTGGGATAGGATATTGCATTTCGGCTCAACACAGAAATTCCCCCAAAACTTTGCCATTCCATCCTGTTCCTAACACAGAGCACAAACTGAATGTTATATCATAAAAGTATAGTATCAGCTTTTGTATTAAATTAAGTTACTTCTATTTTGTCACTGAAAGTAAAGGTTTTATCTATTGGCTTTATTTTTGTGTAAACAATATGCTAGATCTTTCCATAATGTACCAATGATTATGGATAATAGATTTTTCTGAGGATTTTGAACTAAACCTGTTAATTTAGTCAATTTTTGTAAAGTTATCACTTATTTACTAATATTATTACTGTCTGACAAATTTTTGCAAATCTCTTCAGCCTGGATCCTCTTTCTTAAATGTTTGGAGCATGTCTGGCTCATAATGGGTGCTATTTCAAATGACTGGAGAAAATAGATTCCCTAATTTCTACCAAGGACTTTGCTTTCAAAAGATACAAAGTTTTAATAATTTCTTGCCCCAGAGTTTTCCAAGACATGGATCTTCAAATAACTTCATTCTGACAAGACTTTTATCTTTCTACTCTAATGGAAGACACTTCAAGAGTGAATGAAAATTCCATCCCAACAAGCAGGAAGTCAAGCAAAAATGCCAGGAGGCCTGCATGGATGAACAAAAGAGCTCCTGACAAAACTCAGATATGAAAAGGTAGTATACAGAAGGTGGAAGCAGAGACAGTTAACCTGAGAGGAATATAGAGACACTGTCTGAGCTTGCAAAGTCGTGGTTAGGAAAGCCAAAGCCCACTTGGAGTTGAATCTGGTGAGGGATGTCAAAGGCAACAAGAAGGGCTTCTATAAGTACATAGGCGACAAAAAGAAGACTAGGGAAAATGTGGGCCTGCTGCTGAAGGAGATGGGGACCTGGTGATACAGATCATCATAGAGAAGCTGATGAAGTATGGGCTGGATGAGCAGACAGTGAGGTGGACTGAGAACTGGCTGAACAGCCAGGCCCAGAGGGTGCTGATCAGTGGCACGAAGTCTAGTTGCAGGCCAGTAACTAGCGGTGTACTCTTGTTCTGCACCGGGCAGGGGGCTGGGACTGTTTAGCCTGGAGAAGAGAAGGCTCAGCGGGGATCTCATCAATGTATATAAATACCTGAAGGGAGGGTGCAAAGAAGACAGAGCCAGGCTCTTTTCAGTGGTGCCCAGGGACAGGACAAGAGGTAATGGGCACAAACTGAAACACAGGAGGTTCCGTCTGAACATCAGGAAACACTGTGAGGGTGACCGAGCACTGGAACAGGTTGCCCAGAGAGGCTGTGGAGTCTCTCTCCTTGGAGATATTCAAAAGCTATCTGGACATGGTCTTGGGCAACTGGCTCTAATTGGCCCTGCTTGAGCAGGGGGGTTGGACAAGATGACCTCTGGAGGTCCCTTCCAACCTCAACCATTCTGTGATTCTGCAAAAATAAAACCAGATTTCATACTACTCACTTTGTGCTCCCAGTTTTAAACAGAGTGAAACAAATCCCTCCTACAAATGAAGTGCTTCACAAAATACTGCCTCTTAAAATAATCTGATTAGTAATTGCTGCAAGGCTGCAGTTATTGGGTTAATAGCACAAACTAAATGATTCAGTGATGTAAATGTACGTGTTATCCAGCTAATGAATAATGCATTTCTAACATACTTTTGTTTTTGAAGAATTTTTAATTGTGCTTTGTCACAAGCATTTTCTAATGTAAGCTTTACAGTTTTTCAATTACTAGTGTATTCTTAAAAAGTAATTTGGTCTTCAGAAGTCAGGAATGTTGTTGTATTTGTGTCAGTTTTAAATTGTCATATTACTTTTCATATTATGCATATTTGAAAGAACAAGTATGATTTGAGACTCAATAGACATCAGGTAACAACACATTGCCAACTTACAGGTGAGTGTCCAGTTTCATATCCGGGACATCGTGAAGAAGGCTTCTAAACTATTAGTGTTCCAGATTTGGTCCTAGACTTGTTGTCAAAAGTATAAAATTTAGCACAATTTCACCACTTACGTATTTCCCAGAACAGAAACTGATATTTATGCTTAACTTTTTAATAATTGTAGATCAAATATCTGTTATTGGAAACATTTTACTAAGCTTTTTTGAACTTCAGAGATGAATAGATTAAAATATCAAAGAATTATGCACAATCAAGCCAACTAATGTGTCATTTAATACTCTATTTACTTTCTTTTTTCTCCTGATTCCTAACAGGCTACATTATGTTCTATGAAGGACTGCATGAGAGTTCTTGTAGTCCAATTGAAGTCTGAAAGTGAAGACTTGCAGCAGGTACTTCCTTTTGAGATTAAATATTTCCTTGGCTTGCACATTTCCATCATCTTGCATCCCTTCAATTTCACTGAGTTGTATTAAAATGTGTTTCTGCTCCCCTTTCTTTCCACTCATTTGGCCTCTCCATGAGTTATTTTTATGCTTAAATTCGTATCTTCTTTCATGACACCAGCTGAATATGAGCCAGCAGTGTGCCCAGGTGGCCAAGAAGGCCACCAGCATCGTGGCCTGTATCAGAAATAGGGTGGCCAGCAGGAGTAGGGAAGTGATCGTCCCTTTGTACTTGGCGCTGGTGAGGCCGCACCTCGAATACTGTGTTCAGTTTTGGGCCCCTCACTACAAGAAGGACATGGAGGTGCTGGAGGGTGTCCAGAGAAGGGCAACGAAGCTGGTGAAGGGTCTGGAGCACAAGTCTTATGAGGAGCGGCTGAGGGAACTGGGACTGTTTAGCCTGGAGAAGAGGAGGCTGAGGGGAGACCTCATCGCACTCTACAACTACCTGAAAGGAGGTTGTAGCGAGGTGGGTGTTGGTCTCTTTTCCCAAGAAACAAAGTGATAGGATGAGAGGAAACGGCCTCAAGTTGCGCCAAGGGAGGTTTAGATTGGATATTAGGAAAAATTTCTTCACCGAAAGGATTGTCAAGCATTGGAACAGGCTGCCCAGGAAGTGTTGAGTCACCATCCCTGGAGGTATTTAAAAGACATGTAGATGTGCTTAGGGACATGGTTTAGTGGTGGACTTGGCAGTGTTAGGTTAACGGTTGGACTCGATGATCTTAAGGGTCTTTTCCAACCTAAATGTTTCTATGATTCTATGATGCTATGATTCTATGATTTCTAGTGCTCTGTTCATAGAGCGCTTTCTCTTTTTTTAATTAGGTTATCTCTTTGAAATGTTCCATCCTTCCCAGTCTGATTCTCTTTTTTTCATACTCATTCTTATGTTGTCTTGTCAGTATTAACTTTGATGCAAAGTTTGTACCTGTATTTGTTCTGTAAGTTATGAAGTACAACTTTGGTTATAAAAATGCTTAACTCTGGGTCAAATTCTGTTTTCTCACCAAAGTATATATATAACAGCTATAAAACTCACTTTTATGACCCTGATCTGTTAGTGGAAGTCCACTTTTCAAGATAAGTTTGAGCAATCTGAGATTCACTGATTTAGTTTACTAGTGATAGTGCTAATGGACTAGGATTACCCTGAGGGTTAATGCAGTATTGTGGCATCCGGAAAACATGGGCCTTCTCCGGAACGAAATGGGAGACCTGGTTACCTGAGATATGGAGAAGGCGGAGGTACTCAACGACTTTTTTGCCTCGGTCTTCACCAGCAAGTGCTCGAGCCTCACCGCCCAAGCCGCAGAAGGCAAAGGCAGGGACTGGGAGAATGAAGAGCCGCCCACTGTAGGAGAAGATCAGGTTCGAGACCATCTAAGGAACCAGAAGGTGCACAAGTCCATGGGACCCGATGAGATCCATCCGAGGGTCCTGAAGGAACTGGCGGATGAAGTTGCTAAGCCACTATTCAGCATATTTGAGAAGTCATGGCAGTCTGGTGAAGTTCCCGCTGACTGGAAAAGGGGAAATATAAGCCCCATTTTTAAAAAGGGAAAAAAGGAAGACCCGGGGAACTACAGGCCAGTCAGCCTCACCTCTGTGCCTGGGAAGATCATGGAACAGATCCTCCTGGAAGCTATGCTAAGGCACATGGAGGACAGGGAGGTGATTCGAGACAGCCAGCATGGCTTCACCAAGGGCAAGTCCTGCCTGACCAACCTAGTGGCCTTCTATGATGGAGTGACTACATCAGTGGACATGGGAAGGGCTACAGATGTCGTCTATCTGGGCCTCTGTAAGGCCTTTGACACAGTCCCCCACAACATCCTTCTCTCTAAACTGAAGAGGTATGGATTTGATGGATAGACTGTCCGGTGGGTGAGGAATTGGCTGGATGGTCGCATCCAGAGGGTAGTGGTCAACGGCTCAATGTCCAGATGGAGGTCGGTGACGAGTGGTGTCCCGCAGGGGTCCATATTGGGACCAGTACTGTTTAATATCTTCATCAATGACATAGACAGTGGGGTCGAGTGCACCCTCAGCAAGTTTGCAGACGACACCAAGCTGAGCGATGCGGTTGACACACCTGAGGGACGGGATGCCATCCAGAGGGACCTGGACAAGCTCGAGAAGTGGGCCTGTGTGAACCTCATGAGGTTGAACAAGGCCAAGTGCAGGGTCCTGCACCTGGGTTGGGGCAACCCCCGGTATCAATACAGGCTGGGGGATGAAGGGATTGAGAGCAGCCCTGCCGAGAAGGACTTGGGGGTACTGGTAGATGAAAAGCTGGACACGAGCCGACAATGTGCGCTGGCAGGCCAGAAGGCCAACCGTATCCTGGGCTGCATCAAAAGAAGCATGGCCAGCAGGTCGAGGGAGGTGATTCTGCCCCTCTACTTCGCTCTGGTGAGACCCCACCTGGAGTACTGCGTCCAGCTTTGGAGCCCTCAGCACAAGAAAGACATGGACTTGTTGGAGCGGGTCCAGAGGAGGGCCACAAAAATGATCAGGGGGATGGAACGCCTCTCCTATGAAGAAAGGCTGAGAGAGTTGGAGTTGTTCAGCCTGGGGAAGAGAAGGCTTTGGGGAGACCTTATTGCAGCCTTTCAATACTTAAAGGGGGCTTCTAAGAAAGATGGGGACAGACTTTTTAGCGGGGCCTGTTGCGACAGGACAAGGGGGAATGGTTTTAAACTAAAAGAGGGTAGATTCAGACTAGATATAAGGAAGAAATTTTTTATGATGAGGGTGGTGTGACACTGGAACAGGTTGCCCAGAGAGGTGGTAGATGCCCCATCCCTGGAAACATTCAAGGTCAGGTTCGACGGGGCTCTGAGCAACCTGATCTAGCTGAAGATGTCCCTGCCCATGGCAGGGGGGTTGGACTAGATGACCTTTAAAGGTCCCTTCCAATCCAAACTATTCTATGATTCTATGATCTGAGGCTCCTCCTACACTAGCAGCAAATAAATAATAGACTAATAACAGTAGAGGAAGCTCTACTTCAAAGGAGAATCTGTATGACACTTGATAAGGTTGTTCTTTCAGTACATATATACCCGCTTTTTACACCAGCACCTCCTAGACAAACTTTGTTCAAGTGTCAGCAAAGTGTTTGGTGTTAAACCAGCGTGTCTCTTCCAGTGTCTCATGCGGTGTAAAGAACAATAACCTGTAAACAAACAGTCTTTTCTTAAATCTTATAAAGTACTTAGGGTGATCCTGAGAATTGAGAGCACAGAACTGTTCTTCAGTGGTGTGGAAGTTAAAATTATTAAATATGAAATGATAATCCACTTTAATAAATAGATAATGTAAACAAATCAGAACAGCTTTTGGAAAGGAAAACCCTGTTTTCCTCCCAGTTTGAGTGAATCATCAGAAAATAGATAAAAGAACAATTTTAAGTAAAATTGACTTTCTATCTTAAGACACAGCTGACAAAAAGAATTTCCCCACTAGTTGAGAAGCTAAGTAATTATGGTTGAGAAAATAGTTAAAATTACAATAAAGGATACTGGGTACAGTCTCTGATTTGTTATTAGGACAGATATTAAGTATATTTAGTACTCTTGAAAAGGAAGTCAACTGCGGGGTGCCAGTGTTGTATAATTATTTAGATTTATCAAGATTAAAGAGGACTGTGAGGAAGTCCAGAAGTGTATAAAACTTTTTAAAATAAGCAGCACAGGCAATTCATTATTTAAATGGAAAGTACTGTATGTTGGAAGAAGTAAATGCAACTGTTCATATGCATTACTACTTTTCTGAATGGTTGCAGTTCATTTAAAACAAGAGCTTGAAATCACCGTAGTGACAAGTCAACAAAAGCATCTGCTCAATATGCAGCAAGTGTTTGAAAAGCAAAGAATAATTTGCAATAGATGGAATTTTTTTTTTTATTTCTGATCAGCTAATGATCAAAAATGCAGAAAAGATTTGAGATAGGTAAAATAAGTGATTTTAAACGTTGAAAGATGTTTATATTGAAAGACTATTAGAAGTATTGAAAGACAGACTGTTTTGGTCATAAACAAATGAGGACATGAGAGAAGTAAAACAACATAAGGAATGATGTAACACAGGTAAATTGAGTCAGTTACTCATTTTTATCATTGAAATGAAAAACAACAAATTTAAATTAACCATTAAATGTCAAGACCAATAGTTCAGTGATATTTTTAAAAACTTTGTTAGGGAGGGCCGAATCTGGTATCCCAACAGAGGCGAGGCTGTTGCAGCTCCATTGCCCCCAGATCCAACCAGTAGTGAGGCTGAAAACGTATTCCCAGTAGGCACACACACAGAGGACACGTATACATCACATATATACATAGGTACACGGCTGGCCACAAAGATTACAGATGGACATGCAGAGCACTCCCACAAGCACAGCAACAGCCTTATCCTGCTCCCCTCTCTGGTTGAGCAGGATGGAGATCCAGTAGTGAGAATACATATATGCATATGTGCAAGGTGGATCCCTCCAGCAGCTGGGCTCAGACACTCAGTCTGCCCAGTGAGTTTTTCTCACTCTTACCCTTCCGATTCTCCCCCTGTCCCACTGGGGGGGCGGGGGGAGTGAGTGAGTGGCTGCATGGTATTTGGCTGCCTGCCAGGTTAAACCACGACACAGCCCTACTCCAGTTGCTGGTACAGACCGTCTCTCACACATACACACACACACACGCACACACAGAGCTGGCCAGGGCTTTCCAGGTCCCAATAGCTGACCCCCCTGTGCTCTCACCCCTAGAGACACACAGGCACTCTCACACCCAGAGCTGGCTGGGACTCACCTGGTCCCATAGCCGATCCCCTGTGCTCTTGCCCTTAGAGACACACAGGTGCTCTCACACACACAGCTGGCCCTTAGAGACCCACTCACCCCCTTGCTCCCAGGCCACTTCACCTATTCACGAGCTAGTGCAGCTTGATATTTGCTGGTGCTCACACACTCACTTGCACACTTGCATTCGCTCCTGTTACTGTCATCACAGACACATAGGCCCCTATGACCCTCACCCAGGGAGTTAGAAAGTTAGAGTTAGAAAGGAATTTAATAAGAAGATAGGACAGACACAGGAAGAAGATGCATAACATAGATCAAGTGCAGGGTGTAGCCAGACAAGCATACCGACCAGCAAACTATTTATATGCGACCAGCCTCTCTATCCCATCATTTCTCTATTTTCCTACACTTGTTTCTCCCCAAATCACCTAGATCTCTCCTTTTCCCCTCCTTTGGTTCCTCCTCTAAACATCCTATAATAAATCCTGTGCGATCCTGAAATGCTCTTCCCTTGCATCCCATAATGTGTCCTTTACCCCAGGGCAGTAACTCCTCTCAGTCTGAAAGGTGCTTCGGAGAGTGCTCACCTTGATGGGTTTCACACCTGGATAACAGGGCTGATGGCTCTCCTGGGACAGCCTTGGGAGTGTCCTGGACAGGGGGTCCCTTCCTCTGAGTCCTTAATTTGGGTTCCCGCCAGCCATTGTGCATCCCTGTGCTCCTCTGGGTTTCTGCAGATGGGCCTGTGATGGGCTGCTGGCTCCTGTGATGGGCCTGGGAGGAGCTGGGGCAGGGTATTTTTTGGGTCCCCCACCTGCCATTGCCTCTCTGAGCTCCTTTGTGGGTGTGCAGATGAGCTTTTATCACATAACCTAACAAGGTTATACACTTTTGTGACAATGAGAACATCCATAGATAACAGTATTCTATCAAATATATTTTTATGAGGGATATACATGCTTACAGCTGCCCATAAATGGATGGAGTTAAATATTTAATGACTGTCCACTGTCTTGACAGTTGCACTTTACTTTGAAGCATCTCAGTCTAGCTGCTGCCAAGGACAAGAACCTAGGCTGAATGGCTACCCATCTTCAACGGATAACTATTCTGATTATAAAAGACACAGTGTATTCAAAGAGCTTGATAATCATTAATAAAGGTAATCATATCATACCTCTGAGGGACAGGTTAGTATGATTGTCCTATTTTACAAGTGGAAAAGCTGAGGAAAAAAGATTATATAAATCTCTCTCCTGAGACTGCATAAGTCATCTACAGCAGACATCAGAGTAGAGCACAAATCTGAGGTTTTGGTCCAATTTTTCAGCCAGTGTGGAAAGCTTTCAAACCTTTATTTATTTTATACACAAAAGCCAGTACCTTTGATCAAACTTCATACTGAAATCTTAGGACAGTCTAGCTGTCAATAGAACAAAAAATGAATTTCAGCAAAAAAGCTAGTTCAGCAGCTGAACATTGCCACTGTTAATGAATTCTATAGTGTTCCAGAAATCCAGGAGGAAATGCTGATAACCTACTAAAGGAGTAGCTATTTTGAGATACGTTATTTTTCTTTCATGTTTTGTAGGTCATTGCAAGTGTTTTGAGGAACTTGTCCTGGCGAGCAGATGTAAACAGTAAAAAGACTCTACGTGAAGTTGGAAGTGTGAAAGCATTGATGGAATGTGCTTTAGAAGTTAAGAAGGTATCATATATAAATGATTATGAAATAAATTTTGGAGAGATTGCATTAATTTTACACAAAATACAAATATTGTTATCCTTTTTTGACATAAGCAGTTAGTCAAATATTTGCGGTGTTTCAGGTACTTTCCTTTGAAGAAGAGAATTGCTTTGAGTTAACTGGGCAGTAGATCACAACGTAGCAATGACATCTGAGAACTACTAGTGTTTCTGTAATTTTATTTACAAGGATTGATAGCTTTCACTCTTCAGTTTCATGAGCTGTGCTGTTCCAATAGCCTTTTTTATAATTTTGCATTTTTAATAAAACCATCTTCTGATTTTGTGAATTTGTCATTCTAGAGATGTCTACTTGATATCCCAACAGGATTATATTCCATCCCAGCGTCCCCTGCCAGCTAATCTACAAACTTTTTACTGTTATGGCAGCTGACAAGTATTGTGGTGCATACTTCTGAAACTTTCTGGCAAGCATTAGCAAATCCATAGCTGAGGGAAGGAGAGAGAAGCAAACAAAAGTAGTTATGTATGCACTGCTGCTTGCCTCTAGTTTATCAGCACAGAAATCAGAGCCTGAAACACACTTAATTCTCATTTGTGAAGAAAAGCTAGAGAAATGGTGGCATATGCAGTAAAACAGAAAGCAAAGCATTGGTCACCAACATACAACACAGTGGAGATTTCATGCCAATCAAAAATCAAATTCTGCAGTGAACTGGAAAGAAGCTAAATTCCATGGTCAATGAATTCTGTTATTTGCAAATCTGGATTAGAATAAGTGAGGCAGTTTGTGTCTCTGAGCTGTATTTTTAGACTGTGTGCAGGTTCAGCAGGAATTATTTCTTTAGGTTATTCTTGGTTCACATTTTCAAAGCTATCTTTGCATCCATGAGAGCTAGAAAAACAAGTTTGTCACTACCTCCTTGAAGCTAACTTACATACTTCTGAGGGCTTATGATCAATAGCTGAAAACTCTCTAATTCTGTCATTTTATTATTCTCCTAGGAATCCACCCTAAAAAGCATTTTGAGTGCCTTATGGAATTTGTCAGCACACTGTACTGAGAACAAAGGTGATATATGTGCTGTTGATGGTGCTCTTGCATTTCTAGTTGGTACACTGACATATCGGAGCCAAACAAACACTTTAGCCATCATAGAAAGTGGAGGAGGAATATTAAGAAATGTTTCTAGCTTAATTGCTACTAATGAGGACCACAGGTGAATATACTTTTTATTTTTCTGAGAATCAGTAGTGGTACCAAAAGTATATTTAATAGTTTGTATGACCAAGTCTTAATATGAATGCATGTTTTAAGTATATTAATTAAGCATTATTTTTTTAATGGAATTGATAAGGCAAGTATTTAATTTAGATAACAGGAATATGCAAAAGGATTGTTAAATGATGAATTGTACTAAAAGCTTTTCCTGGAAAGAGAGATGAAATTCATGTTATTATCAGCCATAGGAAACCACCTGGAATGGTTTATATGGAGAGGATAGTGTGGGAGCAAACTGTTCATATTTATATAAGATTTGATTAACGTTCAGATGAAAACTTGAGGAAAAAATAAGATAAATTTGCACTGAAGAATTCATAATTATCCTTACTATGGATTAAACTTGCATATAGCATAATAGGTTTTTGTTTTGCTTTGTCTCTTATCCTTTTGAAATGCCACTTACTGATTTTTGTTTTCAATCACTCAACACCAGGCAAATCTTGCGAGAGAACAGCTGCTTACAAACCTTGTTACAGCATTTGAAGTCACACAGTTTGACAATAGTCAGTAATGCATGTGGGACCCTGTGGAATCTTTCTGCACGAAATGCAAAAGATCAGGAGGCGCTGTGGGACATGGGAGCAGTGAGCATGCTCAAAAATCTCATTCACTCAAAACACAAAATGATAGCAATGGGCAGTGCTGCGGCTCTAAGAAACCTGATGGCAAATAGGCCAGCAAAATATAAGGATGCCAACATTATGTCTCCAGGATCAAGCTTACCATCTCTTCATGTTAGAAAACAAAAGGCACTGGAAGCAGAATTAGATGCTCAGCATTTATCAGAGACTTTTGACAACATAGATAATTTAAGCCCAAAAGCATCTCACCATAATAAGCAGAGACATAAGCAAAATATATACAATGAGTATGTTTTGGATTCCAGTCGACATGATGATGGGATTTGCAGATCAGAGAGTTTTAATACTGGTCATATGACTGTACTTTCACCATATTTAAATGCTACAGTATTGCCTGGCTCCTCTTCCTCTAGTAGAGGAAACATAGAAAACTCTCGATCTGAGAAAGACAGAAGTCTCGATAGGGATGGAGCAGTAGGTTTAAATAGCTATCATCCAGCTACAGAGAATACTGGGAACTCCTCTAAGAGAATAGGAATGCAGATTACTGCTGCAGCTCAGATTGTCAAAGTTATGGAAGAAGTAACAAGCATGCATATTCCACAAGAAGACAGAAATTCTTGTTCCACTTCTGAAATGCACTGTTTGACAGAAGACAGAAATGTCCCAAGAAGAACAGCTGCTGCCCATACTCACTCAAATACATACTTTCCTAAATCTGAGAATTCAAATAGGACATGTCCTATGCTTTATACAAAAATGGAATACAAGAGAGCTTCAAATGATAGTTTAAATAGTGTCAGCAGCAGTGATGGCTATGGTAAAAGAGGCCAAATGAAACCTTCCATTGAATCTTACTCGGAAGATGATGAAAGTAAATTTCGTAGTTATGGTCGATACCCAGCTGACTTGGCACATAAGATACATAGTGCAAATCATATGGATGACAATGATGAAGAGCTAGACACTCCTATTAATTATAGTCTTAAATATTCAGATGAACAGTTAAATTCTGGAAGGCAAAGTCCCTCTCAGAATGAAAGATGGGCAAGGCCTAAGCATATAATAGATGATGAAATAAAACAAAATGAACAAAGGCAGTTAAGGAGACAAAATGCAACTTATTCCATGTACACTGAAAGTGGAGATGATAAGCGCATGAAATATCAGTCACCTTTTGGACAGCAAGAGTGTGTTTCTTCTTTTAGATCAAGAGGATCCAATGGTGCAGAGCAGAGCAGAGTAGGCTCAACTCTTGGAATGAATCAGAAAGTAAACCAGTCCTTGTGCCAGGTTGATGATTATGACAATGATAAGCCAACCAACTATAGTGAATGCTACTCTGAGGAGGAACAACACAAAGAGGAAGAAGACAGGCCAACCAATTATAGCATAAAGTACAATGAAGAGGAACATCATGTTGATCAGCCTATTGATTATAGTCTAAAATATTCAACAGAAGTTCCTCCCTCTTCTCAGAAGCCATCTTTTACTTTTTCAAACAGTTCATCAGCGCAAAGCACTAAAACTGACCATATTTCCTCAAGCTGTGGGAACATATCAACCCCTTCAGGTAGTTCAGAGAGACAGAATCAGCTTCACCCAAGTTCTGCACAGAGTAGAAGCAGTCATGCTCAAAAGACTGCCTCCTGTAAGACTCCCTCTATTAATCAGGAAACTATACAAACTTACTGTGTGGAGGATACACCAATATGTTTTTCAAGGTGTAGCTCTTTGTCATCTTTGTCATCAGCTGAAGATGAAATAGGACGTGATCAATCCACACATGTGACAGATGCTAATAACGCATTACAGATAGCAGAACTAAAGGAAAACAATGGGATTCTGTCTACAGAAGGTGCAGTAAGTGAAGTTGCATCAGCATCTCAGCACATCAGAACAAAATCTAGTAGACTTCAGACTCCTAGTTTATCTCCTTCTGACTCTTCTAGACATAAAGCTGTTGAATTTTCTTCAGGTGCCAAATCTCCCTCAAAGAGTGGTGCACACACTCCTAAAAGTCCACCAGAACATTATGTGCAGGAGACTCCACTCATGTTTAGCAGATGTACTTCTGTAAGTTCCCTGGATAGTTTTGAAAGCCGTTCAATTGCTAGTTCAGTTCAAAGTGAGCCTTGCAGTGGAATGGTAAGTGGTATTATAAGTCCCAGTGATCTTCCAGACAGCCCTGGACAAACAATGCCTCCAAGCAGAAGTAAAACTCCACCCCCTGCTCGAGGAGCTCAAGTAAAGAGGGAAGTAGCTAAAGGCAAAGTACCTAACGCAGAAAAGAGAGGGCCTGGTCCTAGACAGGTAGCTATAAATGAAGCTGTTCAAAGAGTTCAGGTACTTCCAGATGCTGATACATTATTACATTTTGCCACAGAAAGTACACCGGATGGATTTTCTTGCTCTTCTAGCCTAAGTGGTCTGAGTCTTGATGAACCGTTTATACAGAAAGATGTAGAGTTAAGAATAATGCCTCCTGTACATGAAAATGAACATGGAAATGAAGCAGAACCTGAACAGCCAGATGATACAAAGGATAACCAAGAGAAGAAAGCAGAGAAGCCTACTGAAGCAGAAAAAGACATTATGGATGATTCCGATGATGATGATATCGAAATATTGGAAGAATGTATTATTTCTGCAATGCCAACAAAATCTTCACGTAAAGCCAAAAAGCCTTCTCAAGCATCTGCTTCAAAAATACCTCCTCCTGTAACCAGAAAGCCAAGCCAACTGCCAGTTTACAAACTTTTGCCTTCACAAACTGGATTGCAATCCCAAAAGCGTGTGAGTTTTACACCTGGAGATGATATGCCACGGGTATATTTTGTTGAGGATACACCAATAAATTTTTCAACAGCTACATCTTTGAGTGACCTCACAATAGAATCACTACCAAATGAGTTGGCCAATGTAGAGAATGTGGGTACAAGGGCAGAGTCAGAGGAGTTTGAAAAGAGAGACACCATTCCTACAGAAGGTATAAGTACAGATGACTCTCGGAGAGCAAAAAGCTCAACTAGGACTGCCCCAGGACTGGATGATGACAAAACAGAAGAGGGTGATATTCTGGCCGAATGTATTAACTCAGCTATGCCAAAAGGAAAAAGTCACAAACCTTTCAGAGTGAAGAAGATAATGGATCAAATTCAACAAGCATCTTTATCTGTAAGTAACAAAAATCAGTCAGAACGTGATAAAAAGAAGCCATCATCACCAGTAAAGCCCATTCCCCAAAATAATGAATATAGAGCACGTGTGAGAAAAAACACAGAGCCTAAAAGCTATATTAATAATGAAAGAAGCTATTCAGAGAACAGAGACACAAAGAAACAGAATCTTAAAAATAATTCAAGATATTTTAATGACAAACTTCCAAATAATGAAGAGCGTGTAAAAGGAAGCTTTGCATTTGATTCCCCTCATCATTATACACCTGTTGAGGGAACTCCTTATTGTTTTTCACGGAATGATTCCCTAAGTTCTTTAGATTTTGATGATGATGATGTTGACCTTTCAAGGGAGAAGGCAGAATTGCGAAAAGGAAAAGCAAAGGAAACAGAAACTGAAGACTGCACTAATACAGAACAGTCTTCAAATCAGCAACCAAGTAATAGGACACAAGTTTGTCAAAAATACCCAACAGACAGAAGCCAGCCTAAAACTTTCTCTCAGTCAACTAAAGATATTCCAGACAGAGGAGCAGCTACAGATGAGAAAATGCAGAATTTTGCTATTGAAAACACACCTGTATGTTTTTCTCACAATTCATCTCTTAGTTCCCTCAGTGATATTGATCAGGAAAACAACAACAAAGAAAGTGAACCTGCAAAACAAACTGAGGCTCCTGATTCACAGATAGAATCAAATAGACCACAGACTTCTGGTTATGCACCTAAATCATTTCATGTTGAAGATACTCCTGTATGTTTCTCTAGAAACAGCTCGCTCAGTTCTCTTAGTATTGACTCAGAAGATGATCTGTTGCAGGAATGCATTAGTTCTGCTATGCCTAAAAAGAAAAAACCCTCAAAAGTAAAGAGTGAAAGTGAAAAAAATAATTCCAGAAACATGGGTGATATATTGGCAGAAGATTTAACGCTGGATTTGAGAGACATACAGAGGCCAGATTCAGAACATGGTTTCTCACCTGATTCAGAGAACTTTGATTGGAAAGCTATACAAGAAGGTGCAAATTCTATAGTTAGTAGCTTGCATCAAGCTGCAGCTGCTGCATCACTGACTAGACAAGCTTCATCAGACTCTGACTCTATCCTTTCATTAAAATCTGGTATTTCTCTAGGGTCACCATTTCATCTTACCCCAGACCAAGAAGAAAAGCCTTTTACTAGTAATAAAGGTCCAAGAATTCTTAAGCCAGGGGAAAAGAGTACATTGGAGTCTAAAAAAGTAGAATCTGAAAATAAGGGAATCAAAGGAGGAAAAAAAGTATATAAGAGTATAATTACAGGAAAATCTTGCTCCAATTCAGAAGTTTCAAGCCAGTTAAAGCAACCACAGCAAACAAGTATGACTTCAATTTCACGTGGTAGGACAATGATTCATATTCCAGGAGTTCGAAATAGTTCCTCAAGTACTAGTCCTGTTTCCAAAAAAGGTCCCCCACTAAAAAATACAAACTCCAAGAGTCCCAGTGAAGGCCAAAGTTCCGTTAGTTCTCCAAGAGGAGTCAAGTCATCAGTGAAACCTGAGTCAGCTCCTGTAACTAGGCAACCATCTCAACAGAGCAGATCAAGTAAAGGACCTTCTAGATCAGGATCTAGGGACTCCACTCCTTCTAGACCTCAACAGCAGCCATTAAGCAGGCCTCTGCAATCTCCAGGCCGAAACTCATTTTCCCCAGGAAGAAATGGTATAAGTCCTCCCAACAAACTGTCTCAGTTGCCAAGGACATCATCTCCTAGTACAGCTTCAACTAAATCTTCAAGTTCAGGAAGAATGTTATATACAGCACCAGGCAGGCAGATGAGCCAGCAAAACCTTACAAAGCAAACTGCCTTACCTAAGAGTACCAGTGGCATTCCCAGAAGTGAGTCTGTTTCAAAAGGATTAAACCAAATTCTCAATAGTGGTGGATCAAACAAAAAGGCTGAACTATCCAGAATGTCATCCACAAAATCTAGCGGAAGTGAATCTGACAGATCTGAAAGACCTGTTCTGGTTCGTCAGTCAACTTTTATTAAAGAAGCTTCAAGTCCAACTCTAAGACAGAAATTAGAAGAGTCTGTTTCATTTGAATCTCTGTCTCCTTACAGGCCAGGCTCTCCCATTAGGTCCCAAATACAGACTCCAGTTTTAAGTCCATCTCTTCCTGATATGTCTTTATCCACTCATTTAACTGCCCAGACTAGTGGTTGGCAAAATTTACCCCCTAATCTGAGTCCTTCTGTAGAATATGATGGGAGACCAGCAAAACGTCATGACATAGCTCGTTCTCATTCTGAGAGTCCATCTAGATTGCCAATCAATAGATCAGGAACATGGAAGCGTGAACATAGTAAGCATTCCTCATCGCTTCCTCGTGTAAGCACTTGGCGAAGAACTGGAAGTTCTTCCTCAATTCTGTCAGCTTCTTCAGAATCCAGTGAAAAGGCAAAAAGTGAAGATGAAAAGCAACATGGAAGTTCTGTTTCTAGACACAAACAAAGTAAAGAAAGTCAAGCACCAGCAAAAGGTACTTGGAGAAAAATAAAAGAAAACGAAATTCCTCAAATAATGAATGATCCTCAGTATTCTTCCTCAGGTGCAACAAATGACTCTGATTCCAAAACTCTAATTTATCAAATGGCCCCAGCTGTCTCTAAGACAGAGGATGTGTGGGTGAGGATAGAGGACTGCCCTATTAATAATCCTCGATCTGGAAGATCCCCAACTGGAAATACTCCCCCTGTTATTGACAGTGTTTCAGAGAAAGGGAGTGTGAATGATAAAGATTCTAAAGAGATTAATGAAAAACAAAATCCAGGGAATGGAAATGTTCCTGTTCGTACCATTGGTTTAGAAAATTGTCCAAACTCTTTCTTTCAGATAGACAGTCCAGACAAGAAAGGAACGGAAGCAAAACCTGTACAGAATAATCCTGTTCCTGCACCAGAAAATAATGAAAGTACTGTTAGTGAGCGTACACCATTCAGTTCCAGTAGCTCAAGCAAACATAACTCCCCCAGTGGTACTGTTGCAGCAAGAGTGACTCCTTTCAACTACAGTCCAAGTCCCAGGAAGAGTAGTGCGGACAACAGTTCTGCTCGGCCATCACAAATACCAACGCCAATAAATAACAGCACAAAGAAACGTGACTCAAAGACTGAAAATACAGACTCCAGTGGAACTCAGAGTCCTAAACGTCATTCTGGCTCTTACCTGGTGACTTCTGTTTAAGTACATCAAAAAATAAATGCAATCGATGTATTATATACAGCAGCTATTTTGAAATTTTGTTTCAAATGAAACTTTAAAAGACTGGGTGTTGGTTTTATTTGTTGTTTTTATCTTTTGTAAATAGGTTTGATTCCTGTTAGAGGGTCCTTGTTCTGGAAGCCATATTTGATAGTATACTTTGTCTTCACTGGTAATATTTTGGAGGAATGCCTAATTGACAACTTGGAATAAAATTGCTAATGCAATTATATTTGTACAGTATGTTTATCATATTTAATTAGCATCCCATCCCATAATCCTTTAAACATTGCTTGTCTTGAAATCATGAGCATTACAGATAGAGATGATACAGTCATATTGCTTTATCAATTGTTTATGGATTACAGACTGACTAAACTACATCAGGGAAGAATTGGTATTATTTATGCAAAAAAGTAACTCATTTTTAGTATTTGTGAGTCCTTCTAACCCAATAATTAATCATGTGGCTGTGAAATTCACAGTACTATGGTTTCTGCTGAACAAGCTTTCCCAGCCTGCTTTTCTGCATGAATAGAACTGATGGTTCATTTTCTGAAGTAATGATTAACATTTCTGTGGTCACATAATGTGCATAGATAGTTATGGTGTAACAATTTACACTTTCTTTGTGCTCCACAAAAAAAAGGACAACTGTGTAACTGTAAAGCCTTGAACAAAATTATTTTACCTGAACTAGATTTTATCTTAAAGTAAGTAGAATTTTTTTGCTATGCCGTAACTTGTTATATATTCTGGTACTTGAGGTGAGGTGGCTGCTCTTCTATTAATGAGACATGGATGATGTCTCTACAGAGACTAAAAAGAACATTTCAGAATAAATTATTACTATATGTAAATTGTATGTGTTACTTCTGCATTACATAAAAACACAGTATTTTATTTTGAGATGTCACCTTATAATGTGTTGTATAATGCACTTACACTTAAGGCCTGATCCAGCAGAATCTTACACCTCCAATATTCACTCTTTTTTATCACTGACAAATGGCTCTTGTAGGATGCTTATAAACATTGCAGGATCAGGCCCTAGGTCTTCTGTACTATATTTGTAATTGAGACAGTTTCACACATCTCAGGTGCATAACAAGGCTAAAAGCAGGGTATTTCCAGAAGCCAAGCAGAATAATTGTTTTCACTACTGCAAGCCTGAAATAATATTGGATTATTTAAAAAAAAAAAATCTTTTGTTTTATAAATATTACTTTTAATTGGGGAAAATAATGTAGAATGTGAAATAGTGACTATAAGATGAAACTTTAGTTCTATTTGAAATCTTAATGCATTCTGTATTTATTTTTTAAATATGATCAAGGGAAAATATTGCAAAAATCCTATGACAAGAAATTTGTTATCATAGTAGAAAAAGTTTTATATGGAAACCAGGACATTTGATGCCTCAAGCCTTTTTGATGTGAATGTGGTTTGTGCTAAAACCTTTAAAAATATAGCCTGAGTTTAGATGAGATTTGGTTCAAGGTAGAAACGCTTAGGAGACAACATAACATTTGCCATTTTGTGCATGATTGAATGAACCATGAAATGGTATCTCAGTTTTGTTGTATCTTAACTTGACTATTCTAAAGTTAGCATTCTAAATAATTGGTAATCAGGATTCAAAATGCCCTGATTTCAGGAAGCACTGAAATAGAGCAATTTAACTTTATGGTATCTTTAACACAGTGCATCTGTGGCTTTTTTACTTCATCTGATATTGAAATGAATCTATTTTTATCTTAAATTCAGCATATGTCATGCACTGTTTATGAACAGAAATGAGATACTATCAGCAGACAGAAATCAGTTTAGATTAGTTTAAAAGCCAATACCAAAATATCTTTTTGGAAGAAGTGGTATCTTATTTGCTCTTTTGTTCTTTGTCTCCCATCAAATTTGCTTATAGACGTGCCATACTTCTGTATCATCTGGTGAATCTGTAAACAAACAGCACTCCTCATGTTAGCATTTAAAATATTTTCTATATAGTAGTCCTCACAAAACCTTTGATATGAATGTTATTGTCCTTTTAAAGATGAAATAGAGACAGAGAGAGATTATGCGATTTGTTCAAAGTCAAGACTTTGCATTGGAGTAGAATACAGAACACCATCCCTGTGTTTAAAATGCAAGAAAATCTTTCTTATAAATGATGTGATTTTTTTTTTGTGCTGGGTTTTTAACTATTAATTTGAAGGTATACCACATAATCCAGGATTGTCAGTTGACATCAGCTTTACATCTACATCCTGTTGATTTAAGACTTTAAAGTTAAATTGAATCCATATAAAGAAATTCTGATTTCAGTTTTATAACTAAATAATTGTATGTGTATCAAACACCAGAATGTCTTTGAAAATTATAATGGCTTCTCTAGGTAGTCTTGGAGGTACTTCATGATCATTATAATTGGGAAGTTTCTCTTAATATCCTCATAACTAGCCTATATTTGTAGCAAAGATAGGCAAGATAAACTTTCCAACTATAAGGGTAGTGAAACACTAAAATATGCTTCCCATGGGAGTTGTTAAATTTTCATTATAGAAGTTTTAAGAAGAGGTTTAGCAAACATCTCTCAGGGATGGACTTTAGTATATTTCATATTGCCTGTATGCAGAGAGATGGGCTTAGGTGACTTTTTGAAATCCCTTCCAGACCTACATTTCTCTGATTCTATATCTAAAATGCTTAGTACCCATTAAGAGCCTTTTTGAATATTTAAGGACATCCATGATGTTTGATTTATGTTAGTGATTAGGATACAAAGTTATGTTCTAAGCTTAACTATAAAAATGGATGCTGGAAATACAAAATCAGAAAAATGGAAAATGGCTGTAAGTAAGAGATTTGGTTCTTGGATTTTGTTAATGATGCCTAAGATTAACGATAGCCATATTTGGTTTATGCTGCTAAAGATTTACTCTTCTTCCTTGGTTTTATTTCTGCGAAGTCACCACAGCAGGTAACAGGACGTTATTTATGTCAAGGCAAAAGGAGGAAAAGCAAGGAGCTAAGGAAACCAATACTCATTTTGCTGTTCTTCTGAGATGCACTGCCTTTATTTCTCTAGATTTTGGTAGACGTTTTGTGATTTGTATGTAGACCTTTAGTTGTCCTTACCATTTCCAGTACATATCAAACTTGTACTTGAAATCAGTTTACACTGAAAATATATTCATAAAGCTGATTTCAGACTTACAGCTTTGTCCTCTTGTTGTGAAAACTGGGAACCTGACCTCCCCACAAATTCTAATTAGTTCATCATTTTAAATGTACATTTATTTTAGTTTCTCTCTGGAAGCTACATAAGTGTGCCATAGTAAGGTTATTGCTCAATTTCTGTGAAAGCTCTTCTGACTAAATATTGCAGACTTGAAAAGGGAACTAAACTATTTATATTTTTCATGTGCAATTCTCTATCAGAATATTTTCCCCTGTGAAAGCTTAAAGATAATTCTCAAAATTCTTTGTCAGAGATGCCAGCTTAGATGCCAGGATTTCCTGACATGACTGGAATATTGTTTCAAGCAAGACTTGGCTTCAGAATACAAATATAGTTTATACTGTATTCTTCAATGTGGACTACCTCTGATGGCTTTGGGGAAGTTAATTGTTGTGTCTTGGGCAAAGGGGAGAAAAGGAAATTGATAATTTCAGAGACTGTCAGCCATACTTCCCCAGGGATATACTTTCATATCTTCCCCAATAAACTGCATAAGCTGCATAGGAAGGAGAATAACATTTGTCCGCAAATTAATGAGATTTTATTTTGAAAGTATACCAGTAGGCCATGAAACTGAAAAACTTATGTATGCTAATCTGACAGCTGAATTCTTTGATCTTCACTTCAGAATATTTCCTAGCTGTCCATCCGTGTCCCCCCCAGTCAGAGGTAAGAGAAATGGGGATTACCAAGAAGATAATGAGCAGTTTATTAATAGATGTCTTCATTCTTTTTTAAGGATAAAGACTGCATGTTATTTCTGAACTGAAGTAACAGTTTGCACTGTTGAAAGGAGAAGTTTCCTTCTCCCTTCCCATGCTCCTGGCTGCTCCTGCAGTTTGGCACTCATCCGACCCTTCAGTGGGCCAATTCAACTCTTATCTGGCAGAATTGACAAGGGAATAAGATTAGTGCTGCTTTAGTGCGTTGAATCAGATCAGTGCAGGGTCAGTGTCGCGAATGAGTGGTTTAGAGGCCGCAAGTGCCACCTGAGCCAGCAGAAAGTAGAAGATTGCAAACAGCTAGGACTGGTGGGAGGAGAGGGTGGGATAGCTTCCTTTATGGGTGGCGAGTGTTATATTGGATCAAACCATTACATGAAATTTTAAACTGGTATGCCAAGTTTCAGAACTGTTCTTCACCCTTTTTGAGACAGCAAAAACAAATTAAAGTTTTGGACTCTTTAACTGTTGTTCACTCTGAACTGCCTAATAGCCCCAAGCACTTTGCATTTAAACATGTTCCAGACAAGTCTTTATCCTGGAAACTCTCACTAGTTTCTGCAGAAGTATTATGTTAGTCTATAGATTGTGTTAATAGAAAATAAATTTTTCTTCATCAAAACTTTCCAAAGAACCATTTTTTCTACCATATATAAACTTCTGGATGACAAATTTTAAATTTGGAATATTGCATCCAGTAAAAAGATTTACTGCAACTAGTTGTTTTCTCAAAGAGGCTTGAAGGGGGAAAAACATATCCCTTCCCTAATGAAGACAGTACTACTTGTAGGGATGATTTGGAAAATGTTTAGGTGAACTCTTAGAAGCTCTTGTATTCTCGTTTTACTAGATGCCTCCCAAACTTTTTTCTCACCTAGCTCTCGTTAAATAATATGAACAGCCATAAGAGTGTCTCTAAAATCCTATGTAGACTTCCACCTAAACATAACCTCATATACCTACTGTAATGTCTTGCAGTCTCATCCACCTGACAGCTTTGTTCTTGATGAGATGTGTGTTCTACATAAAGCTATGAATTAGAAGTGAATTGTCAGTCAATAAGCAGCCTGACTTCCTCCACATGCTTACAACTTTGAGGACTTTCTTGATACCAAATCACCCAAATCTGTTCACTCTTTGCTTCCACAGCCATCTCCTTTGCACTTTTAAGTATAACCAGAAAAAATGCTTATGCTTTTTTTTTTTCATTTCAAATCACATTAGAAACTTCATCCCTGCTTCATAGTTTCCTGTATGCAGAATAACAGATTGTATCTGTAAATGTGTTTATAGAGAATGTTAATGTAGTTAAGGTTGAGTTTTTGGTCAAAGTGGTAAGTTGGTTGGTTGTGTGTTGTGTTTGGTTACATATTGGAAGTGCAAGGGAATTCGGTGTGGGATTGAAGAGCTTAAGAGTTTACAACAGTACTGTAGGTGTCTGAATGAATTGGTAATGTCCAGATGAATATAAGGTGTGTTTTTAATACCTAGGTTTTCTGCTGTCAACTTTCAGTCTACCAGATGTGCTGTTTACTTATTGGAAGACTGGGTAATGCTTCCCTAGCAAAGTTTTGCAAGTGATATATTTCTCATGAAATTTCCAAACAGTTCTGGGTTTATATATTTATGAATTTCTGTCACTTCAAGATTTGAGGAAACTCTTCTAATTTTGCTGTTTGTGCAAGCATCCTTTGCCTGAGTGGCTGTGGAACTGCAATTAGGATATTATGAAGATTTAGAGGGAGCTTGTTCGCTCAGTGAAATGCACTTCTGTCCAGAGTACAAGACCTACGTACAAACTGAATATCTCTTATGCCATACTTTTTCGTGGGATTTAAGATGCATAAAGCTTGTGCTGGTTCTCTGCAAAGAATTAAATCATCATCCTCTGAGTTTGGATGCATTTTCCCACCTGTAAATGTTTCTCTTTAACAACTTGGCCCACAATTCTTTCCTTTGATTTTGTTGTTTGCTTCTGCCTGAGATGCATTACTGTTTATATCCTAACTCTGTAATTAATTCTTCTTTCAACTATTATAATGTATTTTGTTTCACAGTATACTAATTCTGAATTTAGTCTTGCTATGCATAACTTATTTATTACTTGCAGTGTTATATAAAATTTCCTCTTGATTGCACCTTGTCATTCTTTTCTTGGCTACTACTAGAAGTTACGTGTCGTTTTGCTGTATTAAAATACAATTTAATTAAAAAGGAAGTTGTTGTTAAGGTACTTAGGCAATGATAGAGCGTATCAGAACTAATGTCTTAAAAACCTATTCCGTTTCATTTTGGTGGTAGTCTCATGTTTCATATAAACAAAAAGTGGAAAAAAGACATAGAGAGACATAGAATTCACCAGTAGAGCTCTCTGTTCTCTTGCATGTTTCATTTTAAAATGAACTAACAGAATAAAATTTAGTTCCAACATGATGCAAGTCCATAATCTCTCTCCGTTATTTACAAGAGGTTCACAAGACATCTTATTTCATTATGACTTTTAAGCAAAGTAGAGACTCAGTTAACTCCCAAGTCTTTCTTTTACATAATGAATGCAATTCTTTAGTCCCTAATTAGAGACTTTTAAGGGACCTAGATTAGTTGAATTCCTAACACACACACACACAAACATATTTATATACACATGCATATTTTGCACTCTTTTGTTTACTTTAGGCTTTGACATATAATTAGAAGCATTTAAATGAAAAAAAGATGCAGTTAGTAAGATCCTATGTTTTCTAATACACGTAACTGTTCATAGTTTAGAAGATGAGTTCTGATTTCAGGATTAATAAGTTTGGTTGACTGATTAGAATCATAGAATCATAGAATAGTTTGGGTTGGAAGGGACCTTTAAAGGTCATCTAGTCCAACCCCCCTGCCATGGGCAGGGACATCTTCAACTAGATCAGGTTGCTCAGAGTCTGGTACTTTAGCTGGTACTTTATTTTTGAAGTGTTCTAGAGAAAAATGAAATTTTTAATATTGATATATATAATAAAGGAAATTCCCTTACTAGTAATTTTTAAAAAGCTAGATTATATTTCATAGCCAGAATATAGAAAAGTCATTATTGCTATCACCTGCTGTTTAAAGTCAATTAGGATTAAAAAACCTAGGAGATTTTGACTGATTACATTTAATACAAATTAGCTTATGGCTAATTCTGTCCCTTCTCCTAACAATCCTCTGTATAAAATAGAATATTTGGGAGGAGGGGGAGGGCAGTTTGGATATACAATAAACAGAATTCAGATTTAGTTGTTCATCTCATCTAGATTGTTACTAAGGTCTGTGTTGGCAGATACTTTATATGGAAGTAACTAGGGAAGAGCAAGAAGGTAGATTAAGCCATAATATGAATGGCTAGAAACTTCCAATTTTTTATGTTTTTTGTTTGTTTTTTTTTTAATTGGGTGATGAGAGTTGTCACCTTTTTTCTTAGAATAATTGTGATAGATTATTTGACGCTTTTAAGTGTTTAAAGTAATTTGGAAGCTTTTCAGAGGGAAATCCCCTAGCTTAAGTGAATGCTATGAGTTCAGTGCAAATACTGTATTATTGTGTCACATGTGGATGATTGATGGTTCCTTTTGGTCTTGCAAACTGACTTTACACAGTTGTGATTTTATACAGCTGTCAACTGTTCTACAAGGCAAAAATGGAAGGCCAAAGGATGATTGGGTATAAAACTGAAACCTCTACTTTTTCCCCAGTCACATATTCTTTTAAATAGCAAGGAATTAGACACGGGTAGAAAATCCTTTTTTTTTAATTATTTGCATTATGTCAATTCTGTTGCCAGCTAAACAGGGATTTGGATAGAGTCCGTTGGCAGTGTGGTCCATGCTAGTCTCCTCCATATGTCAGTGAAATTGAGTATACAGTGTCTGCTGTATTTTCTAAATCACTCCATGTAAATCAAGGCTTGGGTCTAGGTAACATATTCCAAAAAGCTTTTAGTTCTGAACAGAATACAAGTTGGGAGGACTGTTTCAAGGCAACTATGTGATTGTCTGCTGCTGTTATGGTGCAGCACTTACACAGACTGAAACAAGTAAGCCTAACATGGCTTTAGAAATCTTGGGAATGTTTATGCCTTTTTAAGGATGCATGTGCTATCAAGATTGTTTATAGGACTCTACCATACAGATGAACAGAACTGACTTTTCTGCTGATTAATAAAGACAGTAAGTTGTGTAGTTGTGGTCTCATGGATTGTAGAAGTAGGCATGAGGTAGTGCTTCTCCAGATACCCCTAATGTAAAAGATGGGATTTTGGCTTGTTAAGATAGAAAGAACTGGAATAGTCTATGGACTTAAAATAATCACTTCTTTTGGGAAAGTGATGTACACAGTATTTTAAATGTGGAATATACCAAGAATAATAGTATGGTCCATGCTGCATATTGAAGTTTCATGGTATGTAAATACCCATTTTGTCAATCTAAATGAAGGACAGCATTCTTTTCTCTTTTCTCTACGCTGTTAAAATTTCTCTCAGACAGACTTAGTTTACACCTGTCTACGCTTCCATCTTAGTGTCATATATCGTGCATTGTGTTTTCATTTTGAAGTTTCTTTCATTTCCAGCCCCTATATTTTATTTTAAAAGATATTTTGTGAATCCTTGCTTATAAAAATTGTGGAGAAAATCCTTCTCAGCTTACCCCCTTCCCTTCAGTGTCTATTGAATCTACCAAGATTTTACCTTGCATCACTTTTCTTTGTTGTATTGTATCTGCAGCCCACTACAGAGGTATTGCACCAATCTAGCTAAAAATATTCCTCTGAATGACTTCACTAAAACAATTTTTATATAGGCATCTCTAGCATGTGTAAACTATGCAGTGTAACATCAGGTTAAAGAAAACTGAACACCTAAGCTGGGTCTGAATGAGCTGGTATCCGTATATGATATTCTCCGTAATACACAGAGGTATCAGCTCAATTCACCTGCATTTGCTTGGGCTGCCACTTCCAATTAGGGCAGTTGAATTTATCTTAGGTGAAATGTACCAGCCTGTATCACAACCACTGTTGAATTTCTGCTTCATAATTTTACATGCTCTTGATTTTATATATATACACACACACATACATATGAGCAAGTGAGAGTTTTCTTTCCCAGATGCCATTAACAGTAATAAAATAGGGTTTGACTGAGAACATCTGACTTGCTGCTGACAGTGTGTGCACGGTCACGTATAAAATGATGCCGGTCAGTATGCTTGTCTGGCCGAGCCCTGTGTGTGATCACTGCAGTCTGTCCTATCTTCTTATGTCTTATTACATCTTTTCTTAATTATCTCTCTGTGTAATCTCACTCTCTATCATCACATGTGTATGTGCACTGCAAGAACTAATTGCCTGCTGCTGGTGAGATCTGTGTGTATGTGAGTGAAATTTGGTGCCAGCTACCGGAGTCAGACCAGGGGTGTGGGTGCCCCTGGACTGTGGCGTCAGCTACTGGAGCGAGTGGGGTTTCAGCATCAGCTACTGGAGCAAGTGAGGGTCTCTTGCCTCCAGCCACTGGAGTGGGAACAGTGTGTGTCCCGAAAAACAGCTTCTGGGGGAAATTTGCATGACTGAGGCGAGTGCGAGTGAGGGGCTCAGTGCTGGCAACTGGAGCAGGACTGTGGGTCACAACCTGTGTGCCTGGTGCCAGCTGCTGGTGGGGGGCTGAGTGTCTGTGTCTTACCCAGTCCTGGTGTGGGTGGAGTATGCGTGTGTTTTCGCTAGCAAACTTCAAGCTGGACTAGCCAGCAAGTAGTGGGGGGGCTCAGGTCTGGGCTGGGGTATTGGGTGGGCAGGAGGTCTGTGCTGGTATGCCCAGGGGGACATGTGGAGTGCTTGAGGGACAAGTGTGTGAGTGCATGCATGTTTGATAGCGAGCATCAAGCTGGACTAGCTAGCAAGTAGGAGACCCATGAAGCAGGTTAGAGGACCTGGGATCCAAGCAGGGGTACCGGGTGAACAGAGGGGCCACGCCAGTACTCAAGGGATCTGTGAACGTGTGTGCGCTTGTGAATCTAGAGAGTATCATGGTGTTGTGTGTGTGCTTTCACTAGTGACCTATCTCTACCAGTTGAAGAGGAGGAAGGCGACTTGGCTGTCTGTGTTTATGTTTTATGCTGAGTCCTATATGTAGCTGCTGTTGAAGGCAGCGCCTTGTCTGTGGCAGTCTGTGTGCACCACTGAAAAGAGCCTGGCTCTGTCTTCTTTACACCCTCCCTTCAGATATTTGTATGCATTGATGAGATCCCTCCCTGAGCCTTCTCTTGTCTAGGCTAAACAGTCCCAGCTCTCTCAGCCTTGCCGCATAGGAGAGATGCTCCAGTCTCTTAATCATCTTAGTGGCCCTTTGCTGGACTTTCTCCAGTATATCTATATCTCTCTTGTACTGGGGAGCCCAGAACTGGACACAGTACTCCAGGTGTGGCACATATAAGGGAAGCACAACAAAATATGTCAAAGACAGGTAAGAGATGGTGTTCTGAAAATTTTGCATTGATTAAAAATTCACCTACATATTAGCTCATTAACCTGTTGCATTAATTTGACTTCAGCTGTCCCAGCAATATAGCACCACTATGTAACATGTCACTATGTATGTCACAACCTGTAGGGCTATCCAGCCTGCGGGTGTGTAGGGATCGTGACCGTAGGTTTGTAGGATTCCATAATATATGGAGGCTTTTATCCTCTAAATTTCTCTACTTTAATGCAGATTACCACAAATACCAGAAAAATCTCCACTAGCACAAAATCACCATTACCAGGTATACCTATGATTAATAAAGTGAATATATATAATCAAGCTATTGCAAATTACTATCAGCAATCAATAATATAGTATCAATCAATAGTATCGCAGCAGTTAATAACAGCAGCAATCAATCATGTAGCAACAACCAATAACAGCAACAACCAAGTAGTTATATACCATTACAGGTTACTACAAATTTATCATTAGTGAAGCAACATATCAACAATATAATAGCAGATATACTTAGGATAGATTATTTATATGGATATAATACCAGTACAAAGTGAATTAAACAGATTCCAGAAGGGGGCCAAACCATCCCAGAGGTGGGAGGACAAACCGAACCGACTCCAGAAGTGGACCCAAAGGGGGACCAAAAAGATAACAGACAGAGTCTCACTTCAAAGATGATCTACGTCACAGAGTCTGGAGTCAGCCAGGCATCCACAGTGAGGGTCCAAGTTCTTGTAGAAAGTTTGTTGAGAATTCAACCTGTTTAGGAAAGGAAAAGTACGTGCAGCATGGGAAGTTCTTGGATAGAGAGGCTCCACTTTTATATGATAGAGACATAAAAGGGCATAGGACACCACCACTTTGAGCAGCCAATAAATGCTGTTAATTTTTATTTTTCACATGGAACAGCCAATAGATGATGATGTTTTCTGTTCTTTCAGACCCATTTTATTTTCCCAGTCTGTTTTCCGCCTTTTCCGACAATAAGTTTCTGTTACAGTCCCTTGTTTTTGCACTTATCTCAGGAGGTATCTCAGGATGCTTCCAGTCTCTAGGTACCCCAGCTGTACTTCAAAGAGGCCAGCTGCACATCTCAAGGATGTTTCTGATTCACAGGCCTAGTTTCCAGGATTGCAGTTCCAGGCTGGCAGGCCTTTCTCTGTCAGGATTTTTCAACAAACAATTTCTTCTGTTCAATAATTTTCCCCTTCTAACCAGGCCATCTTTATGGCTGCTCACATCAATGTATCATCTTCAGGGTTGTCAACTGAAAGGGTTGTCAAGCATTGGAACAGGCTGCCCAGGGAAGTGGTTGAGTCACCACCCCTGGAGGTATTTAAAAGACATGCAGATGTGGCGCTAAGGGACATGGTTTAGAGGTGGACTTGGCAGCGTTAGGTTTATGGTTGGACTCGATGATCTTAAAGGTCTTTTCCAACCTAAATGATTCTATGATTCTATGATTCAGGAGGCCATATACATTGGCTTTACAAGTAACAGTTTAAATTTCTTAGAACCCTGTACTCTGATTTGTTGAACAACAGGCCCTTGATGAACATAAGAATACATTCTTGGTGTTTCAGAACTTGTTAATGGTCTACCATCAAAATAATTTTGTAGTACAAGCTTTCATCAGTTGCCATCAGCATAAATCCTAGATAGACATCTTTTTTGCAGGCTATAGGAAGCAAGGAGACTCTAATCAAAATGACTTTTGTCGTGGTTTAACCCAGCAGGCAGCCAAACACCACAGAGCAGCTTGCTCACTCCCCCCCACACACAGTGGGACGGGGAGAGAATTGGAAGGGTAAGAGTGAGAAAAACTCGTGGGTTGAGATAAAGACAGTTTAATGGAGCAGAAAAGGAAGAGAAAATAATAATAATGATAATGATAATGATAATAATAGAATATACAAAATGAGTGATGCACAATGCAATTGCTCACCACCCCTTTGTGTTGAGATAAAGTCAACTTCTTTACATTATTCCCTGAGCTTCATGGGCACATCACCCTTGCCCATCTCTATTGGGCCTTCTTCCATTATAAGGGTTTATTCAGTGAGTCACATTCAACCCCAAGGAGTCAGTCATGTGAGGTTTCAGAAGAGGTTATTGGCAAAATGCTTAAAGAAATAAATCACTTGACTCACTATATATAATAGCTATATCAGACTTGTTGAAAGAATAAATGATTCATCCTAATACAAACCATTTCTGTCAGGTTATGAGTATGGTTTACAAAGGGTGCTTATTGAATACTAATTCTGTAGCTGTAAAATTCTCCTAGATACAACATCAACTATTATTCTTGGGAGCAAGGAACTTCTGCATCCCAATTTTAGTTCTGAGGGTGGTAAGCTGTCATTGGTTATGTCATTTATTTTTAATATCAACATGCAGCAGTTTAGCTGACAATACATAACATGACTCCACAGTTTTTCAGCCTTTTGGCCACTGAGCACTGAACATAGAACAATTTCAGCCCAAATAGTTTTATTTGGATTCTCCTGGAGTAAATGTTCATCCCAAACTTCAAATATCTATAGAGAGCAAAATCAAAACAGAGGACTCAATTGTTTCTTATGACAAGGAGTTGGAACACGGAAGCTAAATTCAGTTTTTCCTAATGTTCTGGTGCTTTAGGGACAGGTGACTGTACAACTTCCCCCTTCCTTCTTCTTCCCCCAGATTTATATTGCTGAGCATGACGTCATATGGTATGGAATACCCTGTTGGTCAGTTTGGGTTAGCTGTCCTGGCTATGTTCCCTCCCAGCTTCTTGTGCACCTGGCAGAGCATGGGAAGCTGAAAAGTCCTTGAATAGCATAAGCACTACTTAGCAACAACTAAAACATCAGTGTGTTATCAACATTATTCTCATACTAAATCCAAAACATAGCACTATACCAACTACTAGGAAGAAAGTTAACTCTATCCCAGCTGAAACCAGGACACAAGCTCAGATACTGTCACATTTAAATTGAAATTGCACTTGGAAGTGATTGTAATATAAGCTGTAATTACCATTGCTCGTTTCCCCTCCCCAAGTTGAACTGATGCCCTGGGGCATTGTAATGAATCATGAGGCTTTATCATATGAACATGCTGTAAACGATACCAACAATCCAATTTGTTGCCTACTTGAGAGATTGTGTTCATAAACTGAATAATGCAATTGCTATTCCATCCCTGGGATAAGGGAGCAAGCATTATTGTAATTACAAGATATGACCCAATCATTGTGTATATCAAATAACAATTACAAGAAAGAAGGAGAATTGAAGAAAATTGCTCATAACGTCGTTTCATTTCAGGTCAAATTTCCAATCAGTATGATGAATAAGGTAGGACCACAATCCAGGGAGAATAATCTGAATTTCCATTTGCTGATGTTGCAGTCAGGGCAACCTAAAAAAAAAAACAAAAACAAAAACAAAACAGCTTCATTCCTTTTGGGTATCAGGTAATTTGGATATCCATCACTCAGAAATGAGATTCTCATTACCCTGATGATCGAGCACCTTCCTTTAATTTTCCATCTTTTTGTTTTCCGATCAGTATATATTGCATTGTCGCTCCTTTCAGCAGCTGACACTACCCTTTGGAGCTCAGCCAAGTGAGCTGATCCATCTCTCTTGTGTTTCGATGTTCTGTCTGAAGGTCACAAGAGGGCAGCCCTGCCCTTCACCCTTTTAGCTGATCCATCTGTAAATCAGACATTAGAGCAAGCCTCGGTATCCTTTTGTAACTCAGATGGGGGTGGTGCATCCTGAACTGGTGAGGGCGTCATATCAAGGGGTGGTTCAGCACCCCTTGCCATTGAATATTATTCTATTTTAATTTCCCTCTAAGCCCGGGTTTCCCCTCAATCTAGTCACGACGTGCTATGTACATTACCATCTTCTGAATTGTACTGGAGTGTGCAGTTCCCTGTGGAACAAGACTAGATTCTCTAATTCCTTTAAGAAGAGGGAACAGGGTTCATATTTCTAAGGGTGTGTCTAATGTGATGGGTTCTGTATAAGTAGCCAGTAATGATTTTTCCCAAGGTGAATATCATGCTTGGGAACCTTGCCACATCTTTGATCCAAATCATACAGAAGTTAATTGGGCTTTGTTGGGAACTCATTGCCACAATCCCCATTGATATTCTTTTTCTGTAAGTCCAATATGTAGGCTAAAAGGGGACTCCTGCTATTATTGGGCCCATAGCCTGATATTCTGAAATATTGCGTATTATGAACAAAACGCTTCTTCATGAATAACTGTCCATTCCCAGGTAGCATGCTTCTTTAACAGCTTATATAATTATACTAAACCCTGGAATATGTGCTCGCCAGAATCCTAAAATTCCTAAGTGTCCTGGTTTCGGCTGGGATAGAGTTAATTCTCTTTCTAGTAGTTGGTGTGGTGCTGAGTTTTGGGTTTGGTATGAAAGGAATGTTGATGGCACATTGATGCTTTAGTTGTTGTTAAGTAGTGCTTCCTCTAGTCAAGGACTTTTCAGCTTCCCATGCTCTGCCCTGTGTTGAGAAGCTGGGAGGGAGCATAGCCAGGACAGCTAACCCAGCTGGCCAACAGGGTATTCCATACCATATGACGTCATGCTCAGTATAGAATTAGGAGGCGTGGTCTGGGAAAAGGGGGGCTCTTGCAGTTCGGGACACGCGGGGTATAGGTCGGGGGGTGGTGAGCAGTTGCATTGTACATCGCCTGCTTTGTATATTCTATTATTGTTGTTGTTGTTATCATTGTTATTATTACTGTTCTACTTTGTTTTATTTCCATTATTAAACTGTTTTTATCTCAAGCCATGAGTTCTCCTACTTGTGCCCTCCCAATTCTCTCCCCCATCCCACCGGAGGTGGGGGAAGTGAGCGAGCAGCTGTGTGGTGTTTAGTTGCTGGCTAGGGTTAAACCACGACAGTCCTTTTTGGCGCCCAACATGGGGCACGAAGGGTTTGATAAAACAACAGATGAACCAGAGCGTATTAAGGAATTTATATCTGTTAACAGTTGCTGGTCACAATATTGATTCATCTGTTCTCGATATTAGTTTATCTGATCTGCACCATGCTCTTGTTTTCACTGTACCTGTTAAAGATTGGTGTTGGGTTTTGTAGTCTGCTGTGCTCTGCAGTGATTAGTGATGTTTTGCCTGGGAAATTTGTTATTAAAACACTGGCCTTGAGCATTATTTGGTATTTGGGATTTGTAATGAAGCCGTTACTGTATTTCAGGTACCACCTCATGGAGACCGTTAGCAATTATACCTCTTCCTCTGAGAGGTTTTTTTATAAAGGAAATAGAGAATGGCACCTTCACTACCTTCCTCTATGATGCTTTCTCCTTCGTTAAAATAACTTGTCAGTACCTTGAACATCCCTGGGTAGTTAAGATACATCTATTGGTACTCCTTGGGAATATTGTTTCGGTTTTATCCAAGGTTACTAATCAATTCAAGAATATCATCCAGAGATCTGCCCCAAGGCTGGATAGTTATGAGTGGCAGGGCGAGTGGGATAGCATGGGCAAATGCCTAGGACGGTGGGCACCCCCAGCGTTTTGGAACTTCACCCCTGAACAAGTGCAGAATCCTGAAAAATTAGCAGAATATTTGGAAAAAGTATGCTGTCACCCTGGCCATTCTAGGGAGACACAAATCACTGCAATGTGCTGGGGCCTGGCCCATGCCTACCGAGCCCTGCTTAATACCACTCAGAACCCCCAAGGGTAAGGAAACGTCTCTGCATCTGATGACAAAACAACAGTCCCTGTGGCTACCCCACCCCCCACGGCAGGCACTGTGGCTATTCCGCCCCCTGCGACAGAAAACCAACCCGTGCTGGTATCAGTTGCCCCTATACCAGTCACCCCCTGGTTTCGGCTGGGATAGAGTTAAATTTCTTCCTAGTGCTGTGTTTTGGATTCAGTATGAGAAGAATGTTGGTAACACACTGATGTTTTCAGTTGTTGCTAAGTACCCTCCTAGTCAAGGACATTCAGATTAAAAAAAAAAAAAAGCATTGGGAGGGAGCACAGCCAGGACAGCTGGCCCAGCTGGCCAACAGGGTATTCCATACCATGTGACGTCATGCTCAGTATATGAAAGGTAGGCGTGTGCCAGGAAGCAGCGATCGCTACTTGGTTATCAGTCAGCGCGGGTGGTGAGCAATTGCATTGAGCATCACTCATTTTGTATATTCTATCATTATTATTATTATTATTATCATTATTATGATTATTATTTTCCCTTTTCTGTTCTATTAAACTGTCTTTATCTCAACCCACGAGTTTTTCTCACTCTTACCCTTCCGATTCTCTCCCTGTCCCACTGTGGGGGTGGGGGGAGTGAGTGAGCGGCTGTGTGGTATTTGGCTGCCTGCCAGGTTAAACCACGACAGTCCTTTTTTGGTGCCCAACATGGAGCACGAAGGGTTGAGATAACGACACATCTGACACGAATGGGTTAAAACAAATTTGTTATAAGCATTCATTATATCAGTTTAGTAGTCGCTGGTCACAATGTTGGTTTATTTGCTCTCAGAGATGTTGGATCTGTTCTTGGAGTTTTGGTATGTAGCACCTTACTGGCTGTCTATACTGCTGATTATCAGTATTTATGTGGGGTTTATCTTCTCTGCGAAATGGATTAAGGTCGTCGCTTTGCTATACTGTGTGACACTGGTTTATGTTATGATAAAATTATTGGTCGGGAGACTGTACTCAGCACTGCCGTCATTCCTGTTCTTTGGGAGCTATCTCTTGGAAACTATTAATAATTACACTTTTATACCCCTTATTCTTGGAAAGCCAATTTATGGGGGACACAGCTTCCTTCACCTTCCCCTTTTCCTCCAGGCTGATTACAACAGCTCTTGAGGATTTTGAATATCCTTGGGATGTTCAAACCAACGTGTTCCTATTGCTATGTCTCCTGAATGTGTTTCAGGCCTTGTTTAAGGTTAAAAAACTATTTAAGAATACCATCCAGAGATCTGCCCCGAGGCTGGATAGTTATGAGTGGCAGGGTGTGTGGGATAGTATGGGCAAGTGCCTAGGACAGTGGTCACCTCCAATGTTTTGGAACTTCACCCCTAAACAAATGCAGAATCCTGAAAAACTAGTAAAATATTTGGAAAATGTATGCTGTCACCCTGGCAATTCCAGAGAGACCCAGATCACTGCAACGTGCTGGGGCCTGGCCCATGCCTACCAAGCCCTGTTCAACACTATTCAGAACCCTCAAGAGGGAAAGAAGGTCTCTGGATCTGATGACAAAATGACGGGCACTACGGCTACTCCAACCCCCGTGATGGGCACTGTGGCTACTCCAACTCACGCGACGAGCACTACGGCTGAACTAGAGGACCAACCCTTGCTGGTATCTGTCGCCCCTGTACAGAAGAGGAAATCTTGTAAGCGGAAGTAAGGTCGTTTAGAAAGGGATGATGGAAGAGCAGGGCCACCACGAGGAGAGCAGGAGGAAGAGGAAGAAATCATAAACGAGAAGGAAACCACCCGATCCCTATCCCTGAGTGAGTTGCAAGATATGCAGAAAGATTTCAGCCGTCGTCCAGGCGAGCATATTGTCACCTGGCTGCTCTGATGCTGGGATAATGGGGCCAGTAGCCTGGAAGTAGAGGGGAAGGAAGCCAAACAGCTGGGATCCCTTGCTAGGGAAGGGGGCATTGACAAAGCAATTGGAAAAGGGACACAGGCCCTCAGCCTCTGGAGGCGACTGCTGTCAGGCGTGAAGGAAAGGTATCCCTTCAAGGAAGATGTTATATATAGCCTAGGCAAATGGACCACTATGGAGAGAGGTATCCAGTACCTGAGAGAACTAGCCATGCTGGAGGTGGTTTATAGTGACCTGGACAACGACCAAACGGCCAAAGATCCAGATGAAGTCCAGTGCACGTGACCCATGTGGCGAAAGTTAGTACGGAGCGCACCAGCGTCGTATGCCAGTTCTTTGGCAGTACTGTGCTGAAAAGAGGAAGAAGCACCAACAGTGGATGATGTGGTTAGCAGACTCAGGGAATACGAAGAAACTGTCTCCTCCTCCCTTGTCTCGGCTGTGGAGAAACTCTCCCAGGAGGTCCAGCGATTCAAAGAGCATATGTCCTATTTTCCACCTGAATGAACCAGTATCTCAGCCATTAGGAGTCAGCGTTCTTCTGCTCAAGAGAGAGGATATAGAAAGTACACACCACGGGGCACCCTGTGGTTTTACCTGCGTGACCACGGAGAGGACATGAGGCAGTGGGATGGAAAACCTACCTTCATCCTAGAGGCACGTGTACGTGATTTGCAAAGAAAAACAATGACACAAGGGGGTTCTCCCAGGAAAATTGCTGCTCCAGTTTTCAGGAAAAACCTGTCTCACGACGGTCCAGTTTCCAGTGAACAGTTCCCCAGACAGAGTAGAAGGGCTGATCTTACTTTGGATTGTAATGAAGAAATTCTTGACTCACGTTTGCAAGAAGTGAGAGATGGATACTATGACCAGAACTAGAGGGACCCTGCCTCCGGCCAGGTGGAGGAAAGGGACAACCGGGTTTACTGGACTGTGTGGATTTGATGGCCTGGCACATCAGACCCACAGGAGTATAAGGCTCTCGTAGACACCGGTGCACAGTGTACCCTGATGCCATCAAACTATAAAGGGGCAGAACCCATCTGTATTTCTGGAGTGACAGGGGGATCCCAAGAGTTAACTGTGTTGGAGGCCGAAGTGAGCCTGACCGGGAATGAGTGGCAGAAGCACCCCATTGTGACTGGCCCAGAGGCTCCGTGCATCCTTGGCATAGACTACCTCAGGAGAGGGTATTTCAAGGACCCAAAAGGGTACCGGTGGGCTTTTGGTATAGCTGCCCTGGAGACGGAGGAAATCAAACAGCTGTCCACCTTGCCTGGTCTCTCGGAGGATCCTTCTGTTGTGGGGTTGCTGAGGGTTGAAGAACAAAAGGTACCAATCGCTACCACAACAGTGCACCGGCAGCAATATCGCACCAACCGAGACGCCCTGCTTCCCATCCATAAGCTGATTCATCGACTGGAGAGCCAAGGAGTGATCAGCAAGACTCGCTCACCCTTTAACAGGCCCATATGGCCAGTGAGAAAGTCTAATGGATAGTGGAGACTAACAGTAGACTACCGTGGCCTGAACGAAGTCACGCCGCCACTGAGTGCTGCCGTGCCGGACATGCTAGAACTCCAATACGAACTGGAGTCAAAGGCAGCCAAGTGGTACGCCACAATGGATATCGCTAATGCATTCTTCTCAATCCCTTTGGGGGCAGAGTGCAGGCCACAGTTTGCTTTCACTTGGAGGGGCGTCCAGTACACCTGGAACCGACTGCCCCAGGGGTGGAAACACAGCCCTACCATTTGCCATGGACTGATCCACACCACACTGGAACAGAGTGAGGCTCCAGAACACCTGCAATACATTGATGACATCATCGTATGGGGCAGCACAGCAGAAGAAGCTTTTGAGAAAGGGGAGGGAATAGTCCGAATCCTTCTGAAGGCCGGCTTTGCCATAAAACAAAGTAAGGTCAAGGGACCTGCTCAGGAGATCCAGTTTTTAGGAATAAAATGGCAAGATGGACGTCATCAGATCCCAATGGATGTGATCAACAAAATAACAGCCATGTCCCCACCAACTAGCAAAAGGGAAACACAAGCTTTCTTAGGCGTTGTGGGCTTTTGGAGAATGCATATTCCAGATTACAGCCTGATTGTAAGCCCTCTCTGTCAAGTGACCAGGAAGAAGAACAATTTCAAATGGGGCCCTGAGCAACAGCAAACCTTTGAACACATTAAACGGGAGATAGTTCAGGCAGTAGCCCTTGGGCCAGTCCGGGCAGGACAAGATGTAAAGAATGTGCTCTACACCCCAGCCGGGGAGAATGGCCCTACCTGGAGCCTCTGGCAGAAAGCACCAGGGGAGACTCGAGGTCGACCCTTAGGGTTCTGGAGTCGGGGATACAGAGGATCCGAGGCCCACTACACTCCAACTGAGAAGGAGATATTGGCAGCATATGAAGGGGTTCAAGCTGCTTAGGAAGTGGTTGGTACTGAAGCACAGCTCCTCCTGGCACCCCGACTGCCGGTGCTGGGCTGGATGTTCAAAGGGAGGGTCCCATCTACACATCATGCAACCGATGCTACGTGGAGTAAGTGGGTCGCACTGTTCGCACAACGGGCCCGAATAGGAAACCCCAATCGCCCAGGAATCTTGGAGGTGATCCCGAACTGGCCAGAAGGCAAAGATTTTGGAATATCCCCAGAGGAGGAGGTGACGCATGCTGAAGAGGCCCCACTGTATAATAAACTACCAGAAAATGAGAAGCAATATGCCCTGTTCACTGATGGGTCCTGTCGCCTTGTGGGAAAGCATCAGAGGTGGAAAGCTGCTGTATGGAGTCCTATACGCCAAGACGCAGAAACTGCTGAAGGAGAAGGTGAATCGAGCCAGTTTGCAGAGGTGAAAGCCATCCAGCTGGCCTTGGACATTGCTGAACGAGAAAAATGGCCAGTACTTTATCTCTATACTGACTCATGGATGGTGGGAAATGCCCTGTGGGGGTGGTTGCAGCAGTGGAAGCAGAACAACTGGCAGCGCAGAGGTAAACCCATCTGGGCTGCCGCATTGTGGCAAGATATTGCTGCCCGGGTAGAGAACCTGACTGTAAAAGTACATCACATAGATGCTCACATACCCAAGAGTCGGGCCACTGAAGAACACCAAAACAACCAGCAGGTGGACCAGGCTGCTAAGATTGAAGTGGCTCAGGTGGATCTGGACTGGCAACATAAGGGTGAATTATTTATAGCCTGGTGGGCCCATGACACCTCAGGCCATCAAGGAAGAGACGCAACATATAGACGGTCTCCTGATCGAGGGGTGGACTTAAGCATGGACGCTATTGCACAGGTTATCCATGAATGTGAAACGTGTGCTGCAATCAAGCAAGCCAAGCGATTAAAGCCTCTTTGGTATGGAGGACGATGGTTGAAATATAAATATGGGGAGGCCTGGCAGATTGATTATATCACACTCCCACAAACCCACCAAGGCAAGCGCTATGTGCTCACCATGGTGGAAGCAACCACGAGATGGCTGGAAACATACCCTGTGCCCCATGCCACCGCCTGGAACACCATCCTGGGCCTTGAAAAGGAAGTCCTATGGCGACATGGCACCCCAGCAAGAATTGAGTCAGACAAAGGGACTCATTTCCGAAACACCCTCATAGACACCTGGGCCAAAGAGCATGGCATTGAGTGGGTCTATCACATCCCCTACCATGCACCAGCCTCTGGGAAAATCGAACGATACAATGGACTTCTAAAGACTACGCTGAGAGCAATGGGTGGTGGGACATTCAAGCATTGGGATACACATTTAGCAAAAGCCACCTGCTTAGTCAACACTAGGGGGTCTGTTAATCGAGCTGGGCCTGCCCAATCCAAACCCTTACGTACTGTAGAGGGGGATAAAGTCCCTGTCGTTCACATAAGGAATATGCTGGGGAAGACAGTCTGGGTTACTCCTGCCTCTGGCAAAGGAAAACCCATCCGTGGGATTGCTTTTGGTCAAGGACCTGGGTGAACTTGGTGGGTGATGCGAAAGGATGGGGAAGTCCAATGTGTACCTCAAGGGGATTTTATTTTGGGTGAAAATAGCCAATGAACTGAATTTTATGATGTCAATTGTTATATGGTATTGTATATCATTATTTCTATGGTTGCTATCAATGGTATAGCAGTAAAAATTACCCAGATTAATGAAGAATGATCTAACTCCGATGAAACCGAGCAAAGTGCAACGATGATAGAACTGGACGAGCGCAGCAATATGAATGGAGCCCAAACTCATGGACTAAATGAACTCAATGGACATTTTAGAGGTATAGTCCATAGACTAAGGGAATGGTATCTGTGTGTGCATATATATATATGTATATATAAAAAGAAAGATAGTGGTGATTAATTGAAATGTATCGAAAAAAATGTGAGACCTAAGCACAACGTGAATGGTATGGAATAAGGGGTGGATACTGTCCTGGTTTCGGCTGGGATAGGGTTAAATTTCTTCCTAGTGCTGTGTTTTGGATTTAGTATGAGGAGAATGTTGATAACACACTGATGTTTTCAGTTGTTGCTAAGTACCCTCCTAGTCCAAGGACAGCTCCCGTGCCTACTGACTGAGCTAGGTACACAAGATGGGAGGGAACATAATCAGGACAGCCAGCCCAGCTGGCCAATGGGGTATTCCATACCATGTGACGTCATGCTCAGTATATGAAGGGTAGGTGTGATCCAGGAAGTAACGATCGCTACTTGGTTATCGGTCAGCGCGGGTGGTGAGCAATTGCATTGTGCATCACTCATTTTGTATATTCTATCATTATCATTATTATTTTCCCTTTTCTGTTCTATTAAACTGTCTTTATTTGAACCCACGAGTTTTTCTCACTCTTACCCTTCCGATTCTCTCCCCATCCTGCTGAGGGGGGGCGGGGGGAGTGAGTGAGTGGCTGCGTGGTATTTGGCTGCCTGCCAGGTTATACCACAACAGTTAGAAACCGCAGAAGCGCCTGAGAATGGTCGCATAGGAATTAGGGCTTCTCCCCCAAAAAAGGTGGCAGGATCAATAGCCCAACTAAAGTGCATCTACACCAATGCACGCAGCATGGGCAACAAACAGGAGGAGCTGTTGTGCATCTGGAAAACTATGATATAGTTGCCATTACGGAAACATGGTGGGAGGACTCACACAACTGGAGAACTGCAATGGATGGCTATAAGCTCTTCAGAAGGGACAGGCACGGAAAGAGAGGCGGTGGGGTAGCCCTGCATGTTAGGGAGTGCTTTGACTGTCTAGAGCTTAATGATGGTGATGATAGGGTTGAGTGTTTATGGGTAAGAATCAGGGGGAAGGCCAACAAGGTAGATATCATGGTGGGGGTCTGTTATAGACCACCCAACCAGGATGAAGAGGCAGGCGAAGTATTCTATAAGCAGCTGGGAGAAGTCTCACATTCACTAGCCCTTGTTCTCCTGGGGGACTTCAACTTACCAGATGTCTGCTGAAAATATAAAACAGTGGAGAGGAAAGAGTCTAGGAGGTTCCTGGAGTGTGTGGAAGATAACTTCCTGACACAGCTGGTGAGTGAGCCAACTAGGGAAGGCGCCCCGCTGGACCTGTTGTTTACGAACAGAGAAGGACTTGTGGGTGATGTGATGCTTGGAGGCCGTCTTGGGCATAGAGATCATGAAATGATGGAGTTTTCGATTCTTGGAGAAGTAAGGAGAGGGGTTAGCAGAACTGCTACCTTGGACTTCAGGAGGGCAGACTTTGGCCTGTTTAGGGGCCTGGTTGACAGAGTCCCTTGGGAGGCAGTCCGAAGGGCAGAGGAGTCCAGGAAGGCTGGACATTATTCAAGAAGGAAATCTTAAAGACGCAGGAGCAGGCCATCCCCATGTGCTGAAAGATGAGCCGGCGGGGAAGAAGACTGGCCTGGCTGAACAGAGAGCTTTGGCTGGAACTCAGGAAAAAAAAGGAGAGTTTATGACCTTTGGAAGAAGGGGCAGGCAACTCAGGAGGGCTACAAGGATGTCGTGAGGTTATGCAGGGAGAAAATTAGAAGGGCCAAAGCCCAACCAGAACTTAATCTGGCTACTGCCGTAAAAGACAATTAAAAATGTTTCTATGAATACCTTAACAACAAAAGGAGGGCTAAGGAGAATCTCCATCCTTTATTGGATGCAGGGGGAAACATAGTGACAAAGGATGAGGAAAAGGCCGAGGTACTTAATGCCTTCTTTGCCTCAGTCTTTAATAGTATGACCAGTTGTTCTTGGGATACCCAGGGACAGGGAGCAGAATGAAGCCCCCATAATCCAAGGGGAAATGATTAGTGACCTGCTACACCACTTAGACACACACAAGTCTATGGGGTCGGATGGGATCCACCCGAGGGTACTGAGGGAGCTGGTGCAAGTGCTCACCAAGCCACTTTCCATCATTTATCAGCAGTCCTGGCTACCCGGGGAGGTCCCAGTTGACTGGAGGTTAGCAAATGTGACACTGGAAGGAGGATCCAGGGAACTACAGGCCTGTCAGCCTGACCTTGGTGCCAGGGAAGGTTATGGAGCAGATCATCTTGAGTGCCATCACACGGCACGTACAGGACAACCAGGTGATCAGGCCCAGTCAGCACGGGTTCATGGAAGGCATGTCCTGCTTGACTAACCTGATCTCCTTCTATTGAGAGAAGGGGTTAAGGTAGTAGAGTGATTGATAGTAGTTAAAGGATTAGTCTGATACTTTGTTGTGTAAATTAACTGAGGCGCCTCACAAGGACAGTTCCTGATAAGAACTAAAAACTTGCCTTAAGAAACCAGCTAAAACTGACCCTGCGGTTTGGACAAAAGTAAGAGGACAACTGAGCCTGTGCAAGAACAAAAGGTTAATAGCGGTGACGAAGAGGAACTATCAGCCTTCATCCCCACGACCCCCCCCCCGACGACCACCACTAGGAGGCAATGCGCAAGCGCAGATAGGAGGGGTCTATGGAAATGACTTCTTGGAACTCATTTTAATACAAAGCGGGGACAGGTCATGCATATGTATAGGCGTATTACAAAACTCTATGAATATGTAATATTTTACTGTATATATTTATGGTAAGTGCCGCGTTGAGGCGCGCACGACTTTGGTGGGACTACTCCCCGTGCTGCCCAGCGCTGAATAAACATACCTACTTTACAATCTCATAGATTGTGGAGTCCGGTTTCCGCAAGTCAGCTTTGGCGAGCCAGGCAGGAGACTCTCTGCTTCACCGCGGGATCGGCTGAGGAGCGGACGCCCCTGGGCGCGCCCTGAGCACTTCCTCGGAGGGGACTCCGCTGCCAGCCGCTCACCGTGGGAGTAGACAAGAACCTCCTGAGTCCGCGGAAAGGAAAGGTATGTTTTAGGAGAGGGGCCTGTAAGTCGTACGCGTGGCCGGGGCTGCTGGTAAATCGCGCAGAGACGTCTGGCGTGCAGCATAGTCCCCGTATGGTAGGAGGGTACCCTGCACGGTAGGGGATTCGCTGACCGATAGAGCGGCCGCTAGCGATCTTGGGAGTAGATCGAGTGAATCCGAGGTTTCCGCTGCATCCCAGTGTTGGGAGCCAGGACGGACCTGCTAATGACTGGTATATAAGAAGCAGGAGAAGGGTAAGCGGACCTCCTCGTAATTGCGATTGGGTCATCTTTACAGTTGCAGCTGCTGGGTGGATGTTAATTGGAGTAATTAATGTACAATTAGTCTGAGGAGTTGTACGTGGCATGGCCATAAGTATTATCATCTGTTGCAACAATTTATTGTGTGACTGAGTGTCTGTGTTGTATGAGTGAGACGCAGCACAGCTGCGAAGCGAGTGTGGAGTTCTGATCTGCGGTTCCGTAATCTCCGTGAGGAGAGCGGCCAGAGACGAACGAAGTGAATGATAGGATTGAGCCTTCGTCTTTTGTGTACGAAAACATTGTAGAATTTTGTGGAAAAGCAGTATTGTACATCTAGAGGGTTCTATGATAAGAAAACCTCCGATAAAATCACTGAGACAGTGCGGGAAGGAAAACTAGTCCCAGAATCTTATTAAAGGTTAAAAGAAAAGATCAATAAAGGGAAGTTGTGAAATGGGTAATGCTCAAAGGGGAGTTTTGAAGAAAAGCCCCTTGGGCTGTGTGCTTGCTCATTGGAGAGATATTGTTGGGATCGGAGGGATGGAAAATAGAAAGATTCTTATTAAATATTGTAATCAATGGTGGCCATTGTATAAATTGGAAAGTGAGGCTAAATGGCCACTTAATGGATCAATAGACTACAATGCTCTCCTACAATTGATGCTGTTTCTAAGGAGAGAAGGGAAGTGGGATGAAGTTTCATATGCAGATATGTTTTTTTACCCTCCGAAACCATCCGGAGTGGCACAGGGACTGTGGAATGGTACCACCACAGGACCCTATGGTACTCGCACTTGAGCAAGAAAATAATAAAGAACTTAAAGGTAAACTGAAGCGGTGTTGCTCGGCATGTAGTATTGGACAAAGGTGTATTAAAGCAAACAAAATTCACCAGGCACCGGAACCAGAGCTAACTGACCTGTTTAAGCCTCCCCCTCGACCACAGGAACAGGATGCGGACTCGGACGAAACTTCCACCCCTCTGGACAGCCCTGTATCGTCCCGTACCAGAAAGAAAACTGCCCCAGTAGCCTTACAGGCACCTCTTCGAGAGGCGGTAGGGCCCGATGGCGGGACGATGCTAATCAAAGTACCTTTTTCCACTACTGATTTAGGGGAATGGAAAAGGGTTGCAAAGGATTACAGGAGCGATCCGATCAGTGAAACTAAACATTTTCAGTTTATTGTGAAACAACATAACCCTGATTGGAAGGACATACAGTTATTATTAGACTATATGACTGAAACAGAAAAGCAATTGATTTTAAAAACAGCAGGGAGTTTGGCTGATGATCACTATAAGACTACAGGAGGGGATGTTAAGGAATATTTCCCTCTACAAGATCCAAAATGGGATGCGAACAGATCTGCAGAAATGGTAAAACTACAGGGGTATCAGGAGTGGATTTCGAGAGGAATGGAAAAGGCTATACCCAAAACCATAAACTGGTCAGCTCTATATGCAGTTAAGCAAGGTCCCTCCGAGTCCCCATCTGAATTCCTGGATCGACTGAGGGATGCAATGCGCCGTAACACACCGCTGGATCCTGGATCCGAGGTAGGAATACAACAACTAGTCTCTCTGTTTTTGGGTCAGTCCACAGGGGACATTAGCCGCAAGCTCCAGAAGCTACGCACTACAGAAAGTAGAAATTTTGAAGTGTTGCTAGATGAAGCATGGAGAGTATTTAGTAACAGAGAAGAAGGATACAAACAGGTGCAAAGGAGAATAGTGGCAGTTGTAAGGAAAAAAGAGGAAAGGAGACCTAGGCGAGAACCGCCTCGCTTAGAAAAAAATCAATGTGCACGATGCAAAAAGTTTGGTCATTGGAAAGGAGAATGTCCGATGAATAGGGGAAGAGGACGAAGTTATCAGGCAAGGAAAGTGGTAGCTCATGTGAAAAAGGACTGACGGGAACCTGGGGAATCCACCCTAGCGGATCCACTGGTTATAATAAAGCTAGGGAAGGAACAACAAGAGGTAGAATTTTTAGTTGATACAGGGGCAACATACTCAGTTTTGAATCAAGCCTTGATGCCCCTGGAGAACGATTACATCATGGTAAAGGGGGCAACTGGCCAAAGTGAAAAGGTGTATTTTTGTAAACCTTTGAAATATAAACTGGGAAAACAATGGGGAATTCACAGATTTCTATATATGCCCAACTCTCCAAAGGCCCTATTGGGAAGAGACTTGCTAGAACAATATTCGAACAATATTCGAAAAAGTAAAAGATCAACAATACATTCAAATGAGTGTATTCTTATTCTGAGTTTATTCTTAACCAGTCCTTCCATAAAAGGAGAAATTAGGGAGGAAGTCTTAAATCAGGTATACCCTGGGGTATGGGCTACCGATGTACCCGGAAGAGCAAAGAATGCATTACCTGTTGAAGTTAAACTTAAAAAGGGAAACCAACAACCAGTAAGGATTAAGCAATATCCCCTAAAGAGAGAAGATAGAGAAGGGATTCGGCCAATAATCGAAAAATTTTTACTATTAAAAGAATGTGAGTCTAATTTTAACACACCCATATTACCAGTTCGTAAGCCTGACGGGTCATACCGTGTGGTCCAGGATCTACGGGCTGTAAACAAGGTAACTGAGGATCTCTACCCCGTGGTGGCGAATCCATATACTCTGTTGACTACACTAACACCTGAATTAGCCTGGTTTACTGTTATAGACTTGAAAGATGCCTTCTTTTGCCTCCCTCTCCATGAAGCCAGCCAAAGATTGTTTGCATTCGAATGGGAAAACCCCAAAACCGGTCGCAAGACTCAACTCACCTGGACGGTGTTGCCACAAGGATTCAAAAATAGCCCTACCATTTTTGGCAATCAGCTTGCAAAGGACTTGGAATCATGGGAAATCCCGTCTGAAAAAGGAAAACTGCTACAATACGTGGACGATATCCTGATTGCCACCGAAACAGAGAACGATTGTATCACCTGGACGGTGAGTCTATTAAATTTCTTGGGGCTCCAAGGGTACCGGGTGTCTAAGAAGAAAGCCCAAGTAATACAGCGCAAAGTGATTTATTTAGGCTATGAAATCAGTGCTGGGGAAAGAACCTTGGGACAAGCCCGCAAAGAGGCAATCTGCCAAACCCAGAGACCTCGAACAGTGAAAGAGTTACGGACTTTCTTGGGAATGACTGGGTGGTGTCGGCTGTGGATTTATAATTATGGACTGCTTGTTAAACCATTATATGCCCTAATAACTACCAACCAGGGACACCTTGAATGGAACGACCAGGCCGTACGAGCCTTTGAGAAACTAAAGAAAGCCTTGATGTCAGCTCCAGCTTTGGGGCTCCCAGATGTGAGTAAGCCATTTCTCCTCTTTTCCCACGAAAAACAAGGGGTTGCTCTGGGGATACTAGCACAGAATTTGGGTCCCGATCGACGAGCAGTTGCCTACTTTTCCACACAGTTGGATACAACTGCGAAGGGTTGGCCTGGATGCTTGCGGGCAGTCGCAGCTGTAATACTAAACATACAAGAAGCCCAAAAATTCACCCTGGGTCAGAAAATGACTGTGCTGGTGTCCCATACAGTATCTGCAGTACTGGAAGCAAAGGGTGGACATTGGCTTTCTCAACAAAGATTTCTAAGATATCAGGCTATATTGGTAGAACAGGATGATGTGGCACTAACATTGCCAACCCAGCTTCTTTCCTAGAGGGAAACACAGGAGAACCAGTGCATCATGACTGCTTAGAAACCATTGAAGCAACATATGCAAGCTGGCCAGATCTGAAAGACAGCCCCGTAGAAGACGGAGAAAACTGGTTCATGGACGGAAGCAGCTATGTCCTGAGTGGTAAAAGATACGCGGGATATGCTATTACCACTAGTCAGGAGATAATAGAATCAAGACCTTTGCCCCTAAATACCTCGGCACAGAAAGCGGAGATAATCGCTCTAACCTGTGCCTTGGAATTGGCCCAAGGAAAAATTGTATACATTTATACAGACTCAAGATATGCCTTTGGAGTTGTGCACGCACATGGGGCAATCTGGAAAGAAAGAGGGTTATTGAACTCTCAAGGAAAGAATATTAAACACGCAGAGGAAATGTTGAGACCGTTGGAGGCAGTACAACTCCCTAAGAAAGTGGCAATTATACACATCAAGGCACACCAGAAAGTGAGCTCGGAATTGGAAAGATGAAATGAGCTGGTGGACAGAGAGGCAAAACAGGCAGCCAAGGCAAAGGTAAAAATAGAAGGGGCTTTAATCCCTGACGGGCGAATCTCCCTAGAAGGTAAGCCAGAATATACAAAAGAAGATCGGAAGCTTATTGCAGATCTAGAAGGGTCATATAGTAAAGAGGGGTGGGCTCTCACCCCACAAGGGAAACTAATCATTCCCTCCTTTCTAATATGGTCTCTGATAAGGGAAGAACATAAGAAGAGGCATTGGGGGGCGGAGGCCCTATATAAACAACTGATCAAAGAAATCGTAGCTAGGAATCTATACACTACTGTAAGGCAAGTGACACAGCAGTGCGATCTCTGTCTCCAGACAAATCCCAAGAACACCCCCAAACCAGAAATGGGCCAAATTGGGAGAGGCAATGGGCCTGGACAACAATGGCAGATCGATTTTTCAGAACTCCCAAGAAAAGGGGGGTATCGATATTTATTGGTATTAACTGATACGTTTTCAGGTTGGCCAGAGGCATTCCCTACCAGAACAGCCAAGGCTCAGGAGGTAACTAGAACATTAATACAAGAAATAATACCACGTTTTGGGGTTCCAGCAACCATATCTTCTGACAGAGGACCACATTTCATCTCCAAAGTAGTACAACAAATTAGCCGCCATTTGGGCATAGATTGGCAGCTTCATACCCCATATCGCCCTCAGTCGAGTGGCCAAGTAGAAAAAATTAACCACTTAATCAAACAGCAAATTGTGAAATTGGGACAGGAAACTAACTTGGCCTGGCCTCAGTCTATTCCTTTGGCTCTTTTGCACATACGAACTATATCAAGAGCAAAAGAAGGACTGAGCCCTTTTGAAATCTTGTATGGACGACCCTATAGAGTACAGAAAGGGATGACCACACAAGTTGGGGATGAAATCATGACCTCCTACATGGTGGCATTAGGGAAACAACTCAGGAAAGTTGAGAAATATGTGGTTGGGACTCGAAGCAGGGGTTTGGATGGGCCTGTACATAATATACAACCTGGAGACTATGTGTATGTAAAGTCTCTTACAGAAAAGGCTTTGGAACCGCAGTGGGAAGGACCATTCCAGGTACTCCTCACGTCCTTCACAGCAATCAAAATCAAGGAGCAGAGCACCTGGATCCATCACACCAGAGTGAAAAAGACACATAAATCTCCATGGAAGGTTGCACAAGCCCAACCAGGAAAATTATTTTTCTCACGGTCATAATTATAATTCAGAGATGGGGTAGCACTTCTAGCCAGAATAATATTGGACAACCTTGGTCTCAAGCTTATATCGGATGCACTGGATCCATGGGGATACATTCTGATCGAAAGGGTGCAAATCTATCTACCGTGGTTATGCACCGAAGTCAAGTATACTTAAAAGAAGTTCTAAAAAGAGTAGAAAAGGATGGAGAACATAAATGGTGGGATACACTTTTTGGATGGTCACCCACTGCTACAGGTATCCTTAATAACTTGTGTCACCCTATTATTGTTCTCCTAATTTTGTCCTGTATTAGTATTGTTCTATCTATAGTGCTATATGTTCTAAATTGGCGAATGGTAAAACAAACGAGACATTTGATATATGCTCATCAGCACCGACAACAAACAGAAGCCGGCAAAAATCTTATAAAGAACCTGGAGAGGAATGGAATAATATAAAAGGCATTAATATAAAGTAAAAGAATTTACTAACTTTTTAGAAAAGGGGGGACTGAGAGAAGGGGTTAAGGTAGTAGAGTGATTGATAGTAGTTAAAGGATTAGTCTGATACTTTGTTGTGTAAATTAACTGAGGCGCCTCACAAGGACAGCTCCTGATAAGAACTAAAAACTTGCCTTAAGAACCAGCTAAAACCAACCCTGCAGTTTGAGCAAGAGTCAAGGAACAACTGAGCCTGCGCAAGAACAAAAGATTACTAGCGGTGACGAAGAGGAACCACTAACCTTCATCCCCACGACCCCCGACGACCACCACTAGGAGGCAATGCACAAGCGCAGATGGGAGGGGTCTATGGAAATGACTTCTTGGAACTCATTTTAATACAAAGCGGGGACAGGTCATGCATATGTATAGGCGTATTGCGAAATTCTATTAATATGTAATGTTTTACTGTATATATTTATGGTGAGTGCCGCGTTGAGGCGCGCACGACTTTGGTGGGACTACCCCCCGTGCTGCCCAGCGCTGAATAAACATACCTACTTTACAATCTCATAGATTGTGGAGTCCGGTTTCCGCAAGTCACTATGACAAGGTGACCCACTTAGTGGATGAGGGAAAGGCTGTGGATGTTGTTTACCTGGACTTCAGTAAAGCCTTTGACACCGTTTCCCACAGCATTCCCCTGGAGAAACTGGCTGCTCATGGCTTAGACGGGTGTACTCTTCGCTGGGTAAAAAACTGGCTGGATGGCCAGGCCCAAAGAGTTGTGGTGAACGGAGTTAAATCCATTTGGCGGCCGGTCACGAGCGGTGTTCCCCAGGGCTCAGTTTTGGGGCCGGTCCTGTTCAATATCTTTATCAATGATCTGGACGAGGGAATTGAGTGCTCCCTCAGTAGTAAGTTTGCAGACACCACCAAGTTGGGTGGGAGTGTTGATCTGCTTGAGGGTAGAAAGGGTCTACAGCGAGATCCAGACAGGCTGGATCGATGGGCCCGAGGCCAATTGTATGAGGTTCAACAAGGCTAAGTGCCGGGTCCGGCACTTGGGTCATAACAACCCCATGCAATGCTACAGGCTTGGGGAAAAGTGGCTGGAAAGCTGCCCAGAGGAAAAGGACCTGGGGGTGCTGGTCGACAGCCGGCTGAACATGAGCCAGCAGTGTGCTCAGGTGGCCAAGAAGGCCAACGGCATCCTGGCCTGTATCAGAAATAGTGTGGCCAGCAGGACTAGGGAAATGATTGGTCCCCTGTACATGGCACTGGTGAGGCTGCACCTTGAATCCTGTGTTCAGTTTTGGGCCCCTCACTACAAGAAGGACATGGAGGTGCTGGAGGGTGTCCAGAGAAGGGCAATGAAGCTGGTGAAGGGCCTGGAGCACAAGTCTTATGAGGAGCGGCTGAGGGAACAGGAGTTGTTTAGTCTGGAGAAAAGGAGGCTCAGGGGAGACCTTAATGCTCTCTACAACTACCTGGAAGGAGGTTGTAGTGAGGTGGGTGTTGGTCTCTTTTCCCAAGTGTCCTGGTTTCGGCTGGGATAGTTAATTTTCTTTCCAGTAGCTGGTATAGTGCTGTGTTTTGGATTTAGTATGAGAATAATGGTGATAACACACTGATGTTTTTAGTTGTTGCTAAGTACCCTGCTAGTCAAGGACTCTTCAGAGGCTGGGAGGGAGCATAGCCAGGACAGCTGGCCAACGGGGTATTCCATACCATATGACGTCATGCTCAGCATATAAGGCTGGGGGAAGAAGAAGGAAGGGGGATGTTTGGAGTGATGGCGTTTGTCTTCCCAAGTAACCGTTATGCGTGATGGAGCCCTGCTTTCCTGGAGATGGCTGAACACCTGCCTGCCGATGGGAAGTAGTGAATGAATTCCTTGTTTTGCTTTGCTTGCTTGCACGGCTTTTGCTTTCCCTATTAAACTGTCTGTATCCCAACCCACGAGTTTTCTTACTTTTACCCTTCTGATTCTCTCCCCCATCCCACTGGAGGGGGAGTGAGTGAGTGGCTGTGTGGTGTTTGGCTGCCTGCCTGGTTAAACCACAACACCAAGTAACAAGCCATAGGACAACAGGAAATGGCCTCAAGTTGCGCCAGGGGAGGTTTAGATTGGATATTAGGAAAAATTTCTTCACCGAAAGGTTTATCAAGCACTGGAACAGGCTGCCCAGGGAAGTGGTTGAGTCGCCATCCCTGGAGGTATTTAAAAGACACGTAGATGTGGTGCTTAGGGACATGGTTTAGTGGTGGACTTGGCAGTGTTCGGTTAATGGTTGGACTCGATGATCTTAATGGTCTTTTCCAACCTAAATGATTCTATGATTCTATGAAATACTTCCAACACAAGGCATTGTTTAACAAAGAAGAAATGTACTGTTCCCATGTTTCCTATTTTGCTTTTTGAAAAATGGCAATTTTCTCTCCATGAAAATGTAGTGTTTCTCATAAAACAACCCTGCCAACCTGCTGATTGTTTCTGTCACTCTTCCATGACTATTTAGAGTGACCAAAGATTTTTAGATTTCTAAAGTTTTTCCTAAAGACAGAGTGATTCAGAGGCAGTTAAAGAAAATTCATGTATGGACTTTCCTAATCCATGGATTTGATGGATGGACTATTCGATGGATAAGGAATTGTCTGGATGGCCACATCCAAAGAGTTGCACTCAATGGCTCAATGTCCAAATGGAGATCAATATCAAGTGGTGTCCCTCAGGGGTCCGTATTGGGACAGGTACTGTTCAATATCTTCATCAGTGACATAGACAGTGGGATTGAATGCACCCTCAGCAAGTTTGGGGATGACACCAAGCTGAGTGGTGCGGTTGATGCGCCTGAGGGAAGGGATGCCATCCAGAGGGACCTTGACAGGCTTGAGGGGTGGGCCCGTGCGAACCTCATGAGGTTCAACAAGGCCAAATGCAAGGTCCTGCACCTGGGTTGGGGCAATCCCCAATATCAGAGCAGCTCTGCGGAGAGGGACTTGGGGATATTGGTAGATGAAAAACTGGGCATGAGCTGGCAATGTGTGCTTGCAGCCCAGAAAGCCAATTGCATCCTGGGCTGCATATAAAAGAAGCATGGCCAGCAGGTTGAGGGAGGTGATTCTCCCCCTCCACTCCACTTTCGTGAGACCTCACCTGGAGTACTGCGTCCAGCTCTGAGGCTTCACAAGAAAGACATGGACTTTTTAGAGCAGGTCCAGTGGAGGGCCACAAAAATGATCAGGGGGATGGAACGCCTCTCCTATGAGGAAAGGCTGAGAGTTGGAGTTGTTCAGCCTGGAGGAGAGAAGGCTTCGGGGAGACCTTATTGCAGCCTTTCAGTACTTAAAGGGGGCTTATAAGAAAGAGGGAGAAAGACTTTTCAGCAGGGCCTGTTGCGACAGGACAAGCGGTAACGGTTTTAACTAAAACACTGTAGATTTAGATTGGACATAAGGAAGAAATTCTTTATGATAAGGGTGGTGAGACACTGGAACAGGTTGCCCAGAGAATTTGTGGATGCCCCATCCCTGGAAACATTCAAGGTCAGGTTGGATGGGGCTTTTTAGCAACCTGATCTAGTGAAAGATGTCCCTGCCGATGGCAGGGAAGTTGGACTAGATGATCTTTAAAGGTCCCTACCAACCCAAACCATTCTATCATTCTATGAATTATGACAAGTCTTTTATTTTAACTGCCTAGATTTCTTTAAAAGGGCACTTTGAACTAGTTAAAGTGCTGGTATCATGTCTGAAGAAAGGAATTTCTAGATCATACAGGATTTCTATTATCAGAAGGAATACATGGACACACTGACATGCCTGTAGTCTTTTGTAAATCTTATCATTTGTGACTGTCAGTACAAGAACAGCAAAAATTTGATGTTTTCTTATATTTGACCTTCAATTATTTATGTTTTCATAAGAAGTATTTTCTTACCAGATTTTTTTTTTTTAAATATACACTTCTGACCTTGCCTGTGGGTCTGAAATTGGTTTGTACTTAACCAGTGACTACATTTTACAGTTGGTGTCTTTAAACATTACATCACGCCTCTGTTTTAACGATGTTCTGGGTGATGAATTCCAAGTTTCTCTGTCTGCACTAGAGACACATGCAGGATGGGTAATGTGCCACAAGTAACTAGCTCTAAGCTGAAAAGAAATATTTTATTTTCAATCATTTTCTCAGTAATTAAAATTCTGAGAGTTTTTTCTCTCACATCCTTATTCATGAGAACTTAGAAATGAGGACTGAAAAGTTTACCTCAGCCTATCTTGAAGTTCATCTTTGTTATAGAATTAATTCAGCTTTATGATCAGACTTTGCTCTTAAATCAATGCTCGTTAACACCCCAAACCATTGTTTATACTGTTTTCTACCTGAACTGGCTGGTTCCCCTGGGAATGAAGGCCTACGTGTTGTTCCCACGTGTACTGATGATCCTGTAATGAGAACATCACTAAATTATTTAAATGCTAACAGTTGCCGACTGTTTTTCCCAAAATCTCAGAAAAACAAAAAAGTCCCCCTATAACTTATTCTGAAGGAAAGTCCAAGATCAGCTTCATGTTAGGAATCAGAGCATATGACCTGAGAGATCACAGACCCCCATAGAGGTGAATGCACCAGCTATATTTTGCACAATATTTTCACAGCAATTTCTAATACACAGTATTTCAAGGCAAAATTCTCTATTCAACTTGCCAACAGGGCTTGCAGAGAGAAACCTTGGGCACATTTTACACTTCAGGAGCGCTCACCTGCAGGGAGGATAAGCTTCAGGACTGGCCTTGGCAGCACCCATTTATCCCATCTGCCTGCACTTGTGCCACATAACCAGCATTGGACAGATACATTTGCCAGAGGACTCTCTGGAAGCAGATGGGATTTGTAAGCAACATGAAGCCATCACTTGGCTATGATGTCTATCAAAGTTATCAGTTCTCACCTAAGCGCTGTAATTCCCAGAACTCAGCCTTTGGTTCTAGTGAGCTGGGACAGAAAAAAATATACGAGATGGCCATTGTGGGAAAATAATGGAAGATTGGCAAGGAGGATTGTAAACACGCCCAAGTGACTTGCAGCTGGGGTGTAGAAAAACACATATATCATACTAACTGTTGTTTAGCCTTGTGTGTTTGAACATGCTTGAGATTCCTGCCCTGCTGTGGGAAACATCAAAGCACAGTGGTAAACTATGCCTGCGTGAATCCCCGATATACAGGTGAAAACAGCAGGTTCGACGAACCTCTAGCATGGACTAAGCTCCAGTTGGCGAGGTAACGAAGATAAATTTACTCTTTGCATTTCATCCGTGGTTTTGTGGTTGTTCCTGCATCCTGCCTGTGCCAGCTCACACATTTGGCATAGTCGGCAGGATCCAGGAACAGCCATGCCACGGCTGGCAAAAAAGTCAGGGACTGGGGAGGCCATGGCGGTGACTCCCCATATTCCGGGATAGCCCAGTACTGAGCGCTGGACCCCCGTGGCCACTTTCCTGGCTACATGGGCTCCGCTGGAAGCATGGCCTGAAATAGATGACAGGGCAATGATTACCCCGCAGACAATTAAAACGGCTATGCGTGGATTGCCATGGAAAGCGGCACTGGATTCTTCTCGCAAGTTAGTGGGGAGATTGGGATGGTTATTAGTTACCGGTCTTAGAGCTCTTGACCGTGAAGTTGTTGCATTACGGAGTAAAATGAGAGAATTGGAAAAGGAAGTTGGGACTTTACAAGATGCAAAGGTGATCGCACAAGAAGTAATTACTACTCAAGCAGAGCGGTGCCATGGGCTGTAAGATACTGTTGAACAGTTAATAGTGCGTATTGCTAATAAACGGGGTGGGGGGAATGAGCGAGAGGCTGTGTGGTGCTTAGTTGCTGGCTGGAGTTAAACCACGACAGTCCTTTTTGGCGCCCAACGTGGGGCCTGAAGGGTTTGAGATAATAACAGATTTGATTGGAATGTGCTAGATCGAATTTATAGCTGTTATTGCTGTTTAGCTATTAATTGGCAGGCTTCTGTGCTTGCCATGGGGCTTGCTTGCCTTACTGTGTATTAGAGTCTATTGCTCGTTAGTGACTGCTTTTTGCTTTTGCTGGTTGCTGTACTGCTGTACTGCTGATCATCTTACTGTGCTGTGCCTGGGAACATTCTGATAACAGTGATGGCTCATGCATTGATTACGGGATTCAATCCAGACAGGTTAGCAGTAACGAGAAGTATCAAAATGCAGCTTTTGAGAAGAGCGCCTGCCTCATTAAAACCCTTGATTATACCAGCAGTCACAAATGCTACCTGTAATGTAGGCGCCCTAGCAAATACCTTGAGGGAAATTGGGGCTGTAACTTCAGGACCATCTGTGCAGGTGGTGAATAAAGGAAAGCCAACAAAACCAAAAGGAGTTACATCACGGGTGACAAGTAAACAAACGTGGAATGATCTTGTACAAGCCAGTGTCCCATGATCAGAAATAAATGGGATTACAACATCAGAAATGTTTTGCCGATGGCAAAAGTTAGCACCTACACAAAAAAGCCAACTGCCCCTGGCCCCGCTGCTAACTCCGCGCCCACCCTCCACCCCCACCTGCCACCTCAAGGCAAGGCACTACCTGGCAAATGCCAAAACAGCAGAAATGAAGGTTTGGTAGGTCCCCCAAAATTGCTGCCACTGTAGCCTCTTACCGTGAGGGGGACCGATGCCCCTATGTTCCTTTAACTATAAAGTGGCGGTCTGGGGGGATTTTACATGTGTTAGCTCTGGTGGATACTGGAGCTGAAGTTTACTGTATTACATAGTAATATTAATAATAAAGAAACCACATCATAGATCTGTGATTAGGGGGATATCCAACCCCTGCCCTCCGAACTAAGGTTACCTTAACAATAGGAAATGCCACTCCATTTACCACGACAGTGTTAATTGCCCCAATTAAAGAATATATTTTGGGTATTGATGTGTTGGCAGGATGAACAGTTGAAACTTTAAATGGTCGCTTCTGCTTTGGGACTTTGCAAGCGGGATTTGCTATTCGATCTATAACTGTCTTGCATGGATTCCTGAAGTGGGATCCTGTTGTGCTGCCCGTGCCTACAAGGTGGTAACTGTAAAACAATATCGTATTCCAGGGAGGGAGGAGGAAATTACTCAAACCATTCAGGCACTTCAACAAGTGGGAATCGTTAAGGAAACCATGACTGCTTTTAATAATCCTATTTGGCCTGTTTGAAAACCAGACGGCACTTGGAGAATGACTGTAGATTATAGAGAACTGAATAAAGTCACCCACACACACTTGCAGTTACGGTACCAGACATAGTTATTCTTATAGAAAAAATCAGCAAAAATTTACAACCCTGGAAGATGGTGATAGATCTTGCTAATGCTTTCTTTTTGATAGCCATTACATATTTATAAAGCGTGTGCACATAATTGTACTATTTGTATGCAGCTACATTTAAGGGCATTATATAGGCCATGGGGAAAGATAAAACGGGGTCAGTGGGCCTTGAATACCTGGCAGGTCAATTACATGGGCCCCCTGCCCCTGTCGAGGGGGTGGTGATATGTATTCACTGCTGTGGATACAGTGTCAGGACTGTTTTTTGCTAAACCCACCAAATATGCTAATCAACATAACACAACTGAAGCATTAGAACAACTCATTCATCTATACGGACCTCCTCACCAAATACAAAGTGACCAAGGAACACACTTTAGTGGACATAATGTCCAAGATTGGGCTCAAGGGCTAGGGATAGATTGGATATTCCACATTGCCTACTGCAGTGGGTTGACCTTGGCTGGACACCAGGTGCCACCAAGCCGCTCTATCACTCCCCTCCTCAGCAGGACAGCGGGGGGACAAAATAAGATGGAAAAAAAAAAACCCAAAAAACAACTCATGGGTCAAGATAAAGGCAGTTTAATAAAGAAAAAGCAAAGGCCGCATGCGGAAGCAAAGGAAAACAAAAGATTTATTCTCTACTTCCTATCAACAGGCGATGTCCAGACACTTCCCGGGAGTCAGGACTACAGTACGCATAGCGGTTGCTCCAGAAGACAAACATCGTAAATAATGAATGCCCCCCACTTCCTCCTCCTTTCTCTTAGCTTTTATTGCTGAGCGGACGTCATATGGTATGGAATATCCCTTTGGTCAGTTTGGGTCAGCTGTCCTGGCTATATGTCCCCTCCCAAGATCTTGCCCACCCCCAGCCTACCGGTGAGGGAGGGGGAATGTTGGAGAGGCAGCCTTGATGCTGTGTGAGCACTGCTCAGCAGTAGCCAAAACACTGGTGTGTTATCACCACCTTTCTAGCTACAAATACAAAGCACAGCACTATGAGGGCTGCTATGGGGAAAATTAACTCCATCTCAGCCAGACCCAATACACCTACCATCCCCAAGCTAATGGCTTGATTGAAAGAATGAATGGGATGTTGAAGGAACAATTAAAAAAGCTAACCAGTACTAAAACTTTACAACATTGGAGTTCACATCTTACTAAAGCAGGTTTTTTGTTAAATAGCCAGAATATTGATAATCAAACACCCTATGATCGTATTACAACACCTCCAGTACAAAACATGGTGAAGATTGAAATTCTTCCAGATGGTATTTCTCCCAAAATATTAACTACAGGGGAAATGGAATTGCTTACACTGACGGATTGCATGGTGGGACCACAACCTATTAGTCTAGACGTGAAGATTCATATAATAACCCCTGAGAATGCCGTATGGTTCTGTACCCCAACTTCTCCTCTTACTTTACTTCCTTTGTTGATATCAGATTCTCGAGTTCTTGTATTCCAGGTATCTTCAACGAATACCTGTGCCTTATCTAGAGGAGATAGCATCGGAACAGTATTATTGGTGTCGCGAACCCAACATCGAACTGAAGTTCAATCTGAAAAAGCGCAAACCATAGCTCTCCAATCTGCGTGGGCAATTACCCCACATCAGGTTATCAAACCCGGAGTAATATTAGCTGAAGGAGCTGGAGCAACGGCGTATGTATTACTGGAAGGAGATGATACTCCTGTTTTCCTCCCTTATCAAAGGTTGGCTCATCGTGCTTTGTAGTCTTGTACTACAGGCACATGCCCTGGATACATTTCCACAAGATCAACATGTAAATACTTGGGTTTGGTTGGCCTCTACTGTAACTAACTCATCTGCCTTTTGTATTGAGGGAAGATTAACAGCTGCAGATCTCTTGACAACGTGTTTCATTGGCGTGCCAACCCCAGTAGCTGTATTACAGAATTATGCTATGCTAAGTGCTTTTGATATTAATGTTCCTCATTGCTATTTTTTCCGAGTAGGTAACGGCTGTATGCCAAGGAACATTACAAAATTGATTGGTGGTGGACTATCTCCTTCTTCGACACCATAAACGCTGCTCCGATTTTGAAGGCATGTGTTGCTTCAACATAACTGATGGATCAGATCCTATATCAACAGAGACATCTAGTTTCTGATTGCTTTCTCAAGCTTGAATCTCTTTGCAGTGATACAGTTACCTGGAAAACTTATCCAAAGAAATCCCTGAGAAAAAGATCACCTGGTATTTTCTATTGCTTCCATCTATAGGACTATGTTTCTTTTATTTATTTATTTACTTACTTCCTTACTAGTGGTTCAGTACATCCAGGAAAAGTATCCAACTGGGAAAGATTGCTTGCTGTCTTATATCACTATATTCCAAAAAGTCACTCATTTTCAGAAATTTCAGAAAAAGAAAAAAATATGAGAGGGAGAATTTGTAATGAGTGACCAGTAGTTGGTGATTTGTCTTTGGTGACAGGTAATTGAGCACTATAGAAAGCCACAACAACTTCATATAGCAGAAAGCAGCAATGCCATCTTTCTATATTGTCCTTCCTACAAAAGGGGAAACCACTGTTAGAAGTTGAGGAGTATCATGGCTATGGAGGGTATACCTTATATGAAGATGTCCTGGTTCCGGCTGGGACAGAGTTAACTTTCTTCCCAGTAGCTTGGGGGGGTGTGCTGTGTTTTGGGTTTGGTATGAGAGGAGTGTTGATGGCCCATTGATGCTTTGGTTGTTGCTGGGTGGTGCTTGCACGGGGGAGACTTTTTGTTTCTCTTTTCAGCCTCCCATGCCCTGCCAAGTGCAGGGGAAGCTGTGGTGGTGGGGGAGCCTAGCCGGGGTGGTTGACCCAGCTGGCCAATGGGGTATTCTATACCATGTGACATCATGCTCAGTATAAAAAACAGGGGTGTGAGGGGGCTCACCCCATTCGTGACACGCAGTCAGCGGTCGGTGAGCAGTTGCATTGTGCATTGCCTGCTTTGTATATTCTGCTATTGTTGTTGTTATCATTGTTATTATTACTGTCCTACTTTGTTTTATTTCCATTATTAAACTGTTTTTATCTCAACCGGGGAGTTTTCCTACTTGTGCCCTTCCGATTCTCTCCCCCATCCCACCGGAGGTGGGGGGGTGAGCGAGCGGCTGCGTGGGGTTTATTTGCTGGCTGGGGTTAAACTACGACAGTCCTTTTTTGGCGCCCAACGTGGGGCACGAAGGATTGAGATAACAACAGATTAACTAGTGCGTATTAAGGAATTTATATATTAATTTATCTGATTTGCACCATGCTCTTGTTTTTACTGTACATGTTAAAGATTGGAGTTGGGTTTTGTAGTCTGCTGTGCTCTGCAGTGATTAATGATGTTTTGCCTGGGAGATTTGTTACTAAAATGCTGGCATTGGGGGTTATTTGGTATTTGGGATTTGTAATGAAGCCGTTACTGTATTTCAGGTACCACCTCATGGAGACCATTAGCAATTATACCTCTTCCTCTGAGAGATTTTTTATGGAGGAAATAGAGAATGGCACCCTCACTACCTTCCTCTATGATGTCGTCTCCTTTGTTAAAATAACTTGTCAGTACTACTATGATCCATAAAAATAGACCTCCTGAGCTATCAATATTTTGGTGGGAAGTCTAGAGACCCAGGGAGACCTCAGCCTTTTAGTCTTCAGGCTAAAATCAGACTCTAGAAGACTAGGCCAGTTCTAAAAAGAAACTACATAGGTTTCTGATGGAAAGGACGAGAGGAAATGGCCTCAAGTTGCACCAAGGGAGGTTTAGGCTGGACATTAGGAAAAATTTCTTTACTGAAAGAGTGGTCAAACATTGGAACAGACTGCCCAGGGAAGTGGTTGAGTCACCATCCCTGGAAGTATTAAAAGACGTGTAGATGTGGCGCTTAGGGACGTGGTTTAGTGGGCATGGTGGTGTTGGGTTGACAGTTGGACTCGATGATCTTAGAGGTCTTTTCCAACCTTAATGATTCTATGATTCTACATGTTTCTGTGTCACAAAAACTGTTCACTCTCTCTCCCCTCCCCCAATATTCAAGCACAAAGGATGGCATCAGAATCTTTATTCTGAATAATTAGGAGAAAAAGCACTGACTCTAAAGCTATGCGACTGATAAGGATGTAAACCTGAGGGTCCAGGATGTTGGAGGGCAGCAGGTGGAACTATGTAAACTGATGAGGGAATGTGCAGGTGAAGGGGGAGGAACAAAGGAGGAATAGACAGAAAGGGGTATAAAAGGGGCCGGTTCGTATGTAAAATAGGGCCGGTCAGTACGCTTGTTTGACTGAGCCCTGCGCCTGATCACTGCAGTCTGTCCTGTCTCCTTATTAAATCTTTTCTTAACTATCTCTCTGCGTAATCTCATTCTCTATCCTGTGTATATGTGTGGTGCAAGGACTAAGTGCCAGCTACTGGTGAGACTTGTGCATGTGTGAGTGAAATTTGGGGCCAGCAACTGGAGTCAGACCAGGAGTGTAGGTGCCCCGCGGCCTGTTGTGTCGGCTACTGGAGCGAGTGAGGTCTCAGTGCCAGCTACTGGAGTGGGTGGGGGTCTTGTCCGCCAGCCACTGGGGCGGGAACAGTGTCTGTCTGGAAAACCAGCTACTGGGAAGGACTGGTGTGAGTGAGGAGAGTGAGGGGCTCGGCACCAGCAGCTGGAGCATGACCACTGGTCACAGCCCATATGTCTGGTGCCAGCTGTTGGGCAGAGGGCCAAGCGTATCTTCCCCAAACCTGGTGTGTGTGGGGGTGTGCACGCATAATTTACTAGCAAACTTCAAGCTGGACTATCCGGTGAGTAGGAGGCCTTGGGCCCAGGCAGGGATATCAAGTGGTTGGAGTGTCCGTGCTGGTATCCAGGGGGACTTGCGAATGTGGCGTGCCTGTGAGACAAGCATGTGAGTGTGTGCATGTTTGCTAGCGAGCATCAAGATAGACTAGCTGGCAAAGTAGGCAACTCATGCAGCAGGTAAGACTGGGATTCGGGCAGTGGTATTGGACAGAACAATACAAAATGTGAAGTGCATCATGAAAAGCAAGTTGGGAGCTTTTGGGGAAAGCATGATTAACCATACGAGATAATGACTTCTTTGCTTTGCTACTTTTATGCAAGTAATACAACATGAAGCTTTAGACCCTAAATGCATATTTGCATGAAATTCAACCTTTGTTTACTGTAAAAGTTTTCAAAGGGTAATTATTTGTTAGAATTTTCATTTTGATTGTTCTTATTATTTTGGCTTAAATTAAATACTCTGAATGTACAATAATGTGTATACAGGGAAACTACTTGATGATTGGTTTTCAGTTTAATTCCTATTACTACATGCAAGTGGAATTCTAAATATAAAATTTGTTTGAGTGTTGTCCGAAAAGTGGATTCGTGCCCAGCGTGCAAGTAACCAATTCCACACGCTCAGGAGAGATATTGTTTTATTCAGGCCTGGGTGCTCGGTGGACTTGCCACAAATCAAGCACACCTGGTCTAGTCACCTTTCTGTTTATATCCATGCTTCTCATACATATTTTAAATTTCTCTTTTACATATTCATTACATTTCCGAGAAGTAATTATAATATTACATCATCCTAGACACATGCGCACTAAAGCCTTTAGGGTCTCCTGGAGGGTCTCGGGTGGTCTCTGGTGGTCGGCAGGGTAGTGAACTCTTCACGAACCTGTTCCTTTCTTTCCTTATAAGGTCGAGGTTTGTCTCCGAGCCACGTCTGGACCACGTTTGTTTATGGTTCTCTTTTCCAAGGTTACTCTTCACTAGAGTCTAACAATGCTTCCAGGATACACGATTTAGACTAGTTACAATTCTACACACCTGCAAACACAACACCTGCCAGTTACCTAACTTCTAAGCAACAAGTCTTCATTGTTTAGAATTACAGAAGCGAACAGTAGAATTACAAAAGCAAGCAGTATGGAATAGTAGATACTGTACCTACTGCATCATGAGTAGTAAGACTAGAGAAGTCAGCCTTGATCCAGCCATAGAGTATGTTTTATATTCCAGCTAAAAAACACATATTGATTTTATAAAGCATCTGCTGTTGGACTATTTGAGAGCTTAATTTGGCATGACTTTTGTAAATTTTGACAGATTTATTATCAGATTTTCTTCACTGATTCCATGGGTTTTAACCTCTAGATCCCAACAATTCTCTTTCTGAGAATAAAAGAATGTGCTTTCATAAAATAATTAAACATGCTGAAGACTTTTTTAACTAGTAAGAATATTAATTGAATAGGGTTCACCAAAATGTGATAACATGAAATATCTTGTTTTGCATGTTAATGCTTTGTAATTGCACAGAGCTCTTTACATTAATTAAGCAGATGTCTGAAGGCCTTAGGCAAATTTTTCTTTGCCTTCAGAAAGAGATTTGCACCAGGCAAAAGCTTTGTAAAAAATTCAGGACTGTTGCTTTAATCTACAGCTGACTCACATGAAATAAAAATATTACTACCACTTTGTAGATGGAGCAATGGAAATAGAGGTGACTATGCCTGCTCTCTGGAAAACTCTGTACTTCACCCCAGCTGTAGAGCGTTAAGCTTTTGGGAAACAAAATGCAAGGTAATTTAGTTTTCCAAAGTCATGTCAACGTACCTTCCAATTATTTCTTCCACACCAAAGATCAAACTGCCTGAAAGTCTGATGATTAGCTCCCACTGCACAGCTCTGCACACAATGCCTTTGCTCAAGCAGTCAGGCAGAGAAAAATGCATTTGCTAAGATTCAGTCAAAAGTCATTATCTGGTATTCCACTTTGCTTTGTCAAATGACATTTTAAAACATATTTGCTAGAAACAGTAAGTTTCCCAAAACCCAGAAGCACTGGTCATTCCATTATGTCAGGTACACTGAAATACACCATGAATTGCCATGTAGTATTTTCAAGCTGAACTTTCTTTTCACTGTTTTTTAAACCACACTAGAGATACAAAACTGCAATAGAAGTTTACAAACTATGAGCTAAAGCAAGAACATTTCTCAGCATCATTTTTCTTGGGGTTGTTCAGCCTGGAGAAGAGAAGGCTCCAGGGAGACCTTATTGCAGCCTTTCAGTACTTAAAGGGGGCTTATAAGAAAGATGGGGACAGACTTTTTAGCAGGGCCTGTTGCAATAGGACAAGGGAGAATGGTTTTAAACTAAAAGAGGGTAGATTCAGACTAGATATAAGGAAGAAATTTTTTACAATGAGGGTGGTGAAACACTGGAACAGGTTGCCCAGAGAGGTGGTAGATGCCCCATCCCTGGAAACATTCAAGGTCAGGTTGGATGGGGCTCTGAGCAACCTGATCTAGTTGAAGATGTCCCTGCTCATTGCAGGGGGGGTTGGACTAGATGAAAGGTCCCTTCCAACCCAACTATTCTCTGATTCTATGATTCTTAATGACATTTTTTGATGAGTACATGTAAAATCAACAAGCATTTTTCTTTGTACTTACCATGTGATTCTTACACCACTTCACTGGACACAGGGAGTAATATATTGGGAGTTTTTATTGCTTGAGTAGAAAGTGCTCATTACCTATTTATGTTTACACATAGGAAAAAAAAGTTTTTTCAAGTGGCATACATCACACTGGTTTAGTGGTTGATTTCCTCAAGATGGTCTTCTGGGCTTTTGGTGCAGTTTGTGGAGGCACAGTTGCAGGTCTTAGAGGAGGAAAGCTATTACTGGGACTTATCACCAACCATTCATTTTCTAGAGGAAATGAAGGCAGGGGAGGTGGCATAGGAGGGGCACTGGTATGGGACCTTTCCTGCCACACTGGCAGGCTCACTGTGCAAGTGCACCTCCCTGTTTTTAATGTTATACCGAATGTCACAGTCTGGGCAATAGCCATGGTACTGCACTTTTTCCACTAAATCATACCCATTCCCTTGTTCCTGGCTGAGGACACCATTCTTTGTCAGGTCTATGCATCAGAGGCTGAATTGCAACTTTGTCCAAATTACTGTTTGGTATACAGGATATATCCCCATTTGAGATGCAGTTTGACCCTCCTGGCAAGCCCCTGTTTCGAAGCAGGGTCCCATTAGTCTTAACGGGGATGTTCGAAGCAGGTGGCCTCAGAGGCTTATCGTACTTGACCAGCGTCAGTTGTGGCAGGAGTGGATTTGGTTTCTGAAGCATGGTGAGGATTGCAGAGGGATGTGCGGGGGGCTTGATGGTGCACCGCTCCTCACCTTAACTTTCTCCAAACTGGAAGCTGTTGTGCTGCTGTAGCTACTGTTGAGCATGTCCATTTTGGAACTGTCCATCATCTCATCTTCCAGCTGCAGGTCGGACGTCAGCGTGTTAATCTGGTCAACCACCTGCACAACAGCCAGAACAAAAGCAGCAAGTAAAGCTTGCCACAGTGAAGGCAAGGGAAACAAATTTCTTCCTAGAAATAAATATTCAATTTTTTTCACCACTGTTTCTTTTTCCTTTTTGCCAACTTAATGATAATAATAATAATAGTAATAATAATAATAACAAAAACAAGAACAACAAGAACAACAATAATAATAAATGGGATGGCTAGTTTGCTAGTTCAGCATCTGAATATAAAAGAAATATAACTTGAAACACTCTGGAATTAAATTCTATTTCTTTCCCTCTAGGGTTTACTTAGCAACATCATTGTATGCAAACTGTAATCCTTCAATAATATGTTTTGCCTTCCAGTGGAGGAGGAGACTGAATTATTTAACTTTAACTTATACATGACAGTTTCTGAATCCAAATGTAATATAGAGTATCTTTTAGCTTTGACCTTTTACATAATCTAGATTTAAATATATATCTCTGTATTGGTGATATTATACACCTACGATCATAAGTTTGATACACTCCTTTCTGACTCTTTTCTACATAAATAATTTAGGTAATGAGAAGCAACAACCCCCTTGTATGAGACTGCATTGTCTCATCTTATGAATATTTTCCTTTAGATTTGTGATCCTCTGAAGCAAACCTGAAAAAGCATTTGTTGCAAGAAAAGAGGAAAGTAGCTTGTTTTCCAAAGTTACAACCATTTGTTAACTCATGCATTTTATTACAAGATGTCCTCTACCTCCCATATTTCTGTTTTGTTAATTTCTAAAATGTTTGATCTCTTTTAGTCTCCCAGATTCCTTTTTCTGCTCACTTTTATGTAGGGCATGCAACTGATGGTGCCTTTACTAGCTAGGCAAACTTTGTCATACAACAGTTAAAAGCCCTTCCTGAAAACTGTATTCCACTCAGTTGAATGACTGTAGTCTTAATCTATGAATAATTAGAACAAACACAGCACAGGAAATAACTACACATTTTAAAACGGATCTTTCTCTATCCCTTATTTCCTCACAGAATATACATAAGGAAAGCCCAGTGGCAGAAATGTTACTAGCTAACGTAGTTGTACAAATAAAAAGCTCATGCAATTGCTTGGATTCCCTATGGGAGATCTGTGACATTCTGGAGGGAGAGCTGGAGGCTAGATGGGGTATCCTAGCATATCCCAAATGAAACTAGATGCCTCTGATTGGGCAACTGAATCAAGCCTTCTTACCCCTTTGAGATTTTCATTTTTACTTCCTGATTTAATTAATTTGGTCCCAATATTGTTGATTTCAAAGTAAATCTAGAGTGTATAAGCTATATGTTAACAACTGCAAAAAGGTGAAAATCATTGCTAAAAGCAGCAACTCTTTAACCGTTCGGTTAAACCAGTAACTCACTTATGTGCCCATTGGTAAACAGTAAATAATAAAAATACTATAAAATGAAAGAGCTGTTTAGCTTCTACTGTGTATACTGTAGTTGAGAGTTTTGTATTTTAAAATTCACATGCAACAATTCACTTCACTTTATAGAGGTCAATACCTTCCTTCTCCTAAAACCAGCAAATATGCAGGAAACCATAATACAGAAAGAGAGCTTCCAAAAACCCTTGAGAAAAATGACTATGCTTTTTCTCTCCAAGACCAAAACCACTACAAATTATTCACAATTAAAAGCCCAATACCATGTTTTGTTTCAGTTTCTATTTCAGCATTTTGATTTTTTCCCAATAAAGAATAAGGAATAAATCATACCTTTAGAAGACAGACACTTATTCCCCAAAATAATCAGCACTCAAAATGTTAGCCCACAGGAGAAAAGGCACAGTTGAACTCTCTGGAAACAGTCGGATCTCAAATTTCTCCTCCAGGGTACAGCATACAACTAATTTTGGAAATTCCAAAATAAAGACAGATAAACCATGCCTGTTCTAGGACAATACAAGAATCATAGCAAGAAAGCTTACAACAGAAAGAATTCACATTATCACCTTATTTTACAAACAACCTTAAGCAGAGAGAACTTCTCAAAATGGAATAGTAAATCTAAAGGGAAAAGGAAATGTTAATATTAGGGTCTACCTGCATATGGCTGAATATATTACTACATCTTCTCCTGGAATCCAATAGGTAAAGTTTTTATAAACTATCAATAATAGCTACAGAATGGATTGATACAGTATAAATCAAAGAAACTCCCTGGCAAATAGTGAAATAAAAAAAGAGACATTAGACAGTTGAAGGCAAGAGAGAAAGTTTGGTGGGTTGACCTTGTGTCGCAGTTTAACCCCAGCCAGCAAATAAGCACCACACAGCCGCTCACTCACTCCTCCTCAGTGGGATGGGGGAGACAATCAGAAGGGTAAAAGTGAGAAAACTCATGGGTTGAGTTAAAAGACAGTTTAACAGGGAAAGCAAAAGCTGCGTGCGCAAGCAAAGCAAAATAAAGAATTCATTCACTACTTCCCATCGGCAGGCAGGTGTTCAGCCATCCCCAGGAAAGCAGGGCTTCATCATGTGTAACGGTTACTTGGGAAGACAAACGCCATCACTCCGAACGTCCCCCCTTCCTTCTTCTTCCCCCAGCCTTATATACTGAGCATGACGTCATATGGTATGGAATATCCCTTTGGTCAGTTGGGGTCAGCTGTCCCGGCTGTGTCCCCTCCCAACTTCTTGTGCACCCCCAGCCTACTCGCTGGTGGGTAGTGTGAGAAGCAGAAAAGGCCTTGACTCTGTGTAAGCACTGCTCAGCAGTAACTAAAACATCCCTGTGTTATCAAATCAAACACTGTTTTCAGCACAAATCCAAAACATAGCCCCATACTAGCTACTATGAAGAAAATTAACTCTATCCCAGCCAAAACCAGCACACCTTGGCTGGACACCAGGTGCCCACCAAGCCGCTCTGTCATTCCCTCCTCAGCTGGACAAGGGGAGAAAAATACGACGAAAGATTCATGGGTCGAGATAGGGACAGGGAGAGATCACTCACCAATTACCGTCACGAGCAAACCAGACTCGACTCAGGGAAATTAATTTAAGTTATTGCCAATCAAATCAGAGTAGGATAATGAGAAATAAAACCAAATCTTAAAAACACCTTCCCCCCACCCCTCCCTTCTTCCCGGGCTCAACTTCACTCCCGAGTTCTCTACCTCCTCCCCCCGAGCGGCGCAGGTCGATGGAGAATGGGGGTTGCGGTCAGTCCATTACATGTTGTCTCTGCCGCTCCTTTCTCCTCACACTCTTTCCCTGCTCCAGCGTGGGGACCCTGCCATGGGAGACAGTCCTTCACGAACTTCTTCAACGTGAGTCCTTCCCATGGGCTGCAGTTCTTCAAGAACTGCTCCAGCATGGGTGCCTTCCATGGGGTGCAGTCCTTCAGGAATGGACTGCTCCAGCGTGGGTCCCCCACGGGGTCACAGCCTCCTTTGGGCACCTCCACCTGCTCTGGCATGGGGTCCTCCATGGGCTGCAGAGTGCATATCTGCTCCACTGTGGACCTCCATGGGCTGCAGGGGGACAGCCTGCCTCACCATGGTCTTCACCACGGTCTGCAGGGGAATCTCTGCTCTGGCGCCTGGAGCACCTCCTCCCCCTCCTTCTTCACTGTCCTTGGTGTCTGCAGAGTTATTTCTCTCACATAGTCTCACTCGTCTCTCCCGGCTGCTGTTGTGCAGCAGTTTTTCCCCCTTCTTAAATATGTTATTACAGAGGCGCTACCACTGTCGCTGATTGGCTCAGCTTTGGCCAGTGGCGGGTCCATCTTGGAGCTTGCTGGCATTGGCTCTATCAGACATGGGGGAAGCTTCTGGCATCTTCTCACAGAAGCCACCCCTACAGCCCCCCTGCTACCAAAACCTTGCCATGCAAACCCAAGCCGTAAAGATGCTCAACTCTGAAGCATTTGGTACCTTGTAGATGTGAAAGCAGATTAGCCTATATCACAGTATTAGATAATGCTAAGAGTCGGTATTTGGTTGCTTCAGAATACTTGATAAGAGCTAAATTAAAATGCCAAGAGCAAAAATTGGTATGTTTCTTTTGAAATAGGATTTGCCTAATTTTAATTTGCCTCTATTATCTACCACTATACCCCCTCAGAGTTTCTATAATCATAAAATGACCATAGAAACCAACAGCACACTTGTGAGGAAAGAGACAAAAACAGCCTGCTGATGTATTTATGGCACAATTAGCCATGGATAGAGCTCATGGAGTTTATCTTAATAAACTACTAAATCTTCCTAAGCTTAATAAAATTAATTCAGCATTTCCAATAGCAACTTCCCAACAAAGATGAAAATAAAATATCAAAGTGTATTTTAATGTTATTCAACACGTACAAAATTCTCATAAATTTATTTCTGGGGTTTTGGGGGTATTTTTTTGTGGAGCCACTCCCAAATGATGACTTCTTTGATTTAGGCCTCATGTATCAAACAAAGAATGGTTCCTGTTCTACAGTGTACAGAATAAATCTACTACATGCAATGTAATTCTACAGAAACAAAATCAGGTATTTATTATTTTGAGAGTGCTACATTAAAGGTTATATTCCACTGTTGCTCTGAGGATATGTGGTGGATTGACCTTGGCTGGCTGCCAGACCCCCACCCAGCTGGTCTCTCACTCCCCCTCCTGAACAGAACTGGGAGAGAAAATAAGATGAAAAAGCTTGTGGGTGGAGATAAAGACAGGGAGATAGCTTACCAATTATTGTCACGGGCAAACCAGACTTGACTTGGGGAAGATTAATTTCATTTATTGCCAATTAAAAATAGAGTAGGATAGTGAGAAATAAAGCAAAACTAAAAACACCTTCCCCCCACCCCCACCCCTTCTTCCCACGTTCTACTTCACTCCTTTGTTCCTAACTCTTCTACCTCCTTCCCCTGCCCTGGATGGCGGAGGGGGGATGAGGATTGGGGTGTTGCAGCAGTTCATAACAGCTCGTGTCTGCCACTCCTTCTTCTTCACACTTTCCTCTGTTCCTTCACAAACTGCTCTGACATGGGTCCTTCCCATGAACTACTCCAGCATGGGTCCCCCACAGGCCACAGGTCCTGCCAGAAAACCTGCACGTGCATGGGCTCCTCTCCACTGGACACAGTTCCTGGCAGGAGCCTGCTCCTGCATAGGCTCTCCATGGGCTGCAGCTTCCTTCAGGGCATATCCATCTGCTCCAACGTGGGATCTTCCACAGGCTGCAGTGTGGATATCTGCTCCAAAATGGTCCTCCATGGGCTGCAGGGGGACAACCTGCTTCACCATGGTTCTACAGGTATGTTGGCCAGAAAAGAAAGATTAAAGAAAATGTACCCCCCCCAATAAATAAGTCAGGAGAGCTGGTGACAACCGACATGGAGAAGGCTGAGGTACTCAACAATTTCTTTGCCTCAGTTTTCAATGGTGATATCTCTTCCCACATCTCTCAAGGCCCTGAACCTCAAGGCAGGGACTGGGGGTATGAAGTCCCTCCTATCATTGGAGAAGATCAGGTTCGAGACCACCTGAGGAACCTGAACATACACAAGTCCATGGGATGCAACGAGATGTATCCCAGGGTCCTGAGGGAATTGGCTGATATAGTTGCTAAGCTGCTCTCCGTCATATTTGAGAAGTCATGGCAGTCAGGTGAAGTCCCCAGTGACTGGAGAAAGGGAAACATCACAGCTATTTTTTAAAAGGGTAAAAAGGAGGACCCTGGGAATTACCAACCAGTCAGCTTCACCTCTGTGCCCAGTAAGATCATGGAACAGATCCTCCTGGAAGATATGTCAAGGCATATGGATGACAGGGAGGTGGTTAGAGATAGCCAACATGGCTAATCTGGTAGCCTTCCATCATGGAGTGACTGCATTGATGGACAAGGGAAGAGCAGCTGATGTCATCTATGTTGAATTTTGTAAGGCCTTTGGCACAGTCCCACACAACATGCTTGTCGCTAAATTGGAGAGAGATGGATTTGATGGACGGACTGTCAGATGAAAAAGGAATTGGCTGGATGACCACGTCCAAAGAGTTACAGTCAATGTCTCAATGTCCAAATGGAGATCAATATCAACTGGTGTCCCTCAGGGGTCCGTATTGGGACCAGTACTGTTCAATATCTTTATTAATGACATAGTGGGATTGAGTGTACCCTCAGCAAGTTGTAATATGCATATATTTGCTTTACTGTTGTTATATATATACACTTGCTTAGTGGTAATTTTGTAGTGACTTGTGTGTGTGTGTGTGTGTGTGTGTACTTGTTGGAGTTCAACAAGGCCAAATGCAAAGTCATGCACCTGGGTTGGGGCAATCCCCGATATCAATACAGACTGGGACTGAGAGCAGCCCTGCAGAGAAGGACTTGGGGATACTGGTGGATGAAAAATTAGATATGAGGTCGATGAAAAACTGGATATGAGCCAGCAATGTGCACTTGCAGCCCAGAAAGCCAACCGTATCCTGGGCTGCATCAAAAGAAGCATTGCCAACAAGTCGAGGGAGGTGATTCTCCCCCTCTACTCTGCTCTCGTGAGACCTGACCTGGAGTACTGCATCCAGCTGTGGGGTCGCAGAAGACAAGACAGACATGGACCTGTTAGCGTGGGTGCAGGCAAGGGCCACAAAAATGATCAGAGGGCTGGAACACCTCTCCTATGAGGAAAGGCTGAGAGAGTTGGGGTTGTTCAGCCTGGGGAAGAGAAGGCTCCGGGGACACCTTATTGCAGCCTTTCAATACTTAAAGGGGGCTTATAAGAAAGATGGGAACAGACTTTTTAATAGGGCCTGTAGCGTTAGGACAAGGGGGAATGGTTTTAAATTAAAAGAGGGTAGATTCAGACTAGATATAAGGAAGAAATTTTTTACGATGAGGGTGGTGTGACACTGGAACAGGTTGCCCAGAGAGGTGGTAGATGCCCCATCCCTGGAAACATTCAAGGTCAGGTTGGATGGGGCTCTGAGCAACCTGATCTAGTTGAAGATGCCCCTGCTCCTTGCAGGGGGGTTGGACTAGATGACCTTTAAAGGTCCCTTCCAACCCAAACCATTCTATGATTCTATGTTTCTCCATGGGCTGAAGGGGAATCTCTGCTCTCGTGCCTGCAGCATCTCCTCCCCTTCCTTCTTCTCTGACCTTGGTGTCTGCAGGGGTGTTTCTCTCACATTTTTGTCTCGCTCCTCTCTCTCACAGCTGCTGTGCATTTTTTTTTTTAACCCTTTCTTAAATACTTTTTCTCAGAGGTTCTACCAGTGTCACTGATTGGCTCAGCTTTGGCCTATGGTGGGTCCATCTTGGAGATGGCTGGAACTGGCTCTGTCCAACATGGGGGCAAGGCTACCAAAACCTTGCCATGTAAACCCAATAGAGGATATAACTGTAATTACACATCACACATATTTCATAAAATGGCAGATACTGATGATGACACAGTTTGGGTCCATTCAAACTGTCCTTCTGACAGTGCAAAAATTTTTCTCAAGAATAGCAGGAAAGTCTGGCCTGAAGAACTCTCCTTGAATTTAAATTACTATAGAGTCTCTTGCCCTCCAGCAAGTATGTAGTACATATTGGAAATTTTCTGTCACCTGTGCATTTGTAAAACATAAAACCAACACAAAATGGCTCTGACAGGACAACACAGTTTATCTGTCCAGATTCATTACCACAAGTTCTCATTCTGTTTACTGTTATTTTCTTTTGTTTTTTTTTTTTTCCCTAGAAGGAAAAATTCAAACAGGATAAAAAAGTAACAGAGATTAAGTGACTAATACAGTAAAACTGTCGCAGTTTAAAAAAATGCAAGTTGAAAAACAAAGTCTGCTTTTCACAACATATTTCCTATGGGAGTTAGAGATAGAATATTTAAAAACAAAAAAGCAGTTCTAGTAGTGCAGAATCTGTCTTTTTTTTCAGTTTTGCAATAAACCAGGACCTGTTTCACATGAACAAGTACAGGGGAAACATCCCTTTATACCCTAAGGAAATCCTAAGCCATAAACTGGATTTGAGCTCAGCACCTCCAGTTTATTGATTGATAATTATTCTGCATTTCCTTGTCCTTTTAAATTTTTATGTAGACACTCAAGCTCTCCTGTAATGCTCAGACTAGAAGGAAGATCAACAATAGCAGCACTGGTAAAACGGGTGCATAAGAATTTGTAACCACCATCTAGAACTTGTAATCAATTGATTAGAATTAATTCTCATCTCTACCTAAACTCAAACAGCAAGGGTACATTTAAAATCCAACACTAGCTAGCACCAATTAGCAAACACAGAAAACTCTAAATGAACAAAAGTAGAATTAGGTAAAAGGATTTATAATTATTTGCAGTAGATATGGAAAAACATGTTAATTATGAACATTCCCTTTAATAAATAGTTAGGTGCCCAAATGCGCCTAAATCTGTTAAGCCAGAGGGGTACACTAACTCATCTTGCAAGCCACTTCTTGTTGAATATCTGATCAAAAGAACAGCTCCAAGGAAAAATTAGTGTTGCATGACTATAAGATCATTGCTAGAGCAAATGAATGACAGTGCTCTTGAGTTCTTGTTTGTCAATGCACTTTAATATTTTTAAATAAAATAGCATAGCATAGCATAGCATAGAATAGTTCAGGTGGAAGGGACCAACAACGATCATCTAGTCCAACTGCCTGACCACTTCAGGGCTGACCAAAAGTTAAAGCATGTTATTAAGGGCATTGTCCAAAAGCCTCTCAAACACTGACAGGCATGGGGCATTGACCACCTCTCTAGGAAGCCTGTTCCAGTGTTTGACCACCCTCTTGGTAAAGAAATGCTTCCTAATGTCAAGTCTGATCCTCCCCTGGCGCACCTTTGAACCATTCTCACACATCTTGACCCACGAGCCTTTAGTCGTATTTTCTCTCCCTGTCCAGTTGAGGAGGGGGAGTGACAGAGCGGCTTGGTGGGCACCTAGTGGCCAGCCAAGGTCAACCCACCACATCTGTGTTGGAGGCTGAGGTGAGCTTAACAGGGGACAAGTGGCAAAAGCACCCTATTGTGACTGGCCCAGGGGCCCCGTGTATCCTTGGCATAGGCTACCTCAGGAGAGGGTACTTCAAGGGATTTTCCCCCCAAAACTGGAATTGTGAAATAATTTATTTTCTACAGTGGGAAAATCTCTATCCCTTAATAATTCAAAAGTTGACCTGAACTTTCACAGTAGTTATTTTGGGCAAAGACAAACAATAAAATATTCAGGTCCAACATACAATTTATAGTTAATTTACAAGTATGAGAAAGAGTTGAGCTTGTAAATTAATTTCCACTGTGAGTGCAGTTTTTGTTAATGACAATTACTATTATGGACTTTGTCATTTACAGGAAACATTATCTTGTACTTCTTAATATAGAACCCAATACTTAAACACTAAAAACATGCAAGGCTTCTCTAATGAAGTCTGACAGAAACTGTATTCGCCCTTTTTTTCTTATCTCAAAAGATAAGCAAACCATGAAGCTGCTTATCAGAGATTCATATTTAGAAAGACATGTAAAACTGTTATAATTATTTGCTAAAACCAACGCCTTTATAATACATTGCACTTTGACCTTTTTATTGAAATTGCTAGTTAAACTTTTAAGTGATACATATTTATTGATTAAAATTCAACAGTAGCATAAAGAATATTCCAAGTTTTCCACCCTCAGTTCATTGCTAACAGAGCAAGTAACACGCTACCAAATTTTATTCCCAAGGCAGCTACAGCCTATGAATATTGACTAATTTATGAACCATGACATCACTTGCTGATACAAATAATGCTGCCCACCAATATACTCGTTTAAGTAGATTTGCTTTTTTAAAAAGATACATATTCTAATCAAAAGAAGGCAAGAAATTGCTCACTAACCTCTGTTTCAGCTGCTTGTGATTGCAGGAGCTGTCGTATACAAAGAATGTCCTTCTCTATTTGTTGAATCCTCATCACCCTTACCTGAAATGAGTATATTTTCATGTTTGATTTTTTTTTTTAAAAATCCTTATACTTACTGTACAGGATGACAATGAGAAGAGTTCATTGCAAATATAGTTGACTGCAAAACAGAACTACTTCGTTCATGTGGTAATTCCACAAATGTTCTTGACAATAAAAAAACAGGCATGATTGCAAACATTCAAAATATAATGGGTAGTTGGGTTTTTTAATAAAACTGACACGAATTTGGATATAATATTAGATTGTCACACAGTACAAGCCCAGGTATAGAAAAACATTTCAGTAAACTTGCACAATTTTCCTATTTCTGAAACCGACATTCTATGCAGGTTTTTAGCAAATTATTTCATTTTCATCTCAAATATTAGACTTCTACTTGCCTTACAGAGATTTGAGAGAGATTTATATTTGCAGAGTGTTTTGAAGGTATAAAATCCTGAACGTCTTCAATTATTTTCAGTTACTATGATGATTTAGGAAATTTGCCTATGCACAGCCTCTGAATATTTTCTGTTCCTACAAATTCCAAAGAATTTACAGGGTTAGTAAAAAGAAAACTTTGGTTTGTCTGGGATTTTATAGGTATTTCTGATGCGAGTCTTTTATAGCTATATTGACACTTCCCACTGCAATCATTCTGTGGTTAGTAAATGGAATGTTGAAAAATCGAACTTTACAGGATACATATACTCCATGTAAGTTATACTGTGGAGCGCAGGATGCATTATGAATCTGTGAAACAATAAGTGAATGCAATAAGTGATATATCCCTCTATCAGCTTGCTAATAAATTGACATTATTTGACTTTAAAAGTGGGCAGAAAATAATTAGCCCGATAATATCAGAACAGAAACAAAACACTTAACTGATTAAATAGGATAGCTTAAAAAATGAATGCACAGTTTAAAAAAAAATCCTGATCATTTTACCTGAATAACATTTTCAGTGCTATACTAAAAGAGGAAAGGCTTTGTGAATCTAGTGGATACTGCAAGGATCAGCATTATAACCAGCCTTATTTAACATTTTTATAATCTGAAAATGGAAATAAGATAAACTTTCAAAAAAGCTGCAAATGCCAAAGAATACACTTGTAAATTGTAATAGAAACACAATATAATCTAGAAATTTTAGAAACACAGAAAAAAATATAATCACAAAGAACAGAATGAATTTTTAAAACATGCAGGATAATAAGCTGTGGGAAAAGCATCCTAAACACCAACACTTAGTGGACTTACAAATAGTAAACTATAAATTAGATATTTATTTCTAAAGCACAGTATCAGAGAAAAAGGCCAATAAAATTTGAAAGCTACACACACAGAAGCCTCAGCACAACATGAGGCAGACAGATAATTCATTCCCCTTCTCTCTTGGATCAGGAAATTCTGAAGTATTAGAAAGATAATAAAAATATATTACTGGGAATAACTATACATTGGTGAGGTGATGCACGACTGACATAACACATCTCTCCTTTTTGTCTTTAAGAATGACTTAAATTTTCCCCAGACTGAGTTTCTTTCTGTTTCACCAGTAATTTATTTCATAAAGGGCATTGAGAGAAACTGAGTATATGTATATATACAACTAAAAGCAGGGATTTTTTTTTTTTTTTGCAGAAGAAAAACAAGTAAAAATTACATGATTTGTCCAGTATCAATGATGAAGTTCTCAAAAGGACAACAATTCAGTCCATATCTCCCAAATTTTAGTCCAGAGATTTAAACATCAGAATGTTCTTCTCTCTGCTTATTCATTATTTGTATTACAGGGGACTTGAGGAGATCCATTAACCATTTTGCACCAAACACTGTACAAGCAGAAAAAAGAACGTATTTCCTGCCCCAAAGGGTTTACAGTCCAAAGACAAACACAACAGTAGAGGTATACAGTCAAAGACATACCAGGAATCAATAGTGGTGAGTTTGATGAACAGCAATCAAAACTCTAAGAACCTAATGTAATTTGTTCAATAATGAGTCTGAAATGAGCCTAAAGTCAGTAAATCAGCGAATGAAGACAAATTATACTTTTTGCTATGTAAACACAAAATAACAAAGCATAGCAGTAAGAATAATGCTGAGCTTTACTTAGATGAAGATGATAAGGGGAAGACAAAAAACATCAAGAAAATGTCGATATTACTGGGTATCTTACAAGAGACCTCAGATTTGCATGGCCAGGAGGACGAGGGAGGTGATTCTGCCCCTCTACTATGCTCTGATGAGACCCCACCTGGAGTACTGCGTCCAGCTCTGGAGTCCTCAGCACAAGAAAGACATGGACCTGTTGGAGCAGGTCCAGAGGAGGGCCACAAAAATGATCAGGGGGATGGAACGCCTCTCCTATGAGGAAAGGCTGAGAGAGTTGGGATTGTTCAGCCTGGAGAAGAGAAGGCTTCAGGGAGACCTTATTGTGGCCTTTCAAAACTTAAAGGGGGCTTATAAGAAGGATGGGGACAGACTTTTTAGCAGGGTGTGTTGCGACAGGACAAGGGGGAATGGTTTTAAACTAAAAGAGGGTAGATTTAGATTGGACATAAGGAAGAAATTTTTTACAGTGAGGGTGGTAAAACACTGGAACAGGTTGCCCAGAGAGTTTGGAGATGCCCCATCCCTGGAAACATTCAAGGTCAGGTTGGATGGGGCTCTGAGCAACCTGATCTACTTGAAGATGTCCCTGCTCATTGCAGGGGGTTGGACTAGATGACCTTTAAAGGTCCCTTCCAACCCAAACCATTCTATGATTCTATGATTCTATGATTCTATGATTAAAAAGTCAAAGTTTAATATTATAGAAGACAAATGGTTCTAAACTGCATAATAAGAAAATATTAAATAAACAATAATTTTATAATAATTTTAATTATAATAATTTTATACAATTTTTTATTTAATAATTTATTATTAAATAAAATAAGAAAACATTATCTCAGTGCTCTGCATTATGTGAATGCTATGTCTATTTTTACATTAGTTAACAATGTCATTTGATTACTTGTGCTTTTGCATGACTAGGAATGAACTTTCAAGTATCTGAATGCATTTAGGAATGGTTTTAACTTTAAAATCTATACAAGAAACATCGCTTTTTATTCCTATTTGTTCATAGTATATTCCTATTCATTTCATTAAATTTAATCATCACCATAAGATCTATGGATAAAGTATCTTAACATTTAAAATTAGAAATTATTTGGATTTCACTGCCCTAGTAAGAATTCTAACGAAAAAAAATCCGCTCTTCACAGTGATAGAAAAATCACTTACTAAATAATCACTTACTAAAAAATAAAAATAAGGAATAGAATTTTGCTTTAAAATACTTTGTTTTAAAAACATGGATATCCTTTTCTTCAAATAAAAATATAACATAAAAAATAGAGAAAATTATTAATGGGTTGGTCTGCATTACATTTACAATCAAGACAAATGTACAAATCAAACAGTGCTGAAATCTTGACCTGTGCAAGACTCCAGGTGTACTGGATATGGCTGGGATGGAGTTAATTTTGTTCATAGCAGCCCCTATGGTACTGTGGTTTAGATCTGTGACCAAAACAGCGTAGATAACACACCAGTGGTTTAGCTATTGCTGAACAGTGCTTACACAGTGTTAAGGCCTTCTCTGTTTCTCACTCTGCCCTCACAAAGCGAGTAGGCTGGGAGTGGGCAAGAAGTTGGGAGGGGACACAGCCAGGACAGCTGATCCCAATGACCAAAGGGATATTCCATGCCATATAATGTCATGCTCAGCAATAAAATCCGGGGGGGGGGGGGGGGGGGGGGGGAGTCTTTCCAAAGTCGCCATTGCTCAGAGACTGGCAATTGACTTTGCATCACTTGCTTCTCCCCCATTTTTCCCTCTCTTCATTTACTCAACTGCCTTTATTTCAACCGCGAGTTTTTCTCGCTTCTGCTCTTCTGATTCTCTCCCCCATCCTGCTGTGGTGGGGAGTGAGCGAGCGAGCGGCTGTGTGGGTGCTTAGTTGCTGGCCAGGGTCAACCCACAACAGTCCTTTTTGGCACCCAACATGGGGCTTGAGGGGTTCGAGATAACAACAGATTTGATTGGAGTGTGTTAGACTGAATTCATAGCTGTTATAGCTGTTTAGGTGTTACTTGGCAGGCTGTTACTTGCTGTTGCTGGTCTCAATGTTGACTTGTTTGCTCTCAGTACTGATTTATTTGCTCCCTCACCTGCTCTGTGATGTGCTCCCTCTCTTGCTGTACATCAAACTCCAGTGCCTGTTAATGGCTGCTTTCACCTTTTGCTGTTTGCTGTGTGGTTCATCACTTGTTTTTTACTGCTTTTCCTGGGAGAGCTATGATAAAAGTACTGGCCTTCAGTCTAATCTGGTATTTGGGACCTGCACTGCTGCTATCCCAGTACTACAGGAAGCATTTTGTGGAGACAATTAATGATTACACCTTTTTCCTTTTCTCCTCTGGGACCCATTTTGTGGGGCAAATGAAGAATGGCACCTCCCCCCTCTTCTCCTCCAGGGTAGATGTTTCCTCCCTTGTTGCAATGGCCCTTCATTTTCTTGAATAACCCAAAATGCTCATATTGGTGTGCACCATGAATCTGATTTTGGCTTTTCCTGAGGTTAACCAACGCCACACAGGGATGTGCCCTGAGGTTGGGAACGCCACACGGGGATGTGCCCTGAAGCAGTCGAGTCATGGGCGGCAAAGTGTGGGGGAGAATTTGGGTAAGTGCCTAGAATGGTTTTCATCTCCAATGGTCTGGGACTTCACACCCAAACAGGCACAGAATCCTGTTGAAGTGGCAGACCACTTGAAGAAAGGATGCCTTGTCTATACCAAAGAGATATAACTTCTAACACTGTGTTGGGGTCTGGCCTATACCTACCGAGCCTCTGTCCAGCACCCTTAAGGGAGCGAGAGGGTCTCTGGATCTGAGGACATACAAACAGACACTGTGGCTAAGCCACAGACTCAACCCTCAAATGTAACAGTCGCTTCTGTAGTCCAGAAGAAACAATGGCAGCAGAGGTTGACCCAGTTAGTAAGGGAGGAAGATGCTCTTCCTGAGAGGGAGCATGAGGAAGAATCAGAAGAGGCAGCCTGTTCTGCAGCAGAGCAGTCACAAGAACAGGAGGAGGAAGAGACTGAAATCATAAAAGAGGTGGAAACCACTCGGTCCCTATCCCTGAGTGAGCTGCGAGATATGCAAAAAGATTATGGCCACCAGCCAGGCGAGTGAATTATCAGCTGGTTGTTCCGATGCTGGGATACTGGGGCCCATAGTCAGGAATTAGAGGGTAGGGAAGTCCAGCAGCTGGGATCCCTAGCTAGGGACTGGGGAATCAGAAAAGGGATCATAAGAGGGGCAATAATCTGCAGCTTCCAAAGGTGGCTCCTGTCAAGCGTGAAGGCAAGGTAACCCCTCAAAGGAAGATGTTGTAAACTACCAAGGCAAGTAGACCACCACTGAGGGAGGTGCCCAGTATCTGAGGGAATTAGTGGTGGTAGAGATGATCTACAGCAACCTGGACAACAACCAGGCCTCCAAAGATCTGGATGAAATTTAGTGCACGTGGTCCACGTGGTGGAAGTTTGTACCGGAACACAGTGATATTGTACGCCAGCACCCTGGTGATAAGGGACTGGACAGACATTGAGGCACCAACTGTGGATAAACTGGCCTGCTAGCTCTGGTAATTCAAAGAGAAACTCTCATCCTCCCCGACACTATGGGCCTGCGTCTCAGCTATGGAAAACCTGTCCCAACAGGTCCAACAATTCAAAGTGAATGTCTTCCTCCTTGTCCCTACAGGGTGGTGTCTCAGCTTTCAAGAATGCTGTATGGAATCAGCCTTTTTCTGCTCAAGGGAAAGGGAACTGTGGGCCACCCTGTGGTTCTATCTGCATGACCACAGGGAGGACATGAGGAATTGGGACGGTGCACTTACCTCAAACCTAGAAGCTCACACACGTGAAGTGCAAGAAAAAACAGCATCCAAAAAGAGTCCATTCAGGAAGATGACTGCTCTGTTTGATGTTAAGCAATTCCCCAGACAGAGCAGAAAGGCTGATCCTACTTCTGCTCCTGATGAATGGACTTCTGCTTTGCAATTACAGGAGTGAGGTAAGGAATGCTCTGACTGGGTATAGAGAGGCCCTGACTCTGGCCAGGAAGAGGAAAGGGAGAACTGGGTTTACTCTCAGGCATTGATTCCTCCACATCTCCCCCTTTTTCTTTTACAACAAACACTAAGCTAACTGACTTTTCTATTATTCATCTCACACATTGCAATAAACATAGTACGCACACAAGATTACATACGAATACAATCAAACGTATAATTCCCAGTTCAATCAAACTCATTACCCATTTTGCCAAGCCCCAATAATTCTATCTCTTGTGACTCTACGCTCAGGGGCGGACGGTACACCAAACATCCGTCCCAATTGTCAGTCACATTGCGGCCGCCACTACAAAGTGTTGCATGCGGCTCCGTGAGACCTAGGGTCCAATTGTTCCATGGGAGTCCCACTAAGCAGGTGGAAAAAAGGATCTCCAGGTGACAAGAGCAAAAGGCAAATGGTCTCCTGGCCTGTCTGATTCGCAAGGGCGATCCAGATGTTCTCTTTGGGCTGCGATGGGGCCCAAAACGTGCTTACGCCTGCGACAACGGCAAAAAGATGGCTTGACGGACCGCGCTGGTACCCATCTTGGTCCTCGATCTGTGGAGACACAAGCATACCCTCGACCCCAGGTTATCAATGAAAACGGGCCTTCCCACTCATGAGATTCCAGGTTTCTCACCTTTACCCACGCCTTGTCCCTTATGATTGCCTCATGACCTTCAACAGAATCAAAATGTCTGCAAATCGGGGGTCCACCTTCCTCAGCCCACCAATTGAGAAAATTAAGAACATAAACGGCTTTTGCCAATCTTTCCTGTGGGGTCAAATCCCCTACTCCCCCTTTTTGTTTTGTTAACATGTCTTTGAGCGAACGGTGCGCGCGCTCAACAATGGCTTGCCCTGTGGGGCTGTGTGGAATTCCCGTGATATGAGTGATTCCCCACGTTTGCAGGAATGTCCGTGTGGCTTGGGCAACGTACCCGGGGCCGTTATCTGTTTTTATTTTTCTCGGTACTCTGAGAATGGAAAAAGCAAGAAGAAAATGTTTTCGGACATCCCGGGACTTTTCCCCAGTGTGGGCTGTGGCTGCAATTGCTCCCGAAAACGTATCCACTGAGACGTGGACACATTTGAGTCGACCAAAGTCGGGAAGATGTGTAACATCAGTCTGCCAAAGTTCGAGTGCCTGCAAGCCACGAGGGTTGACTCCCCCCGGCTGTGGAGGGCCCGCACACTGGCACTCAGGGCATGCAGTGACAATTTGGCGTGCTTGCATAAGTGGTAAATGAAACATTCTAGCCAAGGCCTTAGCGTTCTGATGATAAAAGTTATGTGAACGCCTCGCTTGCTCAAATTTCCCCGGAACAACAACAGCCCCTGCAAGCGAATCAGCCAACCGGTTTCCCTCAACCAGGGGCCCCGGCAATGCAGTATGAGATCTGATATGTAATATAAAAAAAGAGTGGATCCTTCGATGAATGTGTTCTCTGAGGGTTTTAAACAGAGCAAAAAGCTGGGCATTATTTACATCTTTCAAATAAGCAAACTCCATGCGGGACACTACCCCTGCAACATATGCAGAATCAGTCACGATGTTGACGGGGCATTGCCATTTCTCAAACACTCGTACCACTGCCGCCAACTCCACGATTTGTGGTGAACCATCTTGTTTCCGGATATCAGATTGCCATTGATCGTGATCGTCCTTCCAGACAAGGACAGACTTACCCGTACGCCCGGACCCATCCGTGAAGACCGTTAGAGCGTCCAAAGGGGTCACGCTACATTTCGGCAATTGCTGCAGTGGTAGCGGGGACTGCAGCCATTTATGACTGGGAGGGTGAATAGAAATCGCTCCTGTAAAACCTTCCATAGCCATTTGAAAAGGTACAGACATTTGCATCAACCAAGTTAACATAGGCATCACGACAGGAATGTAAATGGTATGTGGCTCTTTTCCGCACAGCGCTATCAACCGTTGCCTCCCTCTCATAACCAGGGATGCAAACATTTCTGCTCTAGTGGTGATGGTTTTTCCAAATTGATGGGGAAGAAACACCCATTCTATGACCAACAACTGTTCGCCGCTGGGTGTTGGCTTCCATTGAAACAACAAACCATATGGTTGGAAGTCAGTGTTCGCTATTGCTAACTGAAAAGGAAGCTCTGGATCACAGCGCTGTGCTTGCCGAGCCGATATCATTGTAGCAATCCACTGCAACGCTTGCTGAGCCTCGGGGGTTAACGTTCGTCGAGACCCCAACGCAGGATCACCTTTTAGCAAATTAAACAGAGGTCTCAACAGCTCGTTGTTGATTCCCAACAGAGGCCTTACCCAATTGATGATGCCCAATAATTTCTGCAAATCAGTCAGGGTGTGGACCTGACTACTGATCTTGAGCCCTTGCGGTACCACAGTTTGCTCAGTAATGCGCCACCCTAGATATTTCCAGGGAGCGGTCTGCTGCACCTTTTCTGGGGCAACTATCAAGCCGTTACGCTGGAGGCTCGTTACGACAACCTCCATGGCCCCTCGTATCATGGCCTCAGAGGGGGTTGCTACAAGGATATCATCCATATAATGATAAATTACGACTTCAGGCAATTGGGCACGGGCTGGACTAAGGGCCTGAGCCACGAACCATTGACATATGGTGGGACTATTCTTCATGCCTTGCGGGAGCACCGTCCAATGGTACCGTTGACTCGGCTGGGCTACATTGGTCGCGGGTACAGTAAAAGCAAACCGCAGCGCGTCATCTGGGTGTAGCGGAACGGTAAAAAAACAGTCCTTAAGGTCTATTATAGTGATGTGCCAGTTCATAGGTATCATGGTTGGTGAAGGGAGACCTGGCTGTAGAGCTCCCATGTCCTCTGTAGCCTCATTTATACATCTTAGATCGTGAAGGAGCCTCCACTTTCCTGATTTCTTCTGGATGACAAAAACTGGTGAGTTCCATGGGCTCGTGGATGGCACAATGTGCCCAGTGCGCAGCTGCTCAGCAACTAGGTCCTGCAAGTGATGCAGCTTGTCCGTGGGGAGGGGCCACTGATCCACCCATATAGGCTTTTCACAGGACCATTGCAACTTCAGGGTGTGCTGCCGATCAGTAGCCCCTAGGATAAATTTGTCCCCAGCATGATTCCCCATTGTGACAAACAATCTCGTCCCCACAGCGTGAGAGGGGCCGGAAGAATGAACGGTCGGACATTGGCCCGCCGACCCTCCGGTCCCTCGATTTGAATTAATTGAACACTCTGCAGTGGTGCTGTCTGCCCTCCGATACCTGTAAGGGCAATTGGGACCTGTTTCGTCGGCCATTGAGCTGGCCAGTGTGACTGCGCAATGACTGTCACGTCAGCTCCGGTATCAATAAGGCCGCTGATGCGCACAGACTGCTGAGGGCCACCGCCTGACAGGCAGCAAGTCAGCTGCGGTCGCCCCGCAGCGACAGGCTGCGCCCACCAGAGTTGTGGCGTGCCAGTGGAACCAAAACCTCCACTCCCCCGTTCCTGAGGCTCCGCCGCAGGAGGGACAGCTCGAAAGTAGACGAGCTGTGCTATTCGTGCTCCTGCCGGCACGTAACAGGGCGGAGTAGGCGTCCACAACATAATTTTAATTTCTCCCGTATAGTCTGCATCGATAACCCCAGGGAGAACGAACAAGCCCTGTAACGTGGCGGATGAACGTCCCAGTAAGAGTGCGCTGTAACCGCCACCTAGCGGCCCCCACACTCCGGTGGGCACCGCTTGAACAGCCGTAGAAGTCAGGTTCACTGGGTGGGAGGGGGCCAAGTCCACGCCGGCACTTCCCCATGTTCGGGCGGATAATTCGGAGGCACGGATGCCGGCGGGGGGCTGGGGACAGTTTCCATCATCGCATGGGGGGCTGCTTGTATCATCGCGTGGCCCCTCCCCGCGCTCCTGCATCCGTTTCCCTGGATAGGCTGACCGTCTTTATCATACCGCGACTGGCACTGATTCGCAACGTGCCGGCCCTTCCTACATTTTGGACACGTTCCCAGTTGTGAGTCAGCCAGTTCCCGCCTCCGCCTGCCTGTCTGCGGGCACTGTCTCTTAAAGCGACCGGGACGGCCACAGGTGAAGCACGTCTGTTGGCTGCACTTAAAGTTTGCAAAAGCAGTAGCCATCGCCACAGCCTGGTGCTCCGTGGTCCCCACACGGTTGCATTCCTCTATCATTTCAACTACCGTAGGGTTTTTAACGGACGGAGCACCTTCTGGCAATCCGCGTTAGCATTCTCAATTGCCAATTTCTGTAATAATATTTTCCGCGCTTCCTCATTCTCTACTTGTTTGTCCAAAGCATCTTTTAATGTCTCGATAAATTTCATATACGGTTCCTGCGGTCCCTGCCTAATATTAGTAAAGGAGCATTGGGGCTTCCCTACATCGGGGACCTTCATAAATGCTAGGTAGGCAAGATTCTTTGAATCATTTAGGGCTTCCATTGGGAGTTGTGCCTGGACATGGGCAGTGGCATATCGACCCTCTCCTACCAATGCGTCAACTCCCAAGAATCTCACTGGATCTGCCGCGGGACGCTCCAAATATTCCAGGGCTTTTGCCTCACAGAGTCGCCACCACTCCCCATTCCAGAGCATAAACTGAGCAGAGGAGAGCAACAATTGCGCCAGCGTTTTGCAATCGAGCGGACATAACGTATAACTCCTCATGACCGACCCTAGCATGTTCGCAGAGTAAGGGGCACTGAGGCCAAATTCAATCACTCCCCTTCTCAACTCCTTCACTACTTGGAAACTCAGAGCCTCCCACCGGGGCCTTTGATGAGCTTCATAAATCACCGGGAACGCCCGGACCTCACGGAGCTTAGCCGCGAGGTCAGAGTCCCCTTCTTTCTCTGCCTCCCTTTGAATCCCCTTCCACATATCATGCACATGCGGGGGATATAAATCCGGCTCTTTCTCTGGGTCGACCGGTCCCGGATCAAACGGATTGGGATCATCACTGCCGCTACCCTGCTCCCAGCAGGCAGTCACCGCTCCAGCCTCAGTGGCCGGGGGCGCAGAAGGCTCTTTGGCCACAGATGTACTCCCTCCTGAGTTTTCACCTCTCAGCTTGTCTTTAGCACTGACGTGCTTTTTTAGGGTCTCATTCAGAGTCCTCCAAGGCGCTAGCAGTCCTGCAGCCACCAAGTCCGAACGAGTGGCAGCATCCCAAAGCTGGGTGCCAGCTTCATCCCAAATTTTTGGATCATAAATGTTAGTAGAATCGACTCCCTTAACGGTGGTTGTCATCCACTTCAGGAGTCATCTCAAGTCCCCATTATCCATGGTTACTTGATATTTTTTCAGGATCAGTTCCATGGTCCTACAAACAGTTTTTTCCTCCTTTGTCATGTTTAAACCCATGACTACCGCCCCCCGCTGCTCACCTCTGTTCTGCAGAGACGATTCGACGTCACTATCCCGTTTCCTTTCAACGGCTTTTTTCCTGTTTCTTTTCAACAGCTTTTATCCCGTTTCCTTTCAACGGCTTTTATCCCGTTTCCTTTCAACGGCTTTGCAGTTCAGCGGGGGCTCGTCACCAGATCAGCAATTGCCGACTTTATGGCCCTTCAGACAGAATGTCCCGGTCCCTGTTCGGGCGCCATTTGTGGCGAATAAGGACACGGACTCCGTCTGAGAGGGCACGAAGACGAAGACGAAAATCCCTTTATTATACAGCACAAGCGCCTTTTTATACCTCACATTATGCCACGTATGCACTTCAAAGAATTCCCTAGTACATCCCCTAAGCAAAGGTCATCTCGACACTCTTCCGCTAATTTCCTTATCTTTGTCACACCCTCAGAACCGTGAACTGCCACCTCTTATCTCCCTTTTTCCCACGGCTTCTTTCACTTTCCATCTTCCCATGGCTTCTTGTTTACCAACGCTATGATACTGCTTGTACTCTCAGGCATTGATTCCTCCACAAGAGACAGCTGAACTCCGTCCGTCGCCAGCAGGCCCGGTGCCGTGTAAACCTCCCCGTGGTCAAAGAAGCCAAAATTCTGCCGATGGCACCAGCCCCTGAGCCACGTGTTGATCCGATGAGTTTTCCTGTTCCTTTCAGTGTTCCGCCCTGCCACTAAAGGGATCGAGGAAAACACTACCTGTGCTCCCGATCCTCCCACCAGTCGCCCCAGTGCCCTGAAGTCCCTTTTGATCCCTTCGGGACTTCTCTCTGCAACCTCCTCACTGCCAGCCTGTATAACCAGTAGCGGGTAGTAATCGGAGGCCTGCACGAGACTAGGGAGCTTCCTAGTAATGTCCTTCACCCGGGCCCCAGGGAGGCAGCAGACTTCCCTGTGGGATGGGTCTGACCGACAAATTGGGCCCTCCGTCCCCCTCAGAAGGGAATCACCAATGACAATTACCCTCCTTTTTTTCTTAGCGGAGGCAGTCGTAATTTGTGGGGCTGGCTGCCTCGCCTCGGGCAACCCCCTGGATGGGCCTTCATCTTCGTCCTCGTTCGTCTGGCCCTCAAGTTCCAGAGCCCCATATCTGTTGTGTAGGGGCAACTGGGAAGGTTGAGGTGAGGGAGGCCGGGCGGGGGTTCGCCTGGCACCCCGAGCAGGGACCTGTGTCCATTCCCCTCCATCGCCTGGGTCTCCTCCTTCTGCCTGGTGGCAAGAGGGCAGGGGTTCCTCCGCTTCTTGCGGAGCCCCCGTGTGCTGCCCTTGCCTCAGGGACGGCAGGGTGCGGCTCCACCAATCTATCTCCCTCTCACACTCCCTGATACTCTTTAGCCTCTCCACTTCCTCCTTCAGCTCTGCCACCAGGCTGAGCAGATCATCCACCTGGTCGCAGCACACACAGGCGTCATCTCTGCTGCCCTTCTGTACAAGGGACAGCCTCAGGCACTCCCTGCAGCCGGAGACCTGGACAGATGTGTGTTTGCGTAGGGGCTCCGTCTGGGTAGCCACGTTTCTCCTGGCGATGGCTTTCGGCCGAGTGGAAACCATGGCCAGGTCCTCTTCTGGGAGGGTGACGACCACGAGTTGAGCTAGCCTCTGGAGCCTGGAGGGGGGCTGCGCCCTGCCGGCGCGAACTGCCGCGCAAACTGCCGCACCACGCCCTTCTGACGTGCCACGCCCTGTTTGCCCACCCTGGTCGCCGCGCTCCATGGGGGCTGCTCTTGTATCTGAGAGGGTTTGGCCGCCGTCCCTCCTGTCCCCGCCCACGCTGAGTCAGAGCTGCCGCTCGTCAGGAGCTCACTCCTCCGGCTCGGGGGAGGGGGTGGAGGCTGGGGCACCCTCTTGCTCCCTGCGCTTTTGCCTTCGCGGTTTTTGCCGTGGTTTTGCCGCTTCAGGAAGGGTCCCCCGGCGCGATCCTCCGCTCCGGAGCCCTTCGCCTCGGTGGCTCGAAGCATCTGTGGCTGTGGATAAGTCCATGCTGCAGCAGGTACACCTTGAAGCATCAGTGGCTGTGCATGAGGTCATCCTGGAGCACCTCAAAGCGTGTGGCCATGGATAAGACCTCGACAGAGCAGCTGCACCCCTGGAGGGACTGTGGCTGTGGGTAAGGCCATGCTGGAGCAGGTAGGTATATCTCTGAAGGCATTGTGGCCCATAGAGAAGGCCACGCTCGAACAGGTGCATCTCAAAGTGACTGTGGCTGTGGATAAGTCTATGTCGCAGCAGGTATACCCCTGGAGAGACTGTGGCTCATAGATAAGGCTCCACTTGGAGCAGGTACACCCTAAGGGACTGCAGTCTGTGGATAAGTCCAAGCCGGAGCAGGGGCAAGGGGAGGAGTTCATCGCAATGTTAAACCCTATGGTCTGGACCAAAGGGACCAGGGGTGGAGATTGTAATGGATATACCTTTAAATTGTTGTAACCCATGATTTGAGTTGCATGTTATGGGAATTACTATAGCAGGAACCACCTGAACCAATGGAGGATAAGCCTTACAAGAAGCAGTGCAAGTGCAGCAGTGACCCGACCTGAGCTGGCTTTGGTGCCCAGTAACTCCACGCAACACACCACCTCTCCTCTCCTGAGTGACCACCATAAGACATGGAGCCCAAAGTCACGGACTAAATGAACTCAATGGACATTTTGTGGGCATTTCTGGACATTGTACAAGAGTGGTCCATAGACTAAGGGAATGATATCTGCATATTATATTAAAAGATGGGAAGGGGAGTGGTGGTTAATGAGGATGTACTGGATAGTGTGGGACCTGAGCATGACGTAAATGGTATGGAATAAGGGCTGGAGAATGTGCTGGTTTTGGCTGGGATAGAGTTAAATTTCTTCATAGTAGCTAGTATGGGGCTATGTTTTGGATTTGTGCTGGAAAGAGTGTTGATAACACAGGGATGTTTTCATTATTGCTGAACAGTGCTTACACAGAGTCAAGGCCTTTTCTGCTTCTCACACTACCCACCAGCGAGTAGGCTGGGGGTGCACAAGAAGTTGGGAGGGCACACAGCCGGGACGGCTGACCCCAACTCACCAAAGGGATATTCCATACCATATGACGTCATGCTCAGCAATATAAAAGCTGGGGGAAGAAGGAGGAAGAGGGGACGTTCGGAGTGATGGTGTTTGTCTTCCCAAGTAACCATTACGCATGATGGAGCCCTGCTTTCCTGGAGATGGCTGAACACCTGCCTGCCGATGGGAAGTAGTGAATGAATTCCTTGTTTTGCTTTGCTTGTGTGCGCAGCTTTTGCTTTACTTATTAAACTGTCTTTATCTCACCCCATGAGTTTTCTCATTTTTACTCTTCCGATTCTCTCCCCCATCCCATTGTGGGAGGAGTGAGCGAGCGGCTGTGTGGTGCTTAGTTGCCAGCTGCGGTTAAACCACAACAATGACAAGTTGCATAAACTGCTGAAGGAGAAGGTGAATCGAGTCAGTTTGCAGAGGTGAAAGCCATCCAGCTGGCTTTAGACATTGCTGAACAGGAAAAATGGCCAGTACTTTATCTCTATACTGACTCATGGATGGTGGCAAATGCCCTGTGGGGGTGGTTGCAGCAGTGGAAGCAGAACAACTGGCAGCGCAGAGGTAAACCCATCTGGGCTGCCGCATTGTGGCAAGATATTGCTGCCCGGGTAGAGAACCTGACTGTAAAAGTACGTCACGTAGATGCTCACGTACCCAAGAGTCAGGCCACTGAAGAACACCAAAACAACCAGCAGGTGGACCAGGCTGCTAAGATTGAAGTAGCTCAGGTGGATCTGGACTGGCAACATAAGGGTGAATTATTTATAGCCTGGTGGGCCCATGACGCCTCAGGCCATCAAGGAAGAGACGCAACATATAGATGGGCTCGTGATCGAGGGGTGGACTTGACCATGGACGCTATTGCACAGATTATCCATGAATGTGAAACATGCGCTGCAATCAGGCAAGCCAAGCGAGTAAAGCCTCTCTGGGCCTCTCTGGTATGGAGGACTGTCGTGGTTTAACGTGGCAGGCAGCCAAATTCCATGCAGCCACTCGCTCCTTCCCCCCGCCTGGTGGGGCAAGGAGAGAATCGGAAGGGTGAGAGTGAGAAAAAACTCGTGGGTTGAAATAAAGATAGTTTAATAGAACAGAAAAGAGAAAATAACATTAATAATAATAGAATATACAAAATGAGTGATGCACAATGCAATTGCTCACCACCTGCACTGACCGATAACCAAGTAGCGATCGCTACTTCCTGGATCACGCCTACCCTTCATATACTGAGCATGACGTCACATGGTATGGAATACCCCATTGGCCAGCTGGGCTGGCTGTCCTGATTATGTTCCCTCCCATCTTGTGTACCTAGCTCAGTCAGTAGGCACGGGAGCTGTCCTTGGACTAGGAGGGCACTTAGCAACAACTGAAAACATCAGTGTGTTATCAACATTCTCCTCATACTAAATCCAAAACACAGCACTAGGAAGAAATTTAACCCTATCCCAGCCGAAACCAGGACAAGGACGATGGCTGAAATAACAATATGGGGAGGCCTGGCAGATGGATTATGTCACACTCCCACAAACCTGACAAGGCAAGCGCTATGTGCTCACCATGGTGGAAGCAACCACAGGATGGCTGGAAACATATCCCGTGCCCCATTCCACCACCAGGAACACCATCCTGGGCCTTGAAAAGCAAGTCCTATGGCAACATGGCACCCCAGAAAGAATTGAGTCAGACAACGGGACTCATTTCCGAAACACCCTCATAGACACCTGGGCCAAAGATCATGGCATTGAGTGGGTCTATCACATCCCCTACCATGCACCAGCCTCCGGGAAAATCGAACGATACAACGGGCTGCTAAAGACTACGCTGAGGGCAATGGGTGGTGGGACATTCAAGCATTGGGACACACAGTTAGCAAAAGCCACGTGGTTAGAAAACACCAGGGGATCTTTCAATTGATCTGGCCCTGCCCAGTCGAAACTTTTGTTTACTGTAGAGGGGTGTAAAGTCCCTGTCGTGCATATGAGAAATATGCTGGGGAAGACAGTCTGGGTTATTCCTCCTTCGGGCAAAGGCAAACCCATTCGTGGGATTCCTTTTGCTCAAGGACCTGGGTGCACTTGGTGGGTAATGCGAAAGGATGGGGAAGTCCGGTGTGTACCTCAAGGGGATTTGATTTTGGGTGAAAATAGCCAATGAACTGGATTGTATGATCTTAATAACTATATAATACTGTATGTCATCACTTCTATGGTTACTATATGCCATATCAATGGTATTGCAGTAAGAATCACCCAGATTAATGTAGGATGAACTCCGATGAAACTGAGCAAAGTGCAACAATGATAGAACCAGACGAGCGCAGCGGTAATGGAACTAGAACTGGCTTCAGGATGCAACAATCCAACACCACACACCATCTCTCCCGCCCTGCAAGACTGTTATGGCAGATGGAGCCCAAAGTCATGGACTAAATGAACTCAGTGGACATTTTAGAGGGATGGCCCATAGACTAAGGGAATGATATCTATGTGTATATATCAAAGGACAGGAAAAGTAGTGGTGATTAATTGGAATGTATTGGAAAGTGTGGGACTTGGACATGACGTAGATGGTATAGAATAAGGGGTGGATATTATCCTGGTTCTGGCTGGGATATAGAGTTAATTTTCTTCCTAGTAGCTGGTTTAGTGCTCTGTTTTAGATTTAGTATGAGAATAATGTTGATAACACACTAATGTTAGAGTTGTTGCTAAGTAGTGCTTACTCTAGTCAAGGACTTTTCAGCTTCTCATGCCCTGCTAGGGAGTAGCTGGGAGGAGGCACAGCCAGGACAGGTGACCCAAACTGGCCAAAGGGATATTCCATACCATATGACGTCATGCTCGGTATATAAACTGGGGGAGTTGGCCGGGGGGTGGTGACCGCTGCTCGGGAACTGACTGGGCATCGGTCAGTGGGTGGTAAGCAATTGCATTGTGCATCACTTATTTTGTATATTCTTCTATCATCATCATCATCATCATCATTATTATTATTTTCCCTTCCTTTTCTGTCCTTTTTAATTGTCTTTATCTCAACTCACGAATTTTACTTTTTTTTTCAATTCTCTCCCCCATCCCTCTGAGGCGGGGGGAGTGAGCAAGTGGCTGTGTGGTGTTTAGGTGCCTGCCAGTTTAAACCACAACAATGCATTACTGATTAACTAAACATTAAAAGGATGTTACAAATCTGAAACATGTAAGGTACTGATATTTAAAAGCCTAACGTAAAATGAAGGTTAGTAGTGCATTAATCTTTTCTCTGTTGGATACTAGTGGCTTGTATAAAATGGGTTGATTCTTTGAACACGCATTTCTCCAGCACATTTTTGGCACCTTTCTTGGAATATTCAAAGCCTAGTGATGGAATTGATGCAGTAGATACAGTCTGTTACAGTACCTATTATTCCATACTGCTCGCTTCTTTAATTCTAAACAATGAAGACTTGTTGCTTAGGAGTTAGGTAACTAACAGGTATTGTGTTTGCAGGTGTGTAGCATTGTTAGACCCTAGTAATGATTAACCTTGAAATTAAGAACCATAAATGAACGTGGTCCAGACATGGCTTGGAGACAAACCTCGACCTTATAAGGAAAGAAAGGGATGGGTTCATGAAGAGTTCACTACCCTACTAACCACCAGAGATCACCTGAGACCCTCAAGAAGACCCTAAAGACTTTAGTGCGCATGCGTCTAGGATGATGTAATATTATAATTCGTTCTTGGAAATTTAATGAATATGTGAAAGAGAATCTTAAAATATGTATGAGAAGCATGGATATAAACAGAAAGGTGACTAGACCAGGTGTGCTTGATTTGTGGCAATTCCACCGAGCACCCAGGCCTGAATAAAACAATATCTCTCCTGAGTGTGTGGAATTGGTTACTTGCGTGCCAGGCACGAATCGACTTTTTGGACTACAGTTTTTGGCGACCCAGATGGGACTGCTGTGAAGCCTTGCCTGGATCAACTTGCCGGCTCTTGGTGGGGAGACCCTGCTCTCTGGACTCCAGCGCGCACCGACCTTTTGATCGGGGACTCCGTGAGTATTCTCCCCGACCAGAGCAGGTGAGCGACTCAACGGTGCAACGCTAAGGTAAATGAGATATTGTTCTGAGGTATAAAATTGTGCATGCATTTGGTAAGGAATTGTGGCCAAAGGTAAAAAGGTATATTCATATGCGTTTGACAGTGACGACTGGAGTATATGAAATTGTGGCCAAAGGTAAAAAAGGTATATTCATATGCGTTTGACAGTGACGACTGGACTATATGAAATTGTGGCGCCAAAGGTAAAAAGGGTATATTCATATACGTTTGACAGTGATGACTGGAGTATATGAAATTGTGGCCAAAGGTAAAAAAGGTATATTCATATGCGTTTGACAGTGACGACTGGACTATATGAAATTGTGGCGCCAAAGGTAAAAAGGGTATATTCATATACGTTTGACAGTGACGACTGGAGTATATGAAATCATGGTTAAGAACGTTCGTTTTGGGCAAAAATATGGGAACTCAACAGTCTAAAGTAACACCTTGCTCTCCCCTTGGATGCATCATAAAACATTGGGGAAAATTTGGGGGAGATCCTTTGAGAAAGGAGAAATTAATTGAGTCTTGTACTAAATGGTGGCCAATGTATAAATTAGAAGATGAGGTAAAATGGCCAGAATTGGGAACTTTGCAATATAATACTATCTTGCAACTTATGTTATTTTGTGGACAACCAGAGTAAATGGGATGAGGTCCCTTATGTGGACTTGTTCTTTACCTTGAGAAATGATCATGAAATTCGGAAGGAATGTAAACTTTTAGACTCAGATTCTAATGTGGTGATGATGATGATGGAGGACAAGGAACCAAAAACGCATTGTTGTTCTGCTTGTAGTATAGGAAAATGGTGTTTAAAACTAGGAGAAGAGGAAGAAGATATACAGATGTTGGTGGCACCGAGTAAAAATGAAAGTTTTGAAACTGAAGCAAGGGGAAGTAATACATTTAGTCCAATAGCTGGCAGAACTAGGACCCAACAGGGGTCTGCCTTATTACCACCCCTTCGTCAGGCTGTGGGCCCAAGGGGGGAACCAGTGTTTGTGAAAATACCTTTTACTACTTCTGATTTGATGAATTGGAAAGAATTGGCAGGATCATATAGGGAAAATCCTGAAAAGGTATATCGATCTTTTAAGACAATTATTAAAAATCATAATCCAGATTGGCAAGATATTCAAATTCTTTTAAATAATTTGTTAACTCCTGAAGAAAAGAGGGTGGTATTGGAAAAAAACTAATATGGAAAATGAAAGAAAAAACGATAGGAAACAGAAAGCTGCTATTCTTGTGGCTGCTTTTGTGAATGCCCAAGGATCTGCTGGAGGTAGGGGCAGAGGATATTTGAGAGGTAAAAGCAAAGAGTACTTAAGGGGCAGAGGTAGAGGATGTGGAAATATATTTAAACAGTCTACTCCATTAGGGATCAATCAATGTGCTTTATGTAAGAAGCAAGGACACTGAAAAAATGAATGTCCAGAGAATAGGAAAGTTAGCCAGCCACAACAAATCCCACCTGAAGATGATCTACTTATGATGGGAGAGGATTCTGAATGATAGGGACTGGGGGCAGAAAATGATATTCTTCCAGCTGAGCCCCTGGTTCCAGTAAAGCTGGGAGATGAAGTAGTTGATTTTTTAGTGGACACTGGAGCAAAATATTCTGTTATAAATACATGTAAAGGACCAATGAGTAAATTTAATGTATCTATTGTTGGGGTCACGGGAAAGAAAGAGGTAAAGCCTTTGATGAAACCTTTAAAATGTAAAATTGGAGTAAAAACATTGATGCATGAATTTTTATATATACGGGAATGCACCATGCCTCTCTTAGGGCAGGATTTATTGAATAAATTGGGAGCACAAATTAACTTTAAAAAAGGAAAAATCCAAGTTCATTTTCCTGAAGCTAATGCCTGGCAAGCACAAGTTTATTTATTACAGACAAACACAGAAGAATCTGAAGAAATCAGTTTACCCTTTTGTTTGGGCGACAGAGAAACCAGGAAGAGCAAAACATGTGGAACCGGTAAAAGTTGAATTGAAAACAGGAGTTCGACCGGTAAGAAAGAAACAATATCCTATTAGTATAGAAGCCAGAAAAGGTTTGGAACCAATAATAAATAATTTTCTCAAATATGGACTTTTAAGAGAATGTCAATCTGATTACTCCTATCCTTTCAGTGAAAAAAGCCACATAACCAAGGATATAGGCTGGTTCAAGATTTAAGAGCAATAAGTCAATTAGTGGTGGACATTCATCCAGTAGTCCCTAATACATATATGCTGCTAACAACTATCAATGAATCAAATGCACATTTCTCTGTTTTAGATTTGAAAGATGCTTTCTTTAGTATACGTCTGGAAGAAAACAGTCAAAAGATTTTTGCCTTTGAAGGGGAAGATCCGTTGACTGGGAGGAGAACTCAGCTCTGCTGGACTGTGCTGCCACAAGGGTTTAAAAATAGCCCAACTATCTTTGGAGCAGCCCTGAATAAGGAACTGGAACAGTGGTCCGGTAAGGAAGATCAAATCACCCTCCTTCAGTATGTTGATGACATCCTATTGGGAGCAGATACTATTGAGATTCGCAAAGAAAAGACTGTTAGCCTCCTAAACTTTCTGAGAATGGCTGAGTACAGGGTGTCAGAAAAGAAAGCACAAATTGCAAAACAAACTGTAATTTATTTGGGGTTTGAGATTTCCCAAGGACAACGAAGATTGGGAAATGATAGAAAAAAGGCCATTTGCAGGATGGCACCCCCTCAATTTACAATATCAAGCTCTGTTAGTGGAACAAGATGACATCATTTTGAAAGTAAGTGCAATTTTAAATCCTGCTTCTTTAATGCCAAGTGAAAAAGAGTGTGATCCTAATCATGATTGTTTACAAGTTATCGAACAGGTATATGCCAGCAGGCCAGACCTGAAAGATGTCCCTCTCCAGACTCCGGATGAAGAATTATTTACTGATGGAAGCAGCTTTATTGTGAAAGGAGAAAGGAGGGCCGGCTATGCCATGGTAACTTTAACCGAAGATCGAGAAGTAAAAGCATTACCTCCAAACACATCCGCCCAGAAGGCAGAGATAAGAGCTTTGACAAGAGCTTTAGATCTGACTAAGGGTAAAAGAGTTAATATTTATACAGACTCTAAATATGCTTTTGGAATTGTTCATGCCCAATGAGCGATATGGAAAGAGCGAGGACTTTTGTCTGCCAGTGGCTCACCTATGAAGTATGGAACAGAGATTTTAAATTTACTGGAAGCAGTACAAAAAACCCAAAGAAGTTGCTGTGATTCATTGTAAAGCGCATCAAAGAGGAAACTCAAAAGTGATACAAGGAAATTGAAAGGCAGATGAAGCTGCCAAGCGTGTGGCGCTAAATACTACACCCCAAATTATAACGAAAAAGAAAATAAGTTGGCTGAGCTATTACAGTGCAAAAAGAATGATCAAGGATGATGGATTACTTCACATGGACAATGTATGGTAACTCCTGAAATCATGAAGAAATTAATGGTACACATATGGGAGCAGAAGCAATGGTTGAGTCGGTAAAACGATATGCAATAGGGACTAAAATGTTATTGATTGCTAAAAGTGTGAGTAATAAATGTGAGATTTGTCTTAGGAACAATCCAAAAATACAAATCCGACCCCCTCCTGAAGAGGTAAGGAAAAGCATAACTCCCGGTGAGTATTGGCAAATAGATTTTTCAGAATTACCAAGGTGCAACCAATACCGATATTTATTGGTATTAGTAAAGACCTTCTCTGGATGGCCAGAAGCTTTCCCGTGTCAAACCAACAAGGCAAAAGAGGTAACAAAACACATTAAAAAAAATTATTCCAAGATTTGGAGTCCCTTTAGAGATGTCCTCTGATAGAGGCCCACATTTTGTAGCAGAGGTTATTAAGAATATGAGTAAGACACTAGGAATCAAATGAGATTTACATGCCCCTTGGAGACCACAATCTAGTGGACAGGTAGAGAGAATGAACCAAATATTAAAGAGACAAATTTCTAAAATATGTCAGGAAGCTCAGTTGAAATGGATCGAAGCTTTACCACTTGCCTTTTTAAGAATTAAGGTGACCCCGAGAGCTAGAGAAAAAATAAGTCCATTTGAAATTTTGTATGGTAAACCTTATAATGTCAATCTAACAGGAAGATCTGAACAAATGCATGTAATAGGAGAAAAAGTGTTAACTGAATATCTCTTGTCTTTGAGTAAAATGGCGAGTTCTTTACACAAATATGTTCTTTTGAGGACACCTTTACCCCTTGAATTTCTGGTACATTCATTCAGTCCAGGAGACCAAGTCTACCTGCGAACGTGGAAGGACGACCCCTTTGGAGAAAAGTGGAAAGGACCCTTCCAAGTGTTATTAACAACAAACACTGCTGTAAAATTAGAAGAAATAAACTCTTGGATTCATTACACCAGAATAAAAAAAAATACCTTCTAGACCGTGGACATCTACACCTAAGGAACCATTGAAATTAACTTTAAGGCGTACTTGATGAGTCACCGCAGATGTTGCTAAATTATTTGTGATATTTACAATACTTATTGTTAGAAAGGAAACTAAATTAATTAGGAATTGTGGGTTTAGGAGTAGAAAATGTGGATCCTGTTGATATTAATTATGATGATCAGTAAAGCTGAATCCCAATTTCTATTGCCAAAATGGAATAGAAATCGAAATATCTGGGAACTTTTAACCCGAGAAGTAAATTTTCATGGCTTCCAAATTTAAATTGGCTCAAACAGTTATTTTTACTTGCAATACTGATCGTCATCTGTCGTGGTTTAACCTGGCAGACAGCCAAATACCACGCAGCCGCTCACTCACTCCCCCCACCCCCAGCGGGACGGGGAGAGAATCGGAAGGGTAAGAGTGAGAAAAAACTCATGGGTTGAGATAAAGACAGTTTAATAGAACAGGGGAAAAAAGGGAAAATAATAATGATAATGATAAAATATACAAAATGAGTGATGCACAATGCAATTGCTCACCACCCGCGCTGACCGATAACCAAGTAGCAATCGGTACTTCCTGGATCACGCCTACCCTTCATATACTGAGCATGACGTCACATGGTATGGAATACCCCATTAGCCAGCTGGGCTGGCCGTCCTGATTATGTTCCCTCCCATCTTGTGTACCTAGCTCAGTCAGTAGGCACGGGAGCTGTCCTTGGACTAGGAGGGCACTTAGCAACAACTGAAAACATCAGTGTGTTATCAACATTCTCCTCGTACTAAATCCAAAACACAGCACTAGGAAGAAATTTAACCCTATCCCAGCCGAAACCAGGACAGTATCCACCCCTTATTCCATACCATTTACGTCGTGCTTAGGTCTCACATCTTTTTTTAATACATTTCAATTAACCACCACTATCTTTCTTTATATATACACACATATATATATATGCACGCACAGATATCATTCCCTCGGTCTACGGACTATCCCTCTAAAATGTCCACTGAGTTCATTTAGTCCATGACTTTGGGTTCCATCTGTTATAACAGTCTTTCAGGGCCGAAGAGATGGTGTGCGGTGTTGGGCCGTTGCATCCTGAAGCCAGTTCTCATTTCGGTACTGCTGCGCTCGTCCAGTTCTATCATCGTTGCACTTCGCTCGGTTTCATCGGAGTTAGTTCATTCTTCATTAATCTGGGTGATTTTCACTGCTATACCACTGCTATATCATAGAAATAATGATATACAATATCATGTAACAGTTGACATCAAAATTCAGTTCATTGGCTATTTTCACCCAAAATCAAATCCCCTTGAGGTACACACCGGACCTCCCCATCCTTTCGCATCACCCACCAAGTGTACCCAGGTCCTTGAGCAAAAGCAATCCCACGGATGGGTTTTCCCTTGCCAGAGGCAGGAGTAACCCAGACTGTCTTCCCCAGCATATTCCTTATGTGCACGACAGGGACTTTATCTCCATCTACAGTACGTAAGGGTTTGGATTGGGCAGGGCCAGCTCGATTGGCAGATCCCCTGGTATTGACTAACCAGGTGGCCTTTGCTAAATGTGTGTCCCAATGTTTGAATGTCCCACCACCCATTGCTCTCAGCGTAGTCTTTAGCAGTCCATTGTATCGTTCGATTTTCCCGGAGGCTGGTGCACGATAGCGGATGTGATAGACCCACTCAATGCCGTGCTCTTTGGCCCAGGTGTCTATGAGGGTGTTTCGGAAGTGAGTCCCGTTGTCTGACTCAATTCTTTCTGGGGTGCCATGTCGCCACAGGACTTGCTTTTTGTCGGAGTGACCAGGGGTCGGAGTGGGAGTGCGTTCCTGGAGTAATGATGAGTCCCAGTATGGGTATGGTCATTCTCGTTTATTTCAAAATACTACGCTACTTTTATAAGCCAGCCACATTAACACGCGCACCTACGAATCCTCTATTGGTTACAGTCAGCAAGCACACGAATCTTAATATACACAGATTGGTCAAAAGCAGGTGTCCATGCGAACGCTTCCTGCGCCTGCATTCCGTTACATAATCTACTGATAGTTACATTCCTCAGCCTGTTTTCCCTATTCTACTATCACTTCAGAGACTCTAAAACTATAATTGCTCTTTAGCAACCCTTGCCTTATACTATTGCTAACAAATCCTCAGTGCTTGGAATGTTCATAGGATGTCCGTTATTTAATAAAAATCCTTCCACAAATTCCCCTTTTTGTTTTTGAACAATCCAAGCCTGATTTACTACTTTCGATACAGCCTTTTTTTTTTTTATACAACCAAAAGCAATACAAAAAGCATACACACAATATTAAGATGATAATCAATATACGCAAGCCTTCTTTTATCAAAGCTATCAGCCATTACGGCAACTCTCTAAAAATATTCATGAGCCATTCATCTAAAATGCCATGATTTTGTGGTATCATGCTTACATGGTTTTTTAACCATTGTAATTGTTTATGTATAGACTCACCATGATCGGATAGGTTCATGCAACACATAAACTCTTCTACCCAGAAACCAGGCACGCCCACCAAACAGGTTCTGAAAGGCTCAGTTGCCGTAGCAAGAGACAAACAAAACACAGATTGATCTGTTTTGTTTGCCCAGGTAACCCACATATTTTCCTAGGCTCTATGTGATGTATGGACATAGTCACAGGGACTACCATCACTACTACTAATGTTCCAATCACCAGGTTTCGTAATTGTTTTGCTTTACTTTCCATGCGAACCGCTTTTGACATTTTTCTTTTGTTGCAACCCATTGGTTAAAGGGTACTTTCCAGATCTCTGGCACCAGGTTATGTCGTTTACACTCAACACCTAAAATAATAGACAAGCAAGCTTTTTCAGCAGTTAATCTAGTCCACTGGTTACAGCTGATCTGATATGAAAGTGTGTTAGTTATCTCATGCCCAGTAATCAACAATATTTTAGTCAAATCAATTTCTTTTGATAACAGTGATCACACCATCGATTAGCGTGATTAAGCCGAACCCACCATTTTTTCCACATTGATAACATTCACATAACACCCAGGGTTTACATCGGTGACAGTCTTCGCATCTGATTTTGCTTTTTTCTATTTCATAAGGAGAGTTCATAACAACGTACAGTCTCAGTCGTTACAATTCCTTTGATACGTCTTCCTCTTCTTGTGAGAGCGCAGGCTTCACCGCTCGGCTAGGCACCCATATTGGTCCCTTATCTGTGGAAACACACATGTATCCCCTCCCATTAAATATTACCGAAACTGGGCCCAGCCACATGCCAGTGATTGGGTCTCGATACATTACTTTTAGTTTCGGAAGCGTTGTATGAGAGTTAAACTTAAGGTTTTGGTGATGGATTATAATCGATGGCTCTTCTCTGTCTCCCATCAGACACAAATAATTTAGGGTAAATAGGACTTTATGCAGTCTCATCTGCGGGTCCTTTTGCTTTACTAGATAGTCCTTCAATACCTGATGCGTACGTTCTACTAGACTTCGCCCCGTCGGTGAGTTTGGGATGCCAGTAATATGCTTGACCCCCCATCTCATCAGAAAGGTTCTCAACTTCTGACTGGTGTAAGCAGGGCCATTGTCTGTTTTCAGTTGTTCTGGCACACCCAACACCGCGAAGCAAGCAAGGAGGTGCTTATACACATGATGAGCCTTCTCACCCGATAAAGCCGTGGCCCATATTACTTTAGAAAAGGTATCTATGGTGACATGCACATATTTGAGCTGCCCAAATTCAGCAATGTGAGTGACGTCAGTCTGCCAGAGCTCTAAAGCCTTGAGACCTTTTGGATTAACGCCCAGTCCTATTCCAGGTCCATGATTTCCACACTTGGGACAGGCCTGTATGATAGAGCGAGCTTCGTTTTCTGATAACCCATATTGCCTTCTTAAACCCTTTGAGTTTTGATGAAATATTTCATGACCCTGCCTAGCTTGTAAAAATTTATCTACAGGTGGTACATGACACGCTGGACTGACAAGATTGTCCGCTATCTGATTGCCTTGTCCTAAACCCAACTCCCATTGATGGCTACGGATATGAATGACACAACACGGAGCCACTCGCTGGGAGATGGTCGATCTTAATTGAATAAACAGTTTCCCTAGCTGAGGATTATTTGTTTCCCTAATCAGTGCGTCTTGAATTCTTGGTATAAGCCCAGCTACATATAGAGAATCAGTCACCACATTCAAAGGATGATCAGGCCAGTTCCCTAATGCCCATACCACCGCCATTAATTCTAAAGTCTGTAAGGTATCTCCAGCTTGCCCTTGCAAAATCTTTTTGCACCATTGATCTGTTTCCCACCATACGCATGCAGCTTGTCTAGAGCATTTTCCCGCATCTGTGTATACCGTCAACCCCTCGAGTATCGGGCTAACAATCACTTTAGGTTTTTCTAGCCACTGATTTCGTTTTAGAATCTGCCACAATTTCCCTTGAGGTTGCTGAGAGTGCACCTTTCCACTAAATCCCAACAGAGATTCTTGAATGGCCAACATGTGGCGTATCCACCATTCTAAATCTACAGCGTTAACAGGAATACTGATGTCTGCTGGTTCCTGTCCTGTCAGCTCTATAATTCGCGTTCTCCCTTTTCGGATTAATTCCCCTACAGCTTCAGGACGAGTTTGTATACTGCAACGTGGTTGTACCCGTAAGAAAACCCATTCCAAAATTTGAAAAATGGAGGAATTTGGCGAGTTATCATTACTCTTGTTGTCAATGGCAATCACAGAGTTCATTCCCTGTTGTCCCTTCATCTCCCCCTTCTTGTTTTGCCATTGACATATAACAGCAAAAGGTGATTCTTCGGTGTTACAGATAAGCAAAGAAAGTGGCAGTTCAAGGATTCTTCTTGTGGTCCAGGCTATAGTAAGTTTGTTTATAATGTGCTGTAAGGCTACGTGGTGTTTGTGCGTCATATGAATTTCAGCTGCAGGCTGAGTGCCTCGCAGTAATTCAGTTAGTGGTTTAATGTCTGCATTGGTAATGCCAGCGCAATTGCGAACCCATTGGATGTCGCCTAAGACCGTCTGCACATCAGCCAATGTTTTGAGTGGAGTTTTTAATGCTATTTTTTGAGGACGAATTTTTGCCTGTGCAATGATCCACCCTAGGTATTTCCAAGGTGGAGACCTTTGGATCTTTTCTGGTGCAATTACAAGTCCCTTGTCTGCTAGCATGGTTGTTAATTGTTGTATATGATGCACTTCAAAAGGAACTTGTTGACAACACAAAATATCATCCATATAATGATAGATGATAGTGTCAGGCCATTTTTCTCTTATCGGTTGCAGTGCCCAGGCGACATATAATTGGCACAATGTAGGAGAGTTTTTCATCCCTTGTGGAAGTACCACCCACTCATACCGCTCTGCTGGTGCTGCTTTATTTATCGAGGGTATGGAAAAGGCAAATCTCTGAGTGTCCTGAGGGTGCAATGGGATTGTGAAAAAGCAGTCCTTTAAGTCAACTATAAGTATGTGCCAATTTTCAGGTAACATATTAGGTGATGGCATTCCAGGTTGTAAGGCTCCCATAGGCAACATTTGGTCATTTATTTTCCTCAAATCATGTAGTAAACGCCACTTCCCACTTTTCTTAGGGATGACAAAAATAGGAGTATTCCATGGACTGACAGATGGTTTGATATGTCCCTCTATAAGTTGTTCGGATACCAGTTGTTTAGTTATTTGCAATCGCTCTTTAGTCACGGGCCACTGGTCAACCCAAACAGGGTCATTGGAGATCCATGTTAACGGTGGGTTGGGCGATTGCTCCCCAGTGCCCATGACTAAAAATGCTTTGTAGTCAGCATTGCCCCGATCTGACTGAGAACATCACGTCCGATTAATGCTTCCAATCCTCCAGGGAGCGACAAAACATGGACCTTCAGTGTTGCCCTCTGGCCTTCTGGGAAACTCACTTGAACCGGTTTACTACTTATATATGGGGCCGAGTTCCCTCCCACTCCTGCAATTAATGCCTTTGGGGTTTCTATTTCCCACTGCAACGGCCAATTTGCTCGATTTATAATAGTTATGTCGGCCCCAGTGTCCAACATTGCATTTATTCTTATTGAAAGGTTCTCCTGACTCAAAGTCACAGTTTCGAGTGGGCGGTGGTCTAATTTTGCAGTGAAACATACAGCAGGTCCAGTAGAACCAAATCCTTTACACCCACGTTCTTCCCAATCTTGGTTTGATCGATTTAAAGGATTTTTAAAAGCTAATATCTGGGCTATCCGACTGCCTTTTGGGATGAAGAGAGGAGGACTTATTGTATAGGCCATAATATGAATTCGACCGGTATAGTCTGCATCAATGACTCCAGGAATTACAATCAATCCTTTTATTCCTGCAGAAGATCGACCTAAAAGGATTCCACCTATCCTATTACTATCAGCTACTAAAGGCCCTACTGCATTGCTAGGGATTTTGCACACTTCTGTATTGGTTAAAGTGAAATCTATTGTTGTTTCCAGGTCGACTCCCAAACTTCCTTTGGTGGCAAGTGAGTGTGTTTGTAAAAAACCTGATTGCTGCTGTCGTTTTGAGGGGGCATTTGTGTCTGCGCGCGGCCTCTCCCCACGCTCAATTTGAAGTTTCCCGAACAGTCCTTAGTAGCATGGGTATTTTTTTGACACTTATCACACCATACGGGAGCATGACAATTTCGCCTGTTATGCCCCTGTTCCCCACAACGAAAGCAGATGCCTTTAAAGGGCTGGACTATTCCTGGAGCATGTTGCTGCCTAACAACAGCTGCTAATGGTTGTACTACTTCTTTGACAGCACTTTGCAGCACAGCTGCCATCGACTCATTTTGTTTTTGAACCCCCGCTCTTTCCACCCGAGAAAGCATTTCTTCCACTCCTGCCCCTTTGGGCAGACTGGCTAGAATGGCCTTGGTAGTGTTATTGGCGTTATCAAAGGCCAAAATTCTAAACATTTGTTGTTTATTGTCCTCTCCCAAATCCGGGTGGTTCATCACTGCGTCCCAAAGCCTATCAATAAAGTTGCTATACTTCTCAGTTGCACCTTGCGTCACCGAGCTGAAAGAAGGGCCTTCCGATCCTGGTAAGGAAAGAAACGCATCTAAAGCAAGCTTAGAAGATAACTGTAACATACTGACAGGAAAAGTTAGTTGGACATTTATATCCGCATAACGTCCCCCACCAATGAGCATCTCAGCTGTGATCCCAAATAATGGATCCCCTTGTTGTTGATGCTGGGCAGCAGCATTCACTGCCCTGTGAGACCATGACGATCCCCATAACAAAAACTGTGTAGGTGTCAACAGAAGCCTCATCAGACTTTGACAATCATGGGGACACATCAAATCAGCAGAAAAAATCCAAATAACGATCTGTCGTGAGGCTTCCGATTTAACACCATACTGCGATATAGTATTTTTGGCTTGTTGTAGAATCTTCCAATCATGCGGTTCCCATTTTCCTTGACCGTTGTCCTGTACCACCAGAAAAGCCATGGGGCCAATGTTGGATGCAACCCCCCACTGTCCTTCCAAAATAGCATCTCAAACAATTCCTCTCCATCGGCCGGGATGGGTAGCTGCGGTAGGCCTGGAGAAACAGGGTGGCAAATTGTCTCTCGAACCGGCGGTTGACCAAGGTTCTCCTCTTTGCTGAGTCTGTGAAGTCAAGTCCTTTAGTTGTTGCACAACCTCTTTTAACAGCTGATTAATACTGTCTGTTGAATTCTTCTCTTTTCCGCTAGATGGCGGTGTGGCAGCACCAGAGGAATCATTGAAGAGTGGCAAGGGGGGGTGGAGAGGAGGGGCAGTGGGAGGAGGGCGGCACGTTTCCCCGCCTTGAATTAGGGGGGTGGGTGGAGCCGGCCACTCCTCCCCCTTCATGCCCGGCAGTTGCTCTTCTGCTTTTGCCTCACACTGCTGCTGTGCTACAGCCCCGGCAACTTCCGGCTGCTGTGGCGTAGATGATATTGTCGGGGAAGATGGCGAACATAGACTGTCGGGCGTTTTTAAGTCCTGCTCAACTCTATCGCGCAATTCGGCAACAGTCTTACAGGTGGACCCCGTCATACCCTTCACAGCAGACAGCCCAAAAAATCGCGCAAAAGGTCCCGCCTTGGATTCCATGCTCTTAGACTGTTCCGGTATGGGGTCCGGAGCCAGCATCTGAACAGCCGCACACGCCACCTCCCGTTCAGCTTTCATAGCTTTTAAAGTGTCTAGTACGTCTCCCCACAAGTCTGACACAGACTTAATGTCCTTCTCAAATTTTTTATCACCTCCAGTAAGCTTCTGCCACATTAGTTCCCCCAGCTCCCACCATTCAGGCACAGAAAACAACGTGTGAGTGTCCTTAAAAAGTCCCAAACGTTGTCCTAACTTAATTAGCTTGATAAGCTGTTTCACCGTTGTCTCGATCCCTCTCTTAGAGAGTAGTCCTGCAAGCAACGTAGCAGCTGCCTCACTTTCCCTGATAGCAGCTCACCCTCTGGGAGGCAGTTGGCCACTCTGCACCGTTATCTATTCTATCTGTTTGAGCAATAGAATAGTACTTCTCCCAGTCGCTTGTTTCCCACTCCCCTTCTCTCGCTGCGCTTACCGCAGTCTCGAAGAATTGTAGTCTCTGCTACCAGACCTCTGGGTTACGAGCCCAGCATGTTTCCGCATCCTCTGCTACCAGATGTCGGAGTGACCAGGGGTCGGAGTGGGAGTGCGTTCCTGGAGTAATGATGAGTCCCAGTATGGGTATGGTCATTCTCGTTTATTTCAAAATACTACGCTACTTTTATAAGCCAGCCACATTAACACGCGCACCTACGAATCCTCTATTGGTTACAGTCAGCAAGCACACGAATCTTAATATACACAGATTGGTCAAAAGCAGGTGTCCATGCGAACGCTTCCTGCGCCTGCATTCCGTTACATAATCTACTGATAGTTACATTCCTCAGCCTGTTTTCCCTATTCTACTATCACTTCAGAGACTCTAAAACTATAATTGCTCTTTAGCAACCCTTGCCTTATACTATTGCTAACAAATCCTCAGTGCTTGGAATGTTCATAGGATGTCCGTTATTTAATAAAAATCCTTCCACAGCTTTTCAAGGCCCAGAATGGTGTTCCGGGCAGTGGCATGGGGCACAGGGTATGTTTCCAGCCATCCGGTGGTTGCTTCCACCATGGTGAGCACATAGCGCTTACCGTGTCGGGTTTGTGGGAGTGTGATATAATCAATCTGCCAGGCCTCCCCATATTTATATTTCAACCATTGTTCTCCATACCAAAGAGGCTTCACTCGCTTGGCTTGTTTGATTGCAGTGCACGTTTCACATTCGTAGATAACCTGTGCAATAGCGTCCATAGTTAAGTCCACCCCTCGATCACGAGCCCATCTATATGTTGCATCTCTTATAATTCACCCTTATGTTGCCAGTCCAAATCCACCTGAGCCACTTCAATCTTAGCAGCCTGGTCCACCTGCTGGTTATTTTGATGTTCCTCAGTGGCCCGACTCTTGGGCACGTGAGCATTTACGTGACGTACTTTTACAGCCAGGTTCTCTACCCGGGCAGCAATATCTTGCCACAATGCGGCAGCCCAGATGGGTTTACCTCTGCGCTGCCAGTTGTTCTGCTTCCACTGCTGCAACCACCCCCACAGGGCATTTGCCACCATCCATGAGTCAGTATAGAGATAAAGTACTGGCCATTTTACTCGTTCAGCAATGTCCAAGGCCAGCTGGATGGCTTTCACCTCTGCGAACTGACTCGATTCACCTTCTCCTTCAGCAGTTTCTGCAACTTGGCATATAGGACTCCATACAGCAGCTTTCCATCTCCGATGTTTTCCCACAAGGCGACAGGACCCATCAGTGAACAGGGCATATTGCTTCTCGTTTTCTGGTAGTTTATTATACAGTGGGGCTTCTTCAGCACGTGTCACCTCCTCCTCTGGGGATATTCCAAAATCTTTGCCTTCTGGCCAGTTCGGGATCACCTCCAAGATTCCTGGGCGACTGGGGTTTCCTGTTCAGGCCCGTTCTGTGATCAGTGCGACCCACTTACTCCACGCAGCATCGGTTGCATGATGTGTAGAGGGGACCCTCCCTTTGAACATCCAGCCCAGCACCGGCAGTCGGGGTGCCAGGAGGAGCTGTGCTTCAGTACCAACCACTTCCTAAGCAGCTCGAATCCCTTCATATGCTGCCAATATCTCTTTCTCAGTTGGAGTGTAGCGGGCCTCGGATCCTCTGTATCCCCGACTCCAGCATCGTAGGGGTGGACCTCGACTCTCCCCTGGTGCTTTCTGCCAGAGGCTCCAGGTAGGGACATTCTCCCCGGCTGCGGTGTAGAGCACATTCTTTACATCTTGTCCTGCCCGGACTGGCCCAAGGGCTACTGCCTGAAGTATCTTCCTTTTAACTTGTTCAAAGGCTTGTCATTGCTCAGGGCCCCATTTGAAGTCGTTCTTCTTCCTGGTCACGTGATAGAGAGGGCTTATGATTTGACTGTAATTTGGAATATACATTCTCCAAAAGCCCACAATGCCTAAGAAAGCTTGTGTTTCCTTTTTGCTAGTTGGTGGGGACATGGCTGTTATTTTGTTGATCACATCCATTGGGATCTGACGACGTCCATCTTGCCATTTTATTCCTAACAACTGGATCTCCTGTGCTGGTTCCTTGACCTTACTTTGTTTTATGGCAAAGCCGGCCTTCAGAAGGATTTGGACTATTCTCTCCCCTTTCTCAAAAACTTCTTCTGCTGTGTTGCCCCATACAATGATGTCATCAATGTATTGCAGGTGTTCTGGAGCCTCACTCTGTTCCAGCGCGGTGTGGATCAGTCCATGGCAAATGGTAGGGCTATGTTTCCACCCCTGGGGCAGCTGGTTCCAGGTGTACTGGACGCCCCTCCAAGTGAAAGCAAACTGTGGCCTGCACTCTGCCGCCAAAGGGATGGAGAAGAAGGCATTAGCAATGTCAATTGTGGCGTACCACTTGGCTGCCTTTGACTCCAGTTCGTATTAGAGTTCCAGCATGTCCGGCATGGCAGCACTCAGTGGCGGCGTGACTTCGTTCAGGCCACGATAGTCTACTGTTAGTCTCCACTCTCCATTAGACTTTCGCACTGGCCATATGGGACTGTTAAAGGGTGAGCGAGTCTTGCTGATCACTCCTTGGCTCTCCAGTCGACGAATCAGCTCATGGATGGGGATCAGAGAGTCTCGGTTGGTGCGGTATTGCCGCCGGTGCACTGTTGTGGTAGGGATTGGTACCTGTTGTTCTTCAACCCTCAGCAACCCCACAACAGAAGGGTCCTCCGAGAGACCAGGCAAGGTGGACAGCTGTTTAATTTCCTCTGTCTCCAGGGCAGCTATACCAAAAGCCCACCGGTACCCTTTTGGGTCCTTAAAATACCCTCTCCTGAGATAGTCTATGCCAAGGATGCACGGAGCCTCTGGGCCAGTCACAATAGGGTGCTTCTGCCACTCATTCCCGGTTAGGCTCACTTCGGCCTCCAATACAGTTAACTCTTAGGATCCCCCTGTCACTCCAGAAATACAAATGGGTTCTGCCCCTTTGTAGCTTGATGGCATCAGGGTACACTGTGCACCGGTGTCTACGAGAGCCTTATACTCCTGTGGGTCTGATGTGCCAGGCCATCGAATCCACACAGTCCAGTAAACCCGGTTGTCCCTTTCCTCCACCTGGCTGGAGGCAGGGCCCCTCTAGTTCTGGTCATAGTATCCATCTCTCACTTCTTGCAAACGTGAGTCAAGAATTTCTTCATTACTATCCAAAGTAAGATCAGCCCTTCTACTCTGTCTGGGGAACTGTTCACTGGAAACTGGACCGTCGTGAGACAGGTTTTTCCTGAAAACTGGAGCAGCATTTTTCCTGGGAGAACCCCCTTGTGTCATTGTTTTTCCTTGCAACTCACGTACACGTGCCTCTAGGATGAAGGTAGGTTTTCCATCCCAATTCCTCATGTCCTCTCCGTGGTCACACAGGTAAAACCACAGGGTGCCCCGTGGTGTGTACTTTCTATATCCTCTCTCTTGACGAGAAAAACGCTGACTCCTAATGGCTGAGATACTGGTCCATACAGGTGGAGAATAGGACATATCCTCTTTGAGTTGCTGGACCTCCCGGGACAGTTTCTCCACAGCCGAGACAAGGGAGGAGGAGACAGTTTCTTTGTATTCCCGGAGTCTGCCTACCACATCATCTACCCTTGATGCTTCTTCCTCATTCCAGCACAGTACTGCCAAAGAACTGGCATACGACGCTGGTGCGCTCCGTACCAACTTCCGCCACATGGGTCGCGTGCACTGGGCTTCATCTGGTTCTTTGGGCGCTTGCTCATTGTCCAGGTCACTATAAACCACCTCCAGCACGCCTAGTTCTCTCAGGTACTGGATACCTCTCTCCATAGTGGTCCATTTGCCTGGGCGATATATAACATCTTCCTTGAAGGGATACCTTTCCTTTACGCCTGACAGCAGTCGCCTCCAGAGGCTGAGGACCTGTGTCCCTTTTCCAATTGCTCTGTCAATACCCGCTTCCCTAGCAAGGGATCCCAGCTGTTTGGCCTCCTTCCCCTCTACTTCCAGGCTACTGGCCCCATTATCCCAGCATCGGAGCAGCCAGGTAACAATATGCTCACCTGGACGACGGCCGAAATCTTTCCGCATATCTCGCAACTCATTCAGGGATAAGGATCGGGTGGTTTCCGTCTCGTTTATGAGTTCTTCCTCTTCCTCCTCCCCTCCTCGTGATGGCCCTGCTTTTCCATCATCCTTTTCTACACGACCTGACTTCCGCTTCAAAGATTTCTTCTTCTGTACAGGGGCGATGGATACCAGCGACGGTTGGTCCTCTGGTTCAGCTGTAGTACCCGTCGCGAGGGTTTGGGTAGCTGCAGTGCCTGTCGTGGGGGTTGGAGTAATTGTAGTGACTGTTGCCGGGGTTTGAGTGGCTGCAGTGCTTGTCGCACTGGTTGGAGTAACTGCAGTGACTCTTGACGGTGTTTGAGTAGCTGCAGTGCCTGTTGCGGGGGTTGGAGTAACTGTAGTGACTGTTGCCGGGGTCTGAGTAGCCATAGTGGTTGTTGTGGGGGTTGAAGTAGCCACGGTGCCTGTCGTAGGGGTTTGAGTAGCCACAGTGGTTGTCGTGCGGGTTGAAGTAGCTACAGTGCCTGTCGTGGGGGGTTGAGTAGTCACCGTGTCTGTTGCTGGGGTTGATCTCTGGACAGTATTCCTGAATAGTTGTTTAACTCTAAACAAGGCCTGAACCACATTCAGGAGACATAGCAATATGATCATGCTTGTTTGAACATCCCAAGGATATTCAAAATTCTCAGGGAATATTGTGGACGTCTTCATGAAGAGGATAGAAGAAAAAGGAGTTTCTGAAGATATGGAAGGTAAGATGAACAAGTGGGAGAAAGTGTCCCATCCTGTCTCCCCCCTAAATCCATCCTCTGAGGTGAAGACGTAAAAAGTGTAATTATTAATAGTTTCCAAAAGATAGCTCCCGAAGAACAGGAATGATGGCAGTGCTGAGTACAGGCTCGTGACCAATAATTTTATCATAACGTAAACCAGTGTCACACAGTATAGCAAAGCAATGACCTTAATCCATTTCCCAGAGATGACCAACCCCACATACAAACTGATAATCAGCAGTATAGACAGCCTAGTAAGGTGCTACATACCACAACTCCAAATACAGATCCAAAAACTCCGAGAGCAAATAAATCAACATTGTGAACATCGAGTACTAAACTGATATAATGAATGCTTATAACAAATTTGTTTTAACCCGTTCGGGTCAGATGTGTCGTTATCTCAACCCTCCGAGCCCCACGTTGGGCGCCAAAAAAGGACTGTCCTGGTTTAACCTGGCAGGCAGCCAAATACCACGCAGCCGCTCACTCACTCCCCCCACCCCCAGCGGGACGGGGAGAGAATCGGAAGGGTAAGAGTGAGAAAAAAATCGTGGGTTGAGATAAAGACAGTTTAATAGAACAGGGGAAAAAAGGGAAAATAATAATGATAATGATAAAATATACAAAATGAGTGATGCACAATGCAATTGCTCACCACCCGCGCTGACCGATAACCAAGTAGCGATCGGTACTTCCTGGATCACGCCTACCCTTCATATACTGAGCATGACGTCACATGGTATGGAATACCCCATTAGCCAGCTGGGCTGGCTGTCCTGATTATGTTCCCTCCCATCTTGTGTACCTAGCTCAGTCAGTAGGCACGGGAGCTGTCCTTGGACTAGGAGGGCACTTAGCAACAACTGAAAACATCAGTGTGTTATCAACATTCTCCTCATACTAAATCCAAAACACAGCACTAGGAAGAAATTTAACCCTATCCCAGCCAAAACCAGGACATCATCTTAGCTATAATTACTTGTTGTCTTATAAGTGAATGGTGTGAGACTCATGATGCTCAACATCATAACTCTCAAAGGGGGGAACTGATGCAGTAGGTACAGTCTGTTACAGTACCTATTATTCCATACTGCTCGCTTCTTTAATTCTAAACAATGAAGACTTGTTGCTTAGTAGTTAGGTAACTAGCAGGTATTGTGTTTGCAGGTGTGTAGCATTGTTAGACGCTAGTAATGATTAACCTTGAAATTAAGAACCATAAATGAACGTCGTCCAGACATGGCTCGGAGACAAACCTCGACCTTATAAGGAAAGAAAGGGATGGGTTCATGAAGAGTTCACTACCCTACTAACCACCAGAGATCACCTGAGACCCTCAAGAAGACCCTAAAGACTTTAGTGCGCATGCGTCTAGGATGATGTAATATTATAATTCGTTCTTGGAAATTTAATGAATATGTGAAAGAGAATCTTAAAATATGTATGAGAAGTATGGATATAAACAGAAAGGTGATTAGACCAGGTGTGCTTGATTTGTGGCAAGTCCACCGAGCACCCAGGCCTGAATAAACAATATCTCTCCTGAGCGTGTGGAATTGGTTACTTGCACGCTGGGCACGAATCCGCGTTTCGGACAACAGAATGAACATGAATAAAATTGAGATTTCACTCTAGAAATTCACAAATAATGCTGAAGATGAGACTGTACTGCTCTGATTGCCTACACTGGCCAAGTTTGCTTTTTATAATTTAAAATGTTACAGGGAAAAAAAAACAACCATGGAAAGTTCAGAGTGTAAATATTTTTTGGTTTATTCATTAAAACAAAAACACACAGCAAACAGTAAAAACATTGGCTATTAAATAAACTGCAAATTCTTTATATGCTTCCTAATAAAAAGTCTTCAGGTGTTTGAAATTTCCGAATTTCATATTTTTAAGTACATTACAGTGTCTAGAAAGTCACATTTTTCTTCCTTGAGGGTAAAGCAGAGAGAAGAGGGAGGGGAAAAAAAAGAATCATAGGTAGGAGGGGAGAAAAGAAGAAAAAAATAAATCGGTTCAAGATGCCACTTTTCCATTAGTTAAATAGCATAAAACCCAATGAAAAAAATAATTCCTGTTTCTAGATTCATTATACACAAAAAAACTTACTTAGCATTTATTTTCCGATGCTTAAGCTTTCTGAATTCATACTATCATACACATCAGCCTAATGTATAAAATACACTGACTCACACCTTTTCCAAAAGAATTATGACATATTAGCAAGATTCTAAATATCTTAATGAGTTGCATGGATAAGTCACTTTGTTTTACTTTTAATTGCATATGCAGATTTAAAATTATGCAGTGCAGGTCTTTTCTAGGGAATACTTTTTACCCAGTCAGGCTATTTTACTGTAGCTTATTGTTCTTGAAATAATCAAAGGAAAAAGGCATCTGTGTAGCTCTGTGTCCTGGTTCCGGCTGGGACAGAGTTAACTTTCTTCTCAGTAGCTCAGGGGGTGTGCTGTGTTTTGGGTTTGGTGTGAAAGGAGCGTTGATGGCCCATTGATGCTTTGGTTGTTGCTGGGTGGTGCTTGCACCAGGGAGACTTTTGGTTTCTCTTTTCAGCCTCCCATGCCTTGCCACGTGCAGGGGAACCTGTGGCGGTGGGGAGCACAGCCGGGGTGGTGGACCCAGCTGGCCAATGGGGTATTCTATACCATGTGACATCATGCTCAGTATAAAAACCAGGGGTGTGGGGGGGCTCGTTCCCCGTTTGTGACATGCAGTCGGTGAGCAGATGCATTGTGCATTGCCTGCTTTGTATATTCTATTATTGTTGTTGTTCTCATTGTTACTATTACTGTTCTACTTCGTTTTATTTCAATTATTAAACTGTTTTTATCTGAACCTGTGGGTTTTCCTACTTGTGCCCTCCCGATTCTCTCCCCCATCCCACCGGATGGTGGGGGGTGAGCGAGCGGCTGCGTGGGGTTTATTTGCTGGCTGGGGTTAAACCATGACAGTCCTTTCTGGTGCCCAACGTGGGACAGTGAAGGGTTGAGATAACAACAGATTAACTAGAGCATATTAAGGAATTTATATCTGGTAACATATTAATTTGTTCTGCACCATGCTCTTGTTTTTACTGTACCTGTTAAAAATTGGAGTTGGGTTTTGTAGTCTGCTGTGCTCTGCAGTGATTAATGATGTTTTGCCTGGGAGATTTGTTACTAAAATGCTGGCATTGGGGCGAAACAAATAAGTCTCCGACAAACTCTCTAAGACTCAATTTAGAGTTTTAGAAAGCAGGTATTCTTTATTGCAGCGCTGGACGCACAGGGGATCGCTCCACGTAGTGTGCGTGCCAAATCATGTAACCATAGGGGTTAAATACAATTAGAGTATACATATTCATTACATTTCTGAAAAATAATCTAAATATTCATGTCATTTCCCAGAATTCCTTAACATATGCAAAAATCTCTGACGCATGCACCCTTGTGCTCTCCGGTGGTCTTTCAGGGTCCTCTGGTGGTCGTCGATAGTCTTCATCACAGTGCCCTCAGTCTTCACGCATGCTCTGTTTGTCCCTTGGCTTGGTTTACATGTTTTTCACTTGTAACAAGCTAGCTTATTCCAGTATACCTTCCCTATCAACCCTACAAGGTTAGCTTCTCCATCTAATTTACGTAGAGTACAAAGTTTCAAGGCTCTTTTATATATTGCATGTCCGGCCTATCTATTCATAAAGCATTCCTAACCCATCTACATCATTTCAACCGAAGAATCTCATGTCTCTTCACTGTTCCTTTCCTTCCTTATAAGGTTGTTCCGTTTCCGTGGTTACTGCCCACTGGAGTGTAACAATGCTTCCAAGATACACAATTTATCTACATACCTACAAACGCAACACCTGTTAGTTACCTAACTTTTAAAAAACAAATCTTAACAAACTATATCCACTACATCAATTCCCCCTTTGAGACTTATGACGTTACTCCCTATCAGGGGGTTATTTGGTATTTGGGATTCTTAATGAAGCCGTTTCTGTATTTCGGGTACCTCCTCATGGAGACCGTTAGCAATTATACCTCTTCCTCCGAGAGAATTTTTATGGAGGAAATAGAGAATAGCACCCTCGCTACCTTCCTCTATGATGTCATCTCCGTCGTTAAAATAACTTGTCAGTACCTTGAACATCCCTGGGTAGTTAAGATACATCTTTTGGTACTCCTTGGGAATATTGTTGTGATTTTATCCAAGGTTAGTAAGCAATTCAAGAATGTCATCCAGAGATCTGCCCCAAGGCTGGATAGTTATGAGTGGCAGGGCGAGTGGGATAGCATGGGCAAATGCCTAGGACGATGGGCACCCCCAGTGTTCTGGAACTTTACCCCTGAACAAGTGCAGAACCCTGAAAAATTAGTAGAATATTTGGAAGAAGTATGCTGTCACCCTGGCCATTCTAGGGAGACACAAATCACTACAATGTGCTGGGGCCTGGCCCACGCCTACCGAGCCCTGTTCAACACCAGTCAGAACCCCCAAGGGGAGGAAAATGTCTCTGCATCTGATGACAAAGCAACAGGCCCTGTGGCTACCCCACCCCGCACGGCAGGCAGGGCAGCTACTCCGCCCCCTGCAACAGAGAACCAACCCATGCCGGTATCAGTTGCCCCTATAAAAAAAAGAAAATGCACAAGAAAATCAGCTTGTCTAGTGAGGGATGAAGATGAACCAGGGCCATCACGAGAACAGGAGGAGGAGGAGGCAGAACCCGTAAATGAGATGGTAACCACCCTCTGCCTATCCCTGAGTGAGCTGCGAGATATGCGAAAAGACTTCAGCTGTCGTCCAGGCGAGCACATTGTCACCTGGCTGCTCCGATGCTGGGATAATGGGGCCAGTAGCCTGGAATTAGAGGGTAGGGAAGCCAAGCAGCTGGGATCCCTTTCTAGGGAAGGGGGCGTTGACAAAGCGATTGGACAAGGGGCACAAGTCCTCAGCCTCTGGAAGCGACTCCTGTCAGGCATGAAGGAAAAGTATCCCTTCAAGGAAGATGTTATATGCCACCCAAGCAAGTGGACCACCATGGAGAGAGGTATCCAGTACCTGAGGGAATTAGCCGTGCTGGAGGTGATTTATGATGACCTGAACAACGAGCAGTTATCCAAAGACCCAGATGAAGTCAAATGCACCCCGACCCATGTGGCGGAAGTTTGTACGGAGTGCACCAGCGTCACATGCAAACTCATTGGCAATAACGACCTGGAGAGATGGAGAGGAACAAACAGTGGATGAACTGGCTGGCCAGCTCCAGCAATATGAAGAAAATCTCTCTTCCTCCCTACGGGCCTGTGTCTCTGCTGTGGAGAAACTGTCACGGGAGGTCCAGCAACTCAAAGAGGATATGTCCTGCTCCCCATCTGCACAGGCCAGTGTCTCAGCCATTAGGAGAAAGCGTCCCTCTGCTCAAGAGAGGAGACATCGTGGGTACAAGCCCCGGGGCACCCTGTGGTTTCACCTGCGTGACCACGGAGAGGACATGAGGAAGTGGGATGGAAAATCTACCTCGGCCCTACAGGCACGGGTACATGAGTTGCAAGGAAAAACAACCACAAAAAGGGGTTCTTCCAGGAAAACTGCTGCTCCAGTCTCCAGTGAGCAGTTCCCCAGACAGAGTAGAAGGGCTGATTCCACTTCCGACCTTAATAAACGGACCTCTGATTCATACTTGCAAGAAGTGGATAGCGAATATGATGACCAGGACTAGAGGGGCCCTGCCTCCAGCCAGGTGGAGGAAAGGGACAACCGGGTTTACTGGACTGTGTAGATTCGATGGCCTGGCACATCAGACCCACAGGAGTATAAGGCTCACGTAGACACCGGTGCACAGTGTACCCTGATGCCATCAAGCTATAAAGGGGCAGAACCCATTTGTATTTCTGGATTGACAGGGGGATCCCAAGAGTTAACTGTATTGGAGGCCGAAGTGAGCCTGACCGGGAATGAGTGGCAGAAGCACCCCATTGTGACTGGCCCAGAGGCTCCGTGCATCCTTGGCATCGACTACCTCAGGAGAGGGTATTTCAAGGACCCAAAAGGGTACCGGTGGGCTTTTGGTATAGCTGCCCTGGAGACGGAGAAAATTAAACAGCTGTCCACCTTGCCCGGTCTCTCGGAGGACCCTTGTGTTGTGGGGTTGTTGAAGGTCAAAGAACAGCAGGTACCAATAGCTACCACAACAGTGCACCAGCGGCAATACCGCACCAACCGAGACTCCCTGATCCCCATCTATGAGCTGATTCGTCGACTGGAGAGCCAAGGAGTGATCAGCAAGACTCGCTCACCCTTTAACAGTCCCATATGGCCAGTGCGAAAGTCCAATGGAGAGTGGAGATTAACAGTGGACTATCGTGGCCTGAACGAAGTCATGCCGCCACTGAGTGCTGCTGTGCCGGACATGCTGGAACTTCAATACGAACTGGAGTCAAAGGCAGCCAAGTGGTACGCCACAATTGACATTGCTAATGCCTTCTTCTCCATCCCTTTGGCGGCAGAGTGCAGGCCACAGTTTGCTTTCACTTGGAGGGGCGTCCAGTACACCTGGAACCGACTGCCCCAGGGGTGGAAACACAGCCCTACCATTTGCCATGGACTGATCCACACCGCACTGGAACAGAGTGAGGCTCCAGAACATCTGCGATACATTGATGACATCATTGTATGGGGCAACACAGCAGAAGAAGTTTTTGAGAAAGGGGAGAGAATAGTCCAAATCCTTCTGAAGGCCGGCTTTGCCATAAAACAAAGTAAGGTCAAGGAACCAGCACAGGAGATCCAGTTGTTAGGAATAAAATGGCAAGATGGACATCGTCAGATCCCAATGGATGTGATCAACAAAATAACAGCCATGTCCCCACCAACTAGCAAAAAGGAAACACAAGCTTTCTTAGGCATTGTGGGCTTTTGGAGAATGTATATTCCAAATTACAGTCAAATCGTAAGCCCTCTCTATCACGTGACCAGGAAGAAGAACGACTTCAAATGGGGCCCTGAGCAATGACAAGCCTTTGAACAAGTTAAAAGGAAGATACTTCAGGCAGTAGCCCTTGGGCCAGTCCGGGCAGGACAAGATGTAAAGAATGTGCTCTACACCGCAGCCAGGGAGAATGGCCCTACCTGGAGCCTCTGGCAGAAAGCACCAGGGGAGACTCGAGGTCCACCCCTACGATGCTGGAGTCGGGGATACAGAGGATCCGAGGCCCGCTACACTCCAACTGAGAAGGAGATATTGGCAGCATATGAAGGGATTCGAGCTGCTTCCGAAGTGGTTGGTACTGAAGCACAGCTCCTCCTGGCACCCCGACTGCCAGTGCTGGGCTGGATGTTCAAAGGGAGGGTCCCCTCTACACATCACGCAACCGATGCTACGTGGAGTAAGTGGGTCGCACTGATCACAGAACGGGCCTGAACAGGAAACCCCAGTCGCCCAGGAATCTTGGAGGTGATCACGAACTGGCCAGAAGTCAAAGATTTTGGAATATCCCCAGCGGAGGAGGTGACACGTGCTGAAGAGGCCCCACTGTATAATAAACTGCCAGAAAACGAGAAGCAATATGCCCTGTTCACTGATGGGTCCTGTCGTCTTGTGGGAAAGCATCGGAGATGGAAAGCTGCTGTATGGAGTCCTATACGACAAGTCGCAGAAACTGCTGAAGGAGAAGGTGAGTCGAGCCAGTTTGCAGAGGTGAAAGCCATCCAGCTGGCCTTGGATGTTGCTGAATGAGAAAAATGGCCACTACTTTATCTCTATACTGACTCATGGATGGTGGGAAATGCCCTGTGGGGGTGGTTGCAGCAGTGGAAGCAGAACAACTGGCAGCACAGAGGTAAACCCATCTGGGCTGCCGCGTTGTGACAAGATATTGCTGCCCGGGTAGAGAACTTGGTTGTAAAAGTACGTCACGTAGATGCTCACGTACCCAAGAGTCGGGCCACTGAAGAACACCACAACAACCAGCAGATGGACCAGGCTACAAAGATTGAAGTAGCTCAGGTGGATCTGGACTGGTAACATAAGGGTGAATTATTTATAGCCTGGTGGGCCCATGACACCTCAGGCCACCAAGGAAGAGATGCAACATATAGATGGGCTCGTGATCGAGGGGTGGACTTGACCATGGACGCTATTGCACAAGTTATCCACGAATGTGAAAAATGCGCTGCAATCAAGCAAGCCAAGCGAGTAAGGCCTCTCTGGTATGGATGACGATGGTTGAAATACAAATATGGGGAGACTTGGCAGATTGATTATATCACAGTCCCAGAAACCCGACAAGGCAAGCGCTATGTGCTCACCATGGTGGAAGTAACCATAGGATGGCTGGAAACATACCCTGTGCCCCATGCCACCACCAGGAACACCATCCTGGGCCTTGAAAAGCAAGTCCTATGGCGACATGGCACCCCAGAAAGAATTTAGTCAGACAACGGGACTCATTTCTGAAACACCCTCATAGACACCTGGGCCAAAGATCATGGCATTGAGTGGGTCTATCACATCCCCTACCATGCACCAGCCTCTGGGAAAATCGAACGATACAATGGACTGCTAAAGACAACACTGAGGGCAATGGGTGGTGGGACATTCAAGCATTGGGACACACATTTAGCAAAAGCCACCTGGTTAGTCAACACCAGGGGATCTGTCACTCGAGCTGGCCCTGCCCAATCCAAACCCTTACGTACTGTGGAGGGGGATAAAGTCCCTGTCGTGCATATGAGAAATATGCTGGGGAAGACAGTCTGGGTTACTCCTGCCTCTGGCAAGGGAAAACCCATCCGTGGGATTGCTTTTGCTCAAGGACCTGGGTGCACTTGGTGGGTGATGGGAAAGGATGGGGAAGTCCAGTGTGTACCCCAAAGGGATTTGATTTTGGGTGAAAATAGCCAATGAACTGAATTGTATGATGCTAATTACTATATAATACTGTATGTCATCACTTCTATGGTTACTATATGCCATATTAACAGTATTACAGTAAGAATCACCCAGATTAATGAAGAATGAACTCTGATGAAACCGAGAAAAGTGCAACGATGATAGAACCGGATGAGCGCAGAGATAATGGAACCAGAACTGGCCTCAGCATGCAACAGTCCAACACCACACACCATCTCTCCTGCCCTGAAAGACTGTTATGACAGATGGAACCCTAAGTCATGGACTAAATGAACTCAACAGACATTTTAGAGGGATGGCCCATGGATTAAGGGAATGATATCTGTGTATGTGTATATATATAAAAGGCAGGAAAAGTGGTGATGACTAATTGGAATGTATTGGCATGATGTAGATGGTATAGAATAAGGGTGGATACTGTCCTGGTTCCGGCTGGGACAGAGTTAACTTTCTTCCCAGTAGCTTGGGGGGTGTGCTGTGTTTTGGGTTTGGTATGAGAGTAGTGTTGATGGCCCATTGATGCTTTGGTTGTTGCTGGGTGGTGCTTGCACCAGGGAGACTTTTGGTTTCTCTTTTCAGCCTCCCATGCCCTGCCATGTGCAGGGGAACCTGTGGCGGTGGGGAGCACGGCCGGGGTGGTGGACCCAGCTGGCCAATGGGGTATTCTATACCATGTGACATCATGCTCAGTATAAAAACCAGGGGTGTGGGGGGGCTCGTTCCCCATTTGTCGCACGCGGTCGGCGGTCGGTGAGCAGTTGCATTGTGGATTGCCTGCTTTGTATATTCTGCTATTGTTGTTGTTCTCATTGTTACTATTGCTGTTCTACTTTGTTTTATTTCAATTATTAAACTGTTTTTATCTGAACCTGTGGGTTTTCCTACTTGTGCCCTCCCGATTCTCTCCCCCATCCCACCGGAGGTTGGGGGGTGAGCGAGCTGCTGCATGGGGTTTATTTGCTGGCTGGCATTAAACTACAACACTCTGTATGGTTCACTTGGCAGCCCTTCGGACGTAAACCGTTTTTATCACTGGCCTGCAGATGAACAAGCCAGTTCAGACTCTGCACAACAGTATCACTGATAATATTTAAAACTGAATGGTTCATAAGGGCAGCACTCGGAAGCTGTGAACTGTGCAGAGAGCATAAAAGACTGTAAATAAATCAAATATACATTTTACAAGTAAGCCAAAGAAATTATGGAGTGTACAATCACCATGACAGTTTGTTACCAATATTATTAGACTCTGATAGTTTAGAAACATTTCTGTAAATGTAAGAAACAAGGTTTGGATTGTCTGAAAGCACATTGTTTTGCTGTGCTTTGCCTATGGAAACAGCTGGATAAAGACAATAAGATAGAACTGTCCAAGTAGAGTAAGACTCTTTCAGGATAGCTATACAAAACAAGAGAGTCATGTGCAGCCTTTCTTCCAGGTAGACTGTGAATAGCAGTAATTAGCTCATAATAAGGACTCAGTCTGGTAAAGATCTTTTTGAAATATTTGCCATAATATGAAAAAACCTTTTGCATGCTCTCTCATTCCTTCGTAAATCAGCAGTTCCATCTACAAATAATACATGGGCAGTCAACTTTAATACAAGTACTTATATGTTCCCCTCATCTAGCATTTTGTTGACACCATCACAAAGTTTCTGCAAATGGAGTTTATAAGGTCCAAAGGGATTATACAAGGCAGCCAAAAATTCACAATTAGAGAAGTGATCAAACACTTTGTTGACACGTCCATGTGATTTTGCAGTTAGGTGATGCTGAATGATTTGATGAAGTAGCTCTCTACAATCATTTAACAGTTTGGACAAAAAATTCCTGTCAAAGGTATAATCTACCTGATGGAAACTGACCATGGTCTTAGCCAGCTGATCAACTTTCTTCTTGAATTTCTCCATCAATGCTATTTCATCCTGATTAAATTGGTTGTTCCTGTACAGAATTGCTAATTTGAGGACTCTTTTAATTAGATTTTTAATGATCTTCTGTGCTTCCTTTTTATTTTGTGTGTATTCCTTTGTCACTCTGTAGAGCTCATCTAAAACATCACTGCTTGTGTCATTTATCAAAGTAGTTGCTATTGATTTGGATACCATTTTTCCAAGGATCTTCTTCTGGGCCTGAATGGCCAAACTCTTGGAATTGAAGACATCTGTGGCCACTAGGGAAAAAAAAGTATGTAGTCAGTACTTCATCACTGACATACTATGGACAGTAAGTTGAGGAATATTTCCATATCTGTACATTCATCTTACTCTTAGTAATTTCCACAAAAATAATGTAAACTTACTGTATATAGCTGCAGAAAAATCCGTCTTTTCAATCCCTAAAACTTTGTTGTCTTTAGATTTACATTATTTTAGCCTGTTTTAACTTTGGGAGAACAAAAAATGAAATAAAACTTGCTCAAAAATGGATTAAAATAAATATCTGTATATGTACAGATTGTCGATTTCATTTGAGGCAATAAATCTGCCCTAAATGATCAGATGACTCATAAGTCTGATCTGATTTTCATATTCATAATGAAATCTGAAACCAGCTGACTTGGCAAAATCCTTTTAATATTTTCCATGGCGATAGCTAAGAACTGGAAACTAAGGGAACCAAGCAACCATGACTGGCCCAATGTCATGACAGCTACCAGTGCTACTCAACTGGATATAATAATTCAGTGAATCAACTGTTGTAAATCTTTTTCCATCTAAACATTTTATAGAATCAGTGAATTCAGATCTCATATATATATATATATATATATATAAAAATCCTTTGGCAGCACACAATATTGAGATTCTCTGGATGCAATCTGAAAATGCTAGTTTCCACAAGGAAAGCAAGTATATATTAACCCTTCCATGTCCTATACTTAATGCAGAAGTAGCCAAAAATGAATAGTCTAGGAATTGCCATTACACTTGTTAGCATCATCTCACTAATTCATTCTTCTGTGATCAATAAAGTAGATCCTAGACCAATTCTTGCCTCCAAAACTATGCTTGTTGGTACCAACATACCCAATGACTGGTTCCAGTCTTTGTAAGGTGTACTTCAAATGCTAAAAAAAGCGCCAAACATTCTTTCAGAAACTTGTTCTGTGAAATGTTACTGCTCATGTTCTATTATTGGTGACAATTATTTACAGCACATCCTCTTAATCTCCAGTAAATCACACTCAAACTCATATTTCCAGATTGAATGATCTGGGACATGTCTGCCTTTAAGCTGCCAGCTTCTCAGAGTTTCAGACAGGCTGAATGCTTCATCTGTTTACATTTATTTCACATATGGAAGGTTTTCTATGCAAACATGGGGTTAGAAACATTTTTTTTCTTTTAATGAAAACATAAACTCCATAGATGCCAAACAGTAAGTCCCTGAATTTGGAAAAAGTTTCCTATTAGCTATTTGTATTTGGGCAATTGGGTTTGTTAAGACCCAGGGTGCCTCTGACTTTCCAGCAAATAAAGAGAAAATTGTCCTGAAGGATGAGTGAGGCATGAATCTATATTTTTCCTTCAACAATACCTTTGAGAAACTTATTAACAAGCTCTTTTTTGTGATCTGGGAAACTTTCAAGAAGGTTTGTGTTTTAAGTCTATACCTATATTTTGTTTTGAAGCATTAATCATTTGAGCATATCTTTTAAAATAGGATATATTTTAAAAACTTTACTGCATGAGGACACCCAAAAACCAAAGAACCCATTGTTAACTATTTTGGGAAAAGCACTCAAGATCACAAGACAGACATGTTTCTAAACCACATAGATCTGGGAAGAAGTTAAAGATGCTAAGTAGGCAGTCTGAACTGAAAATATTTGATTCAATATTTATGTTTTTAAATATAAAACTGTATCTGTTATTATTCAAATAAAACTAATCAAATATTTCAAAGGGTGGTCAAAAACTAGAACTCAGTAGCCAATGTTTTACAAAAATCTACAGATAAACTTTGGCTTTTTTTCCCCAAAGCAGGAATATCAACTGTTCTTTCATAACTTTTATTTCTTAAAGCCTTCCAATTTGCTAATCTCTCATGATATCTTCTTTCTGACATTCCACAAAGATATACAGATATTTGTACTGAGCAGTCACTGTTTCAAAATATCTCCCATAAATTTGCAGAGAAAAAACCACACAATACAATTAGACATTTTTTAAAATGTTCTTTCCTAGAATGCTCTAGATATACTCTTATAAAATTCTAACTATATCACAAAGAATGCTCCATTATAATTGAACAGAAATCAGTACAACCTGCCTCTAACAAGTCACACAAACACTCAAATCTGGTTCTATTTCCACATAACACCCACAAAATATCAATTTTAAGCAATCCAAAACTTGACAGTTTTCCAAATCCAAAATTTGACAGTTTTTCAACACCAAAATAAGTTACAATACATAATTTAATATTTGACAAAGTGGAGCTCAACATGTAATTTTCATTGCTAAGCAAAATAGGAGTTGCTCACTTACAAGAAGTGTCAAACCCTTAATGGCAGTTCTAAAAATTGTTCAAGGTTTGGGACTATGCAGCATGGCCTATTTTCTATCTACTTAGCAATACAGCACTAGTCAGCTTCATTCCGTATTATTATATGTGTTCTAATTATGAAATACATAAAATTCATACCTCAGTTTTTCAGTCAATCAAAAAAATATTTGCAAATTATTTGTATTTTATAAGCAGGTTTTTTTCTCATTACCGATGACAAAAGAGTTAAAATATATTTTACAGCCAGTTGCTTAAATAAAACTGAGTTTAAGCACTGAGCTTATAGAACTCCTTCAGACAGAATATACGAATTTCCTTTAAAAAAAGTGAAATTATTACTTACTTGTTCATCAAATGGAATTGCAATTATTAATGCTGATAGCAGAAACACGTTTCACATACAGAGGCAAAATATCCTAGGTGTAGAATGGCTTGTGGCTTGTTTATTCAGCTAAATCTAGCACATACTTTATCATTCACTTTGAAATATTGTCAGAATGTATCACAGAGTTAACATGTTTTTTTCCCTCTCTCCATAACAGCAATCTTTCTCAGCTACCTTTCTGTTCTGTCTTAAGTGCTTCATTTTACTTTGGCATCTCAAAATACAAAAATATGTTGCAGTGGTTTCACTTCCTTGAAAAGAGAGCTTAAAGGAAATTGCGTTGCTGAACAAGCAGTCTAACACTAATAGCCGTTATTGCTAATGGACAACTGAAGCAATTAACAGAAACTGAGGGAGAAAAAAGGTTCTGTAACTCAAAAGGGCAGGGAACTTGTTAATAAGAGATTAAAATATTAACCCAATATCCAATAGACAAAAATAGGAGACTCACCTATATTTGAAATGTCTGATTAATAGATCATAAAATAACAGCTGCTAGAAGCCTCAGGCTTCACTAATCTCCAGTTCTAAACATGAGAACAGTCATGCATACATTTTAAAAGTTCTGACTAAAATTTCAAACACAAGCACCTAAAAATAAGCATGTAAATCCATATTTAAACAACTACTTAAAGCAGTTTGATTTTCATAGGTGTTGATCATATGTAATCACCATTTAGAAGTGGTTACAGTAGGTGATCAGTATGTATAAATCTCTGAGTACACTTATTTTATTGACAGTTTCCATCCTTGCACTTCAGACTGAAATAATACTATTTCTCTTGTGGCCTGTGGTAGCCTCAGAATTTGGGCAGGTAATCCCACTAATTTCAAACATCTCATGGATAGTTTTTCTCATGATTCCGCTTTATGTATTTCCTCTTCTATGTATTTCCTATGCAGTTTTACACTTCGCTTTTTAAAGGTATATTACTATAAAATACTCCTTTGAAATCAATAGGATGTAATTTCCTGTACAATCTACACAATTAAACATTTCTGGTAGCCTACGATGTTCAGTGGAGCTGTCTCTCTGCTCTAGAGAGCAGTCTCAGGAGAAAGGCTGTCAGGGAGGAATCCTGTCTCCATCACTCAGAAATTCACGGGATCTTAGGGATAACAGGGACATCTGAAAAGTCTTCTCATTTATTTACAATTTAGAGGAGCTAGAGGCTGACTTCTGTGAAAGCTGGGAGCTTATTAATTATGATACTTGCTAATTTTTGCAAAGAACAGTATGAGTTTAATATTAGTTAAACATTTTGTGCATTGAAGTAAATAAATATTGGACATACACCTTTCTCAATACATTTTCTCCAAAATATTTTACCTTAGAAATGTTTTCCTTAAATCTTTAGCTGTGCTGAAAGTGTGAACTTTCAGTTAAAATTGAGAATTCTGGATTAATAAGTTCTCAGAAGGACACGACATAAAAGTACAAGGCTTTTACTTATGGCTGTGATGCTCATTTTTCCCTGGCATGGAAGCCAGTACACCTTCCTACATACTGTGGCAAATGCCTATTACCAAATATCCTCTTTTTCAACTCTATTTAAACTAAAACTCAACATACTGAAAAAAGTTGAATCAAATTATTTCAGTGCTTCAAACCAAGGCAAAACGGTTTTTTTTTCCACAAGGTAACAATGGTACAATCAATAGTACTTACTTACAATCTAGTGTAGTGCATTCAATCAAATGCAAATTGATGACAACTACTTAGTCATTGAGTATTTTTAGGCTTGTAATAAAGATGGTCCTGAACAAAGGCATCCAATAAAAACTTCCAGTGAACTAGGTTAAATTCCATGGACAAGTCAAGAGTTGAACTTTTTGACACAGGTTGCATTTCTAGTGTATATACGCGTGATACGCTTATATAACAGTTTTGGCTGAAGAGGAAAGTTGTCTGTGAAGCTATTAATAACAATATTGCAATTTTAACATAGAATGCAAGATTCAAAAATCAAAGGGTTTTTTGGGTAAGGCTCAAAGAATACATATACAGAATTAGGAGCAAAGAGACAGTCCAATTGAGTACATCATACACAGTTTAAAAGACTGTGTCACATAGTTTTGAGAAATGTGACGATTGATTTCCTGTCTGGCTTCCTGTGTGGACAAGTGTGTTTGCCTCTGTATAAACTGTAGGTTAGAGCTCGTTGTGGTTTAATCTGGCAGGCAGCCAAATACCACGCAGCCGCTCGCTCACTCTCCCCCCTCCCCCAGTGGGACGGGGAGAGAATCGGAAGGGCAAGAGTGAGAAAAACTCATGGGTTGAGATAAAGACAGTTTAATAGAACAGAAAAGGGAAAATAATAATGATAATGATAGAATATACAAAATGAGTGATGCACAATGCAATTGCTCACCACCCGCGCTGACCGATAACCAAGTAGCGATCGGTACTTCCTGGATCACGCCTACCCTTCATATACTGAGCATGACGTCACATGGTATGGAATACCCCATTAGCCAGCTGGGCTGGCTGTCCTGATTATGTTCCCTCCCATCTTGTGTACCTAGCTCAGTCAGTAGGCACGGGAGCTGTCCTTGGACTAGGAGGGCACTTAGCAACAACTGAAAACATCAGTGTGTTATCAACATTCTCCTCATACTAAATCCAAAACACAGCACTAGGAAGAAATTTAACCCTATCCCAGACGAAACCAGGACAGAGCTAAAGTTAAAAGCCTGTGCATACTGTAAAAATCTTCTGTTCAGCCAAACACCTGGAGTGAGAAAGCATCATTTCCCTGCAGGGAGACAACTTGAAACCAAGTGGGATTGACAGCACTAATCTTTCTAACACCAGGTGTTACCAGGGCTGTAACAATTTTCACAATTAACTTATTACATAAAGGTAAGAAATAAAAAATGAGTGGTAGAACAGACTATAAATTCTTCAGATATAAATAAGTTAAGCTGATTTTTCTAACTGCCACCATAATTTGTAGATTCTTCTTAATCACCATCTGAGTGAGTGATGTTTTCAGAGTGGCTTTTTTTTTTTATTATTTTTAACATAAGCCTTATTGTTGTACTGTCTTAGGTAAAAGGCATGTTAAATTTAACTTTTCAAAAGCACAGATAAAGCCTTTGCAATGTAAAAATTATTAAAAAAATGTAGCCATTCTCAAATAGCCACTTCAGAAAATTTGCTGGTCTTTCCTTTTGCAAGTGTTTCTTCATGTGTTGGCTTTTCAAAAGCCAATGAAAACTAAAGTTGGTATGAGACATGTGAGACCAGACAGTTCTGACAGCTTTCACTCTTGAACCTCAGGCATTGGGACTGTATCTTCTAAGATGGCTGATGGCAGGGGTGAGAAGAGACCAAGGTAGCCACAGAGTTTACTGAGGAAGAGACTAGAGAAGAGCAGATAGATTGGGCAAGCAGCATCCGACAGCAAAAACCCCCAGAGGGCAGAAAGCTACATGCAGGACAAAAGGGTATATAACAGAGGAGAAATAAGGAATGAAGAAAAAAACCCCAGCATCATTCAAAAGGAGAAAAATATATTAAAAGAAGAAAAAAATCATCATTAAATATCTTCCATGGCAATTTTTCAGGTAACACTGTAACAGCTCATGGAACATACAGGAATTTAGCTATGATCTTACTTCATGGAGTAAAGCCAGGACTCTGACTTTTCCACTCACCATAGGGCATAAGAGTTCCATGGTTTATTTCCTGCCTTAAGAGCAATAGCTTTGGTTGAACTAAAGCATTTCTTAGAGAAACATCTGATCATGTTATTAAAAAAAGTCACAAGGACAATACAGTGTCTTTCTCCTAGCTTCCCTCTTTCCCAATACCAGCTGAAAACACAGGACACTGGTAATACCACCGTTCTCTCCCAAATACGAATTTATTGTAAATTAAAGTTGGCCTAGACTCTATTAAAATGCCTGAAATTTGACTAACGGGGGAAAAAAAAAACACTTTCTATTTGCAAAATCCAAAATGAACCATGAAAAACAGAAAATACTTTTTTCCCCATCAAGAGGTAAGACCAATTGCCACAAAAAATACCTTCAGGTTAAGGTTGGGAAGTATGGCAACAAAGGATGCTATTTCCAACAAGAATGCAGTGCGGTGTTTCACAGTCCCATCAGAGCAGTTTGTGCCAACAAGTTATTCTGGTTTTACATGCCTGTGCTTCCCACAGACACCCATTGCATCACATGATACGTGCTGTAGCTGGTTTAGCCATTTAAAAGGCCTTCTTAAAAGCCCTTTTTCCTAGAGCCTACGTATGTATTTTAATTAACAGTGCAGCTTTAATAAGAAAAAAAAATCAGATTGTAACCTCTCGCATATACTTCTGATAACTGCTCTTACAAAAGCATATACTAAAATATATTGAACATTGAACAGAGAAAATGACAGTCATACAGAGTAGGACCATGAACTAAATTTGGTATTTCACTCCTTTACCATCATTTGTTACCCTTGCTGGAGTGTAGCAACAGCTGCTGTGATATTAAATACACAGCCTGTATATTTTAGCTGTTGGCCATTTCAGAGCTATATCAGTGATACCAATTACAAAGGAACAGTGAAGAGACATATGATTCTTTGGTTGAAATGATGTAGATGGGTTAGGAATGCTTTATGAATAGATAGGCCGGACATTCAGTAGATAAAAAGGCCTTGAAACTTTGTATTCTGCGTAAAATAGATGAGGAAGCTAACCTTGTATCTTGAGTAGAATAGATAAGGGGGTTGTGACAGCCTAAGCTAGTTTGTGCTAATGAGAATTGTGCTAATTAAGCCAAGGGTTAAAACTGAGCATGCATAAAGGCTGAGTTCAACTAAAGGACACTGTGAGGAAGACTATCGACGACCACCAGAGGACCCTGAAAGACCACCAGAAGACCCTGAAAGACCACCAATGAACACAAGGGCACATGCGTCAAAGACTTTTGCATATGTTAATGAATTCCAGGAAAT